>NW_011889092.1:1856526-2030950 GCF_000151845.1 Pteropus vampyrus | reverse complement strand
ATCTCCTAGAATGTCACCTAGAACCTTACTTGGGTAGCTGTTTGTTACTACATCTCGGTGCTTCTACACTTTTTATGTAAGGCAGAATATTTTAGAATGCTTCGTTTAGAGAGTCAATTGGAGATTCCTATACGGTGGAATTGGTACTGAGGCTACATTGTTCACTGACCAGCAGCCAGCACCAATGCTTACACAGAACTGGAAACTCTAAAACAGAGTGGCTCTACTCACCATTCTCTTTTTGCTGTGTCTCTCTTGCTTACTTTTCATCTGTAAAATAACACTAAAAAACTAAGGCTTTTACAACTTGCCAGAACAGTCTATAAGACAGTAGTAGCTACAGACAACTGAACACTAAAAAACTGCTCTAAACCACACTATCCAATATGGAAGCCACCAGTTCCATGTAGCTATTGAGCACTTGAAATGTGACTAGTCTCTACTATAAGTATAAAATATATGTCCATGAGTCTCTGTCCACGTCTACTGTCCATGAGTCTCTGTTTGTCATGTTTGTTTGTTGCTTTTAGGTTTATATCCCACATATAAATGATAGTCTTGTGGTTTTCAACTTTTTTTGCCTGGCTTATTTCACTTAGCGTGATTATCTCAAGATCTATCCACATTGTCACAAATGGCAGTATTTCATCTCTTCTTATAGTTGAGTAATATTCAATTGTATATATGTACCACATCTTCTTTATCTAGTCATCTATTTTAGGACACTTTAGTTGCTTCTACATCCTGGCCACCGTGAATAATACTGCTATGAACATTGGTATGCATATATCTTTTTGGATATATGTTTTCAAGTCTTTGGGGTAAATATTCAGTAGAGGGATTGCTGGATCATATGGTAGATCAATTCTTTGTTTTTTGAGGGACCTCCATACTTTATTCCATATTAGCTGTACCAATTTGCAGTCCCACCAGTAGTGTATGAGGATTCCTTTTTCTCTGCATCCTCTCCAACACTTGTTATTATTTGTTCTGTTGTTAATAGCTATTCTAACAACTGAGAAATGGTATCTCATTGTGGTTTTGATTTGAGTTTCCCTAATAGCGATGTTGAGCCATCCTTTCATATGTTTTTAGTTTTTAACAGTTAAATATAATGTTAGTTGAGAGTTTGTCATATATGGCCTTTATTATGCTAAGGTACTTTCCTTCTATACCTATTTTGTTAAGTGTTTTGATCATAAATTGATGCTGTATCTTGTCAAAGGCTTTTTCTGCATCTGTTGATATGATCATATGATTCTTATTCTTTATTTTGTTTATGTGTTGTATCACATTTATCGATACACCCTGTGCCCCTGGGATGAAGCCCACTTGATCATGATGTATAATCTTTTTAATATATTGTTGTATTTTGTTCATTGGTATATTACTTAGAATTTTTGTATCTGTGTTCATGAGAGATATCGGTGTATAGTTTTATTTTTTTGTGTTATCTTTACCAGGTTTTCGTATCAGTAATATAGGTCTCATAAAACAAGTTAGGAAGTATTGCTTCCGATTTTTTTGAAGAGTTTGAGGAGAACAGGTATTAAATCTTCTTTGACTGGTAGAATTCACCAGTGAAGCCATCTGGTCCTGTACTTTTACTTTTTGGTTTGTTTTTGATGTTTATTTTAATTTCCATATTGCTAATTGGTCTATTTAGATTTTCCAGTTCTTGATTCAGTCTAGGAAGGTTGTATATTTCTAAGAACTTGTCCTTTTCTTCTAGGTTATTAAATTTGGTGTTGAGAATTAAATTAGCTGTTGAGAATTTTTTATAGTATTCTTGTATGCTCTTTTGTATTTCTGTGGTATCTGTCGTAATTTCTCTTCTTTCATCCCTGATTTTATTTGTGTCCTTTCTCTTTTTTCTTTAACGAGTCTAGCCAGGGGTTTGTCAATTTTATTAGCCTTCTCAAAGAACCAGCTCTTTGCTGCATTTCTTTTTTCTTTTTTTCTTTTTTTGTTCTCAATTTCATTCAATTCTGCTCTAATTTGATTATTTCTTTCCTTCGGCTGATTTTAGGCTTTATTTATTCTTCTTTTTCTAGCTTTTTAAGATGAAGTGTTAGATTGTTTATTTGGGCTCGTTCTTGTTTTTTGAGATAGGCCCATAATGATATGAACTTTCCTCTTATTGCCACTTTTGCTGTGTCCCAAAAGTTTTGATGCTGTACTGTCATCATTCATTTCTATGTATCTCATGATCTCTCTTTTTATTTCTTCTATGACCCAGTCATTCTTCAGTAGCATGTTGTTTAATCCCCATGTATTTGTGGTTCTTCCCGCTTTCTTTTTACAGTTGACCTCCAGCTTCAAAGCATTATGATCAGATAATATGGTCGGTATGATTTCAATCATAATTATTGAGGCTAGCTTTGTGTCCCAGTATGTGGTCAATCCTTGAGAATGTTCCATGCACCCTAGAGAAGACTGTATAAGCAGCTGTTTTGGGGTGAAATGCTCTATAAATGTTAATTATGTCCAGTTGATCTAATGTGTCATTTAAGGATGTTATTTCTTTATTGATTTTCTGTTTGGATGATCTGGCCATATCTGACAGAGGAGTATTTAAGTCCCCTACTATGATAATGTTTTGTTCTGTTTCTCCCTTAGTTCTGTTAGTAATTGCTTTATATATTTTGGGGTCTCCTGATTGGGAACATGAATATTAATAAGTGTTACGTCTTCTTGGTGTATGATTCCTTTTATCATTATGAAGTGTCCCTCAGTATCTCTCTTTACTTTTTTTTATTTTGAAGTCTATTTCATCCAAAATTAGTACTGCTACTCCCACTTTTCTCTGACTGCCATTTGCTTGAAATATCATTTTCTACCTTTTCACTTTGAGTCTGTATTTGTTTTTGGAACTGAGATGTGTCTCCTGGAGGCAGCATATGGTTGGGTTTTGTTTTTTGATCCATTCTGCAACTCTGTGCCTTTTTATTGGTGAGTTCACATCCATTTACATTGAGGGTGATTATTGAAATGTGAGAATTTCCTATAGCCATTTTATCTTTTGCTTTCTGGTAGCTCAGTGTTTCCATTGCTTCCTTGTCCTTGTGTTTCTGTCTGTTTTTTTTTAATTTGGTTGGATTTTGTGGGTTTCTCGCTGGTCCTTCCTGTTTCATGTTATGTACTTCAATTCTGGATCTTTGGCATGTGGTTACCATTAAGAATATGTAAAGGATAGTTTTATATATATATACAGTAGTCCATTTTCTCCTGCATGTGCCTTATCTCCATTCCCCTTTGGATCTTTGATTCCTCCCCATTTCTGTTATTGTTATCTCAAATTGTCCCCGTGTATCTGAATGTTTATTTCTATCTTGCAGTAGCAATTCTCTTATCATTTAAGCTTATAATGCCGTGTTCTTAATAAGGGTTTCACTACTCTGCTTCTGTCTGTCTGCTAGTCACCTTACTCATAGTTATGTAATTTTTGTCATTTTGTTTTAGGTGGGCTGACCCCTTTCAGTATTACCTGTAATGTAGGCCTCGTAGTGGAGAATTCCCTCAATTTTTGTATGTCTAGAAAGGTCTTTTTTTCTTCATCATATCTAAAGGAGAGCTTTGCTGGATACATTATTCTTGGCTGGTAATTTCTTTCATTTAATAGTTTGAATATTTGATTCCACTCCTTTCTTGCTTGTAAGGTCTGTGCTGAGAAGTCCGAAGATAATCTGATGGGTTTTCCTTTATATGTTACCGTCTTCTTTTCCCTGGCTGCCTTGAGGATTCTTTCTTTGTCTTTGATTTTTGATAATTTTAATATAATGTGTCTTGGAAAAGGCCTTTTTAGGTTGAGATAAGTGGGTGTTCTGTTGACTTCTTGAATTCCAAGCTCCAGCTCATTCCTTAGATTTGGGAAATTCTCAACAGCTATTTGTCTGAAAATGCTTTCTTATCCCTGCTCCTTTTCCTCCGCTTTGAAAATGCCTGTTCTTATGTTTCCTCTCCTGATGGTATCAGCTAGTTCTTGTATTTCTCTTTCATTATTTTTCATTCCTTGTTTTCTCTCTTCTTCCTTCTGATTTATTTCTAGATTTCTGTCTTCAATATCACTTTGCTCCATTTGGTCGACTTGATTCCTCAAGCTTTCTGTTTCATTCATCTCCTTTAGTGTGTTCTTCATCTCCAGAAGTTCTATTTGATTCTTTTTTAGAGTTCCAATCTCCTTGCTAAAAATCTCATTCTGCTGATCTAATTGTTTTCTCAACTCATGGAATTGTTGATATGAATTATTTTGGATCTCATTGAGTTTTTTTCAGAAGTACAGTCCTGAATTCTTTGTCACTTAAGTTCCATATTTCTATGTCTTTAAGCTTATTATCTGGATATTTTTCTCTTTCTTTCTGAACTGCCTTGTCATCTTGGTTGTTCATGGTGTTTAATGGACTATTTCTCTGCCTAGGCATTAATGGGAGTGTATTCTGCTTTTCCCTCCCTCCCTCCCCTCAGAAAGATTTCTTACACAGAGAGGTCTCTCTTTAGCCTGTGGCTAAGAAGATGTTTTTCTTTTGGTTTCCAGTAGGTGGCGTCCAAGCCTCTTGGATCCCTGCTTTGAGACTTAATAATGCCTTTCTTTTTTTCTTATAAAGATTCAGTCACGATTGCTACCCTTGGTCTCAATCCTTGTCAGTGTTAGTGACAGTTTTGGTAGGGTTTGCTCAAATTCCCCTAGGGCTCCACCGTGCTTGGTCTTGGAGGATATGGGGGAAGCATGTCTTCTGGGTAGGTGGGAGGGGGTGCTCCGCAACTGTGGCTGCTAAGAACCAGCTGTTATTCATTTGCTATTAGTTTCCGCTTTGCTTTCTGCCCTGATCTGTGGGCTCTGCTGCTGCGTAGAGCTCACAGATCTCTCGGGCAGGGCTGTTCAGGGAACTGGCCGCAACTTCTCTCCTGTCCCTGCTCTTGCAGGAAGCTCCGGCTGTGAGAGGCAGTTTCTTTGTTCCTCCAGCAGTTCTGACCTCTGGTAGCTCTTGTGCACAGATCACTTATTGAGACGTGTTTGCATTGGGTGTTATTTGATGAGTTTTAGGTGTTCAGCTTGTTTCTAGGCAAAAGATCTGGGGACTTCTCTCACTCTGCCATGCTTCTGACGTCACTCCTCACATTATATTTTGATTGGGCAGCGCTGATCTAGAAATCCCCAAGAGTAAATACTTTCTCAAGTTTTCTGTACTATGGAACTTCAGGAAATTAACTACCATGTTCCTCTCCATAGCTACCTCCCCTCCCCTTTTTAATATTCTTTCATTTGATGACATCAGAAAAAAAGCCATTAAATGCTAATTATCTTTTTTTTTTTTTTTTAACACCCTCTACTCACCTGAGACAAGTGATATCTAGTGAAAGCTGAGTAGTTGGGAGAGTGGGGAATGAATTAGAAGGCATTTGGGAGCAGAAGAAAGGCGACTGGCCTGAACTTCTGACTTAGGACTGTTTTATACATTTGGAACTCTTCAGCTAACAAGTCTGAGGTAAAGATCTGGAGAGAAATAGATACTCTTTAAAACAGAAATGTGCTTCCCTCTTAGGGTTCTAGTCTTGCTTTTCTCTTATTTATCTAAATTTATTGAGGACCTGTCATCTGGACCTGTAAGGACCAGTTTCCTAGCATAGAAAACAGATGAATATGGTCTACTGACTGCTCGCAAGTAGCTTACATTTGGGTAGAGAATTAATTTGAATCCAGCCTCATACTCTAGACAAGCACGGTAATAATGGTGGAAAAGAAAATGCTTTTGGAGCACTAGAAAGCCATAACTCATTTTACTTGGGAAGGCTCCATGTGTCTTGGATGTGATATTATCAGGCAGAAAGGCAGGTGGAAAGGATATTTGGGATAGCCTGACTAAGGGCATGGGGAGTGGTAGGAGGTGACCCTTGAAGTAGTAATTTGTGGGGAATTTGACTTGTCAGTGATACCACTCTTAGGAAGGATAGATTCGAAGGGGAGACACTAAATGCAGGGAGACTGTAAACAAGGAAGTTGTTGTAGTCGAGGGACAGCAAGAACTCAAATGGAAAGGAAAGAATATATGCAATAAACAGTTGGGTGAAGAGTGAGAGAGAGGTGTCAAACATGGTCCCAGGTATCTAACTTAGATCCCTAGGGAGTGCCTTTATCCAAAATTAGAAATGTAGGAGAGGATCAGACTGAAATGGAACACATAAGATGCACTCTGGATTTGTGGATGGAGCTGCAGAGGGAGCTGGCTAGAGCTGAAGTGCTTGTGTTTGTGTTTCAGATGGTGACCCTCTTTCAGATGTGGGTTGTTCCCCTCTATTTCACAGTGAAGCTGCACTGGTGGAGGTTCCTAGTGATCTGGATCTTGTTCTCTGCTGTCACAGCCTTTGTCACCTTCCGAGCCACACGAAAACCGCTAGTACAGACAACCCCAAGGTGAGAATTTAGGTGGGGAGAATTTAGGTGGGGAGAATTTAGGTGGGGAGGATCTAGGTTTCCTAAAGCTAATGGGTTGAGATGCATGGGGGTGGGGTAGATTTAGACAAAAAATTGCAGTCTTTATCTGCCAAGATTACTTGGCAAGGGGCCCTCACAAAAACAAGCTGATTGAGAGACCTACCTCCATTTACAGATAAAAACTCCCAAGTATTTCCCTATAGCTTGCTTACCTTATGGTTTATATCAAGGTCTGTTTATATTAAAAGCAAACAAAATAAGTTGGTAAATCCTGGTGGTGATTGTGATTTTTTTTTTGTTTCCTGTGAACCCTTCTCTGATATGTACATTAGATTTTCTGTTATATTCTTTCTAGCGCCCTGTGGTTTTCCTTCATAGAACTTATCACAATTGATAACTAAATATTACTTTGAGTGTTTATCTCCCCCATTAAACTATAGCTGTGAGATCAGGAACCACATTCATTTTGTTTGTTGCTATCTATCCAGGCCCTACCACAGAGCCTGGCACATAGTAGCCTACTCTGTGAATTTTTGTTGAATGAATGAATCTCAGTAAATTTACAGTTTTCCAATAAATAGTACTTCTTCTGGGGTCACAAAGCAGCTCCTGCCTGTATAATTCTTTGTATTTTTTCCAAGCGCATTTCTCACTTGACCCTCCCAACCAGCTTGTGAGGTCATTTAATATGTGTACAGTAAAAAAAGAGAGATTTTTCTCATTCATTCATTCAGTAAGCACCTGCTATGTGTCAGGCCCTGTGCTGAGCACTGGGGATACAGAGCTGGATATGAATGGTCCCTACCCTCAAGGAATGCTCGGTTTAATTGAGGAGACGGATGAGAAAGCAGCTGTTTCAGTTCGGTTGGTAAGTGCTATGAGAGATGTGTATACAGGTCCAAGAGAGTCTAACAGAGGAACTGGCCAGCCACAAGGTTGTGACCACCTGATTCAGTCTTCCAAGTTGCAAGTTGCTCCTTTACCTATGCCTCTCATGTTGCACCTACCGCAAGCCTTTCTTTGGCTTTCTGAGTCTCATTGTACAAAGCTCAATTTATCTTCAGGGTGAAGTTGGTGATCCAGAAGCCTCTCTCTGGCTGTGGTCATTTACTTTATGATAAGGGCCATTATAGAGAGTACAGGCTCTGGAGCCAGATGGTATGGGTTGGAAACCTCAGCCCTGCCACTTGTTAATTGTATGACCTGTATGACTTCAGTTTTCTGAGCCTTGAATTCTTTATCCCGAAAAGTGTGGTAATAATTGCTACTTCACGTGAGGTGATATGAAGAAAAAGTGTAATAAAGCATGTTAAGAGTCACCAAGTAACAGTCAGTATCAACTTCCAGCTAAAATGACTGAAAATGTGTCTATAACATGGGAGGTTTTGGATAACAACTAACATTTGATAATGCTTTACAATTTCAAAGCACTTTCATAAACATCCAGGTTATTTATGCAGCATTTCTTGAGCATGCGTTTTATACACCAGGAAATGGGCTCTGTACAATCCAGTGAGAAAGGTAGCCGGGTTTCCCCATTTTACAAATAAGTAACATTGTCTCAGAGAGGTGATTTGACTTAATGAACATTACTCAGCTAATAAACCTCATTTGATCCAGATTCCACCCAAAGTTCCACATCCTTTCCATTGTATCTCCCATCTGATCAGAACAAACCCTGAGTAATGAACTTGGGTGTGGTCTTTGATGGTGGGCACTGCAAGATGTTTGGGGCATTTTCCTCTCTTGAGAAGTTATTACCCTTGCTTAGCCACAGCAAGGAGGCAGAGGCAGGGACCCTTGAGCTTCCTGGGGCCCAGGAGGGTTGACAGTAACCTGGTCAGCTCTTGAGAGCTAGGCAGGCTTGTGCTGGTTATTAGAACAAATTACTAAATTGCTAATTAGCTCTCATCACAGATAGAATAGCGCCTCTTGATATCAGGGACCTACCTCCATAGCATTTAAAAGGCTCTGGTATATTCAGGGAACCATCTCTCCTTTGTGAACCTAGCTGGGATCAACCAGCCAGATCCCACACCACTTTTCATTGGCTCTAGGGGAGCACTGCTTCTCTATCAAGAGCATTGCACAACCCCACTCCACCCCACCACTACCATCACGCACATATATTCGATCAGAGGTATTCTTTGAGTGCCTCCCTCCTATCCCTTCTCCTCTGGAAGAAATTACTTCAAAAGCAAAGTCATTAGACATCATTCATTTCATTATTGGCTTGTGGGTAAGAGCAAAGCAGTATTCAGATTAACCACACCCAGGTACAAAAGGCTATAGCTAATTCTACTTCCTTTCATCTTTGCCTGAATTCTCTCTTTGGACAAGAACAACTAGCCTTCTAAGCATCGCTATAGAAACTAGTTTTCACTTCCTTACACAACTAACCTGAATATGAGATGTCTGAGATCAGCTGTGCTCTTTTCTTTATTTGAGGTGAAACTTCCTTTTAAGGCTTTCTTTTCTTCCCTTGTTGGGAGACCAGCAAGATACAAAGCACTAGCTCCCTAGTAGATGGAGGTGTTTCTACAGTTAAGGAAGTGACCAGCTTTGTACAGTTACTAAAGTTGCACATTAAGTCCTAAAGCAAAGAGCCCGATGTCCCCATTGATGTAAGAATAAGGGATTCTGGTGGTCCAGAGGTCTCCACGCCAAAGTTTCTGTGTCAGCTGTATTAATTTTCTCTCCTTTCTCCAGGTTGGTTTATAAGTGGTTCCTGCTGATCTATAAAATCAGCTATGCCACTGGCATCGTTGGCTACATGGCTGTCATGTTTACCCTCTTTGGTCTTAACTTATTATTCAAGTGAGTACCCTTCGCTTTTGTTTTTGCTGGTAGGGGAAGGAGAGCCTGGTGGGATATACCTTTCTTCCTGGGCAAGTCCTGGTATTAACAGAGGGAACATGGTACCCAGGATAGGAGACTTGAGCTATTGCAGTTGGGAGGGTAGAACTGAGATATCGCGGATGGGAGAGTGGGCCCTCCATGATTTTTGCTGGCAAAGATAATACAAAGTTAGAGTTTCAAATCGTTGGTTATATTTTCCAAGAATTTAGTGGAAAAACGTAATAACAAAAGTAAGAATGATAATGATTATAGCTAGTTACACATAACTCCATCACCCTAATGGAACCATTTTTCTTGTCCACATGTGTACTGTTTATTGCAATGTCTACTCTACCTGTTGTCTTATGCTCAAAGAGATTAGGAGTTGGCAAACTATATCTGTGGGCCACAAAGGCTTGCCTCCTGTTTTTATAAAATAAAATTTTTTTACTAGAACACAGTCACACTCATTTGTTTACACTTGCCTCTGTGTCCCAGAGTAGTAATACAAAGCAGTTATGTCTCAGAGCAGGCCTTATTGGCCATGCCGCTTCCCTTACAGGATCAAACCAGAAGATGCCATGGACTTTGGCATTTCTCTCCTCTTCTATGGCCTCTACTATGGTGTTCTTGAGCGTGACTTTGCAGAAATGTGTGCAGACTACATGGCGTCTACTATAGGGGTGAGTTTACCTGGGCTCTTAATGCTGCCTCTTGCCACCTCAAAAGAGTTCAGGATAATATCACCTGTTTGACAGAAGAGATAAGCCATATAAAATCCTTCAAGATGTGGGCGGTATGTATGGAGATTTCTTCCTTAAAATTTGGAAAGCTAGATCTCAGGTATACCCTGGAATTTTTAACTTCAGGGCCATTATAGGAAAGAACCACTTTACCTTACAGGAAGTTAACATTCATTCAACAAATATTTATTTAATGCCTCTGTACTTGGGTACTATGTATGTGCTGGAAGGACAAAGGCATACAGAGGTAAATGTGGTCTTTGCTTAAATGGAATTTACACTCTAGTGACAGAGATGGGTATTAAGATAACAAACACAAAAATTAATATAAAATTAGAACTTTAATAAAGATTATGAAGGAAGAGTTTATGCTGGCAATAAACAAATATAGTAGTGGCATTTGACCTGGTCTTGGGGCTCAAGGATGGTTTCTTTGAAGAAGTGAACAATGAGTATGCGTTAACTAGATAAAGTGGGAAGTGAAGTGAAAACAGGTAGGGAAAATAGCGTGCGCATGAGACCTGTGGTGGGAGAAAGGGTGGGCGTTTTGAAGAACTAAGGTTAGTGTAGTTGGAGGACTGAGAATGTAATGTGGAAGTGTGTGGAGACATAGTTGGAGGCTAGGCTAGAAAAAAGCCTTGTAGACCAAATGAAAGATTGTGATTTTTATACTAAAAAGAATGGGATGCTAACATAGAAAATGACGTGATTGGATTTGTATTTCGAAAAGATTATTCTGGCTGCTGGGTAGAGAACAGAATGGAGAGAGATCCACAGATTAAAGTGGACCACTTAAGACTATTTAAAAGAATTTCACCAGTCTGGGGGAGATGAAGGAAGCTTGGATTGGGGTAGAGATGGTGAAAAGGGAGAGAAGAGCACTGTTTGAGAAGTATTTTGGAGGTAAGTTTGACAGGACTTGGATATAGATTGGTTCTAGAGATGGAAAGGTAGGTATCAAACCTGACATTTCTAATTCAGGCAACTCCTTGGATGGTATGCTTTTCACTGAGATAAGAAATGCTACAAGAGGACAAAGTGGAGACCATGGAAAGATTCTTTAAGCTTAAAATATGGGTAAAGTAACAGCCAATCTGAGAAACCCAAGTCAGTATCCCTGTTTCTTTTTTTGAAATGGAAATATGCTTTTTTTGTTTTGCTGTTTATAAAACTAATACGTTTTCTTTGTAATTATGTAAATAACACAGACATGCTCCCCCTTTCAGTGTCATTCCATTAGACCTCACCCCAAGAAGGAATATTTTCAAGTTTAATTGGACATTTCTCCAATTCTGTGCTGAAATACGTGTGGCTCTGTCTGATGCAAGCAGAAGTTCTTGCTACATCATGGTTTGGCAGTTTGGAGAGAACCCCTGGTAGAATATCAGGGTAATAGGTTTTCTGGGAGCACCCAGATATCAGTCCTAGCTTTGAGGCAGCAGATATCAACAGAGACCAAGTGACAAGAACAGGAAAGGATTGCCACTGACTTTACATGAGGCACCTCCGCTACTCTTGGCATGTACGAGGCAGTTTTACAGGTAGGGGAGCTATTTGCTGTGTAAATTTGTATGTCTTTGCTCCTGTGATTTCATTTGTGCCACAGGCCAGTAGACTTAGGACAATTTAGGTTAAATAATACTCAACCATCACCTTGAATAACTTTAACCAAGTACAGTTTTATGTCTAGGACTGTGTTTATCAGTATTATGGGACTATTTTTATTTTTCCTTTAATGGATCAAATTGAAAACAAAGTATATTGGATCACTTTATAAATAGCCTAGTAGATTCTTTTTGAACAATTGTCTTATGTTTTAGCAGCTTTCATTGTCTTATCTATTGTGTAGGTGATTCACAAGTTAGCTTTTCCTCTAAGAGATGGGATCATTACATTGACACCCCCCGCCCACCTCCACAAAATGAGATTTGAGCTAGGCCTCTTTCCATGCTTGCGGGAAGAATTATTGGGTGCTACAGTGATTACAAATGATAATCCCTAATAAGATAATTCTCCTTCCCTTATGGGATCTTACCAGTTACTCCCACCACTCCATGCTCCTCCTTTAATAGTCTGGCCCAAGGATAAACTCATGTACTTCCTTCCCTCTACCTCTTAGCAGAAAAACAGAAGGATCAAATAGTCTCATCAGACTTTATTAAAGGGTTGAGGATGATAGTGGGAAAATAAACCATGAGTACTTGACTGAGGTTAATTTGCCTTACCAGGCTGCCTACTTTCCAGGGCTTCCAGACCCTGCCTCCATGCAACAATCAGCCTACCTGTGTGTAGGGGATGCCTTTTCGGCACCTACCACTTAGAATCCCCATCTAGAGAGACTGAGCTGCATTTACAGTTCTTTCTAACCCTGAGAAATCCAGGACTTCCTTATTTCTGCCTGTCTTTGGTCAAATGGACGTTGGTCTGCTCAGGAACACCTGGGTGCCTAAGACACAGCAACCTGAATTTTTAATTAAGACTATCCCAGACCTTGAAGACAGAATCTGATCAGCGCTTTGGGGAAGGCAATTTAAAGAAGCCAGGAAACTTTAGCCTTCTATGCATTCATTGGCCAACTCATTCATTTATTTATTCAAGCAACAGTTATTTATCGACCATTTACAGTGTACAAAGTATGATCAAGTGCAGTCTTTACTAGCACCACTATTGCCCACTTCCAGTAGCCACCCTAGTCATTTTTTTTAAATGTCATAAATTACGCATAACATAAAATTTAGCATTTTAACCATTTTTAAGTGTATGACTCAGTGGCACTGAGTACATTTACATTGTTTTGCAACCATCGCCACTGTCCTTCTATAGAACTCTTCATTTCGCAGAACTCGGTACGCATTAAAAGTAGTTCCTCAATTTCCTCTCCCCCAGCCCCTGGCAACCACCATTCTACTTTCTGTCTCTGAATTTGACCACTCTAGGTACCTCATATAAGTGGACTCATATAATATTTGACCTTTGCGACTGATTTATTTCACTTAGCATAATGTCCTCAAGGTTCACTCATTTACATGTCAGAATTTTTTTGCTTTTTGAGGCTGAATAATATTCCTTTGTATGTATATACCACATTTTCCATTCTAAGTAGTTTTTTGTACATTCTGTAGTCACAGCTCCTATCCCAGGGAGTCATATTTGATGTTGGAGCTGTTCTGCTTATCGGGTCAGGAACTAGGTCTGATTCATCATCACTTGGTCCCCTTTGTGAGAATGACTTGACCTAAAAAGATCTGTAATTTATTAATATCAGGGTTCTTAGAAGTGAAACCAGGAGGTTTTATAAGTATATTAACCTGCATTCTAAATTCCTTTTCTCTGTCTTATGTTACCATGTTTAATGTAGAGCAGCTCTTCGGTTTGCCTTACGGGGAGAAATCTGTAATATGAACTAAAGTAACTCTCTTTTTACATTGAGTAAAGGGAACCTTGGATGATGTTTGTTTTTTTTTCCCAGCTGGTCACTCTGCGGTCCTAAACTTGTGACAGCCAGTCAGTATAGTTTCCATGCATACCCCAAAGTCATATTGGGGTGGAGTAGGAGGGATGGAGGATTGTGAAATAAGCCTGTTTTCTGGGGCTTCTTCCAGGCAAGGCAGTAACATACTGTTCATGCTACATTGGGCTAAGTGTCCTATCTCACACTTTTTATCTCCTGAGCAAGTTCCTTTGCCTCAGATTTACCTCTTGGATCATCAGGGGCCCCAAATAACATCAGGACAGGACTTGCCCATTCATCTGGCTTCAGTAGTAGAAAGAGCTAGGGGCTTAGAGTCAGATAGACCTGGTTTCAAATTCTAATCCACTCTTAATTAGCTGTATACTCTTGAGCAATTTAGTTTACCTCTCTGATCTTATTAGCTACAGTAATATTATCAGACTTATAAAATCATTGTAGGGAACAAACAGGTTAATGTAAAGCATTTTGCAGAGCAGCGCCTTGCCCATGGGAAACACTCAGTAGATGATGATGATGATGATGTTAGCTACCATTTATCAAGTACCTACTGTACTACAGAACTGCATATTTTATATCTAATCACCTACAGCACAGGGGCCAGTGCCCAATTTCTACAAGCTCTAGAACTTATAGAAAATTCTGTCTCCTTTTGCTTACCTTTCACTTACCCCTTAGCCCATTCTAATTTGACCTTGGCTCATACCTTTCTTCTGAAATGGCTTTTACTCAGGTCACTATGATTCAGTGTCACTAATTCTGATCTCAGCAATCACAATGTGCCTTCACTTTTGTACCCTGCTTTTGCCATCAGTACAGTTGACTCAAGTACTCCTAGACAATTACTGTTTTCCAGATGTCTAGACCTAGAGCCTGCGTTCCTGATAAAAATATGCCATTCCTACCCCTGTATCTCAGGCCAGCCATTGGAATCTTGGTATTTCATATGAGGATCTACCTCTTTCCTAGGTAATTGACATTGAGAATGGCTATCCTTTTCAAAGGAGCCACTCTAACTCCTGTTCAACAGAGTGTGACCTTGCTGACCCTAACTGTAGACAAGCAGTTCGCTGTTTCCCCTGGTTTGAGTGGAGGTCCTGGCAGACAGACAAAGCTGTGTCTGCTCTGGGTGTTCCAGTGTCATCCTGCCTTGCTCCATGTCCCAGCACCTATGTGCTCTCCTCCTCACCTAGCTTCAGGGCTTTGGCTTTTTCAGAAGACAGTTACTCAGAAACAAAAGAAGAAACAGCAAACTCAATTAAGAAAATAGACAAAGGCTAAGTACAATTAATCTACCTTACAGGTACAGATAAAATTATAACAAATGCAGAAGTTTTTTAAAAATTCATTATATACTTTTGCAAGATGTGAAGGTCTGGAGATTAATTGTAGAACATGTGAATATACTTAATGCTACTGAACTGTACATTTGAAAATAGTTAAAATGGTAAATTGTGATAAAAGTGTGTTTTATCACAATTTTTAAGATAATGAAAAGGAAAAAAACAATAAGTCTTAGAAAACTTTAGTAAATAAATTTCAAGTTTTTTCTCCTTGGGGCGAGGAGGAAATGGTACATAGCTGTTTAACAATAAACTACCAGGAAAATGTGCAGAATTTGAAATTTCTTTTTGAAGTATGGAATTGGTTATCCATTGTAATTAACCTTAGTAAAAAATAGTCTTTAGTCTAAAAGTAATACATAGTCATTAGTAAGTTTTGAGTACAGAAAAGTAGGCAAAAGGGAGAAAAATCATCTATAATTCTACTACCAAACATCATTGGTGTGAACATCCAGATATAATTCCTTCTGATCTTTGTTTTTTGTATAGATATGGGCTCGTCTTTACATATGGTGCCTACCAATCACAATGTGCCTTCACTTTTGTACCCTGCTTTTGACAACGTTATATGTCAAGCTTCGGTTAACTGGCTGCCTGTTTATTCCCTTGAGTGTGTACCATAATTTATTTAGGCATTCTTCTGTTGTTGGTCATTTGCGGTTATTTCAGTTTTTTGCTTGTTTCTTTTTACTCTTTTGTTGTGGTAAAATATGTGTAACACAAAATTTGCCATTTTAGCCATTTTTAAGTCTGTAATTTAGTGCATTAATTACATTCACAGTGTTGTGCAACTGTCACCACTATATTCTCAGAATTTTTCATCCCTCCAAACTGAAAGTTATTATGCAATAACTTCCAGTTCCCTCCCCTAACCCCTGTCTGCCTCGAATCTCCTTTCTGTCTTTATGAATTTGCCTATTTTAGATATTTTCTATAAATGGAATCATACAATATAGGTCCTTTTGTGCATCTGCTTATTTCACTTAGCATGATGTTTTCATGTATATTGTCATATATAACAGAACTTGATTATTTTAATGATTGGATAATATTCCATTATGTGACTATATCACATTTTGTTTATCCACCCATCTGTTGATAGGCATTTGAGTTGTTTCCACCTTTTGGCTATCGTGACTAATGCTGCTATGAGCATTGGCATGCAGGTGTGTGTTTAGTTCTCGTTTTCATTGGGGAGGACGCGTGATGTACCTATGATTAGAATTGCTGTTTCATATGATGACGCTGGGTTTTAACTTTTAGTGGAATTGCCGAACTCTTTACTTCTTTAAATATAAATAATGCTTAAATGAATACTTGTATGCATGAAGCTTTTTGGACATTTGTTCTTATTTCTTTAAATTCCTTGAAGTGAAATTAGTGGGTTAAAGGGTGTGACAGTTTGAGATATCATGCCAAATGCTACCTAAGAGGATTAAACCTCTTTTACTGCTGCCACAAGTGTCTGAGAATGCCCTTGTCACCAGGCAATGTTGCACTGCACATTTCAGTTTTGAATCAGAGAAGAGCTGTCCACGTCTGAAGGAGCCATCACCTGACCACAGAGCAGCTTACTTGACTTAGCTCCTGGTCACCAACCCTGAGTCCTCCTCCTTCTCGTTCTCCTTATCCCTAATGCTGACCCAGTTCAGTCTTCAGGTCTTATTAGATCTGACTTCCGAACCCATCTCTGGTCTGTCTCTTTCTCCTCATTCACCCAGCAAGGATGTAGTCAAGTTGGCGTATAAAACATGTTCTCTAGTTCTGTGACCTCCCCCTGCCACTTTACCTTCTCTCCAGAAGACCTAAGGACTATGTCGTAGCTTCTCACATTAGCTGATTCTCACATCTTTCCTCTCCTTTCCTTGTGCTCTTCTCTGCCAGTTCTACAGCAAGTCGGGCATGCCCACCAAACACCTCTCGGACAGCGTGTGTGCCGTGTGTGGGCAGCAGATCTTTGTGGATGTCAGTGAAGAGGGCATCATCGAGAACACGTACAGGCTGTCTTGCAATCACGTGTATCCTGCCTGGAGCTCCTGGGTCACATGCACACTCTGGTCAAGGAGGAAAGGGGGCATGCTGTCTCCCGACCTTTGAGTATAGGCGAGTCGCAAGAAGGCAAACATTTGGGTGATGCTCCCGGGTAGAGAAGCCAACACCCAGGAGTGGAAACCGCAGTTTTGCTCACCATTTTCCACAGATGGAAGCCACTCTTAAGTATATAGCCTGGCTGGACCAGGAAGGAGCCCGAAGCTGCACTAGCTGCCCAAGATTGGATGGGTCACAGGGGAGGAGCATCCTCTAGCTGGATCCTTCAGTTTCAGAATTAAATCCCCTTAATAGCCCTTTAATATTTATCATGTGCATACTCAGTTCCCATTCTGTGCAATGTGTTATATTATTCCCATTTTGCCCTATAACAACAATGTAAGGTACAGATCATTATTATCACTTCACAAAAGAGGATTCACAAATGAGGAAACAGGTTCAGAGAGAAGAGACTTGCTTAAGATTACACAGCTGATCAGAGGTGAAGCCAGGCTTTGAACCTTTCTCCAGAGCTAGTGCATGGGTACCATGAAGACACACAGAACTGGATGCCACCCTGGCTGCCCACTATTTCCCTTGACAGTGGTGCTCAGATTCCATGAATTCTGCATCCGTGGCTGGTGCATTGTGGGAAAGAAGCAGACGTGTCCCTACTGCAAAGAGAAGGTAGACCTCAAGAGGATGTTCAGCAACCCGTATCCTTTGTTTGGGTTCTTATTAGGAGTGGGCAGTGGGAAGAAAGCACTGGCCAGTGCGACCCTGTATTTTGGTCCTCCTGGAACCCTCCCTCCTGCTCCCAACCTGGTACATGTCTACCATTCTGTTTGGCCTCGGGTCTAGGAAAGTTGGAGGTGGAACATGGGGCAGGACTAGCAGCTCAGCTTTTCATCTTAGTTCTAGATCCCTCAAGGGTAAATTGATAGTCACAGCAGCTACTATTTACTGCTTGCTTATTGTGTGCCTGGCACTGTGTTAAGTGCATTACTTGTATTGTCATTTGATTCTCTAGCAACTTTACAACTTGGGGAATCTTATCCTCATTTTATAGATGAAACGATTTAGAGGTTGAATAACTTGCTCAAGGTTATGTAACTAGTGGGTGATACCTTACCTATGACATGCAAGGTTGGAGACCAGCTCTGGGCCTGTGCAGGACCTGCAAGGTGCAGGGATGGCTGAAGGTCTCCCCGTCCCCATCCACTGTCAACACAGGACCTGCGCTACCACTTGCTACTCTGCCAGTCTTCCCCACTTTGCCCTTACCCTCCTCTTCCGCCTCACAGCATGTCTGTTGGATAGTGCTCAGCCACTTCTCTTCCACCCCGCTCTCTTCCCCCAGGATCCAGAAACCCAGCTTTCTTCCTCTCCTCCCAGTTGCCTTTTCTCTTTGTGTCAGAGTTCCCATCCCTTGGACACTAGCTGGGCAGTGTGGGAGCCACTGCGTTCTCAGTATGTTTGCACAGTCCTGGAATAGACCAACCCTTTAAGGTTCCTTGCTTGGTTCTTCCAGGGGCTAGTTTAGGAACAGTTCAGTAGCTCATTGGTCAGGCGGATGCTTGGGACTTCTCTTAGTTCTCAGGGACTGGGCCAGCTGCTCTTTCTGATGCCTTTGGAGAGGTTCCTCCACAGTCTCAGGAGGTTCAACTGGTGCTTTCTCCAATACTGGAATCCCAGACTCCCTCTCCAAATGTCTTGCCTAGCATTTATCTGTAAAGAGAAAGGAAGGGAACTCATCTCTAGAGTTGCTTGGCCTCAGCAGGGCCTGGTGCCTAGTGCCCTTGGGTGAAGCCTCTGCTAGAAGTCATCCCGTGACTAACCTCTTGTTCCTTTCTGCCTCTGTCCTTAGACTGAACTTCTTCCTTGACCTAGAAAACTTTCCATATTGGACGTTATAAGAACCTTTGGGGTTACCTTATTTTACTCCGAGCTTCCCTGTAGCCTTTGTCACAGATACATTTACATACAACAGTCTCAGACTGTGTTTTCTCACACTGGCAGTCCCATCATAGAGAATTAGTTAAATGGGAGGCCGTCTGTGCATGCTGGTCATGGAGAGCTTAGTGTCACTTCTCCACTCCTATCTTCGGCCCTGGTCCCCTCTTCCCGCCTTCCCTCATTCTCTAAGTTTAGCCCTTTATTCAAACATGGAAAGACTGGGTGGAGCTTTCTAGAAAGCAGCTCTCTTTCCTTGTAGGCTGATTCTGTGGAGCAGCTAGAAGCGTGGGCAATCCCAGGGAGGACCCTCTGACCCAGCCCCTAGACCAACCTTAGCAGCTCTAACACATAGCCTCTTTTCTTTAACACACTGACAGCTGGGAGAGGCCTCATGTCATGTATGGGCAACTGCTGGATTGGCTTCGATACTTGGTAGCCTGGCAGCCTGTCATCATTGGACTGGTGCAAGGCATCAACTACATCCTGGGCCTGGAGTAGGCAGAAGAGCATCCACCCACCATGGACCTCAGGGCACTCTTCTTCCTGCCCTTCAAGACCTCCTGGGTGGGAAAGACTCAGAGGGGCACTTGGGCCACTCAGGACCCTCCGGCTGTGTCCGGGTTGGGGACGGGTATGATGGCAAGCTAGCCAGTGCGGCTGTCAGCAGTGGGGGCTTTTTAAAAGAAAACTATTTTGATGAATATATTTAAAAACTTTTTTTATTATGGAGCATAGGAATTGCCCCAACTCCTCCAGGCTTCACCCTCCCAGCTTGAGCAGGGCAGGAGCAGAGCCACAAACTTTTTGGTTTAAAAAGCCTTCCCACCTCTGGCTGAGAGCCTTAGCCTACCCCCTCCCCTTTCCTCCCTCTGTGGGGCTCATGGCCTGTACACTCGGTGTGGAAGAGCTGAAGCACTCTGGTGCCACAGATGAGCACTGAGGGGTGAGGTGTCTTTCCTCCTCCCCTGTCTGAGACATAGGATGGATGTTGTGTCTGACTCTGTCTTCCCCTGTCCAGGAGCCATAGGCTGGTTGAGGCAAGTGGAACCTTGTGACTTTTCCAGTGAGGGAAGACTGGGGACCTCAGAATGCATTGAGGATTTGTTTGGGGACAGCCAGAAGCAGCAGCAGCAGCATGAGTAACCCGCCCCCAAGCAGGGCTGTACTCAGCGAGCAACAGAGACCACGGGGCTGCTGTCGACATCAATGATTGAGGGCCCTTTGAGCCCGGAAGTGGTGACATGTGCCAAAAGCCATTCTGCCACATCACTTCCTTCCCTGAAAGCCTAAATGAAAGCGTGTGTGTGCATCTGTGGGACTATAGCAGATGTGAGACTTCTCCCTGTCATCAGACAGTGTTCCCTTGAAGCTGGTAGGGGATTCCCAGCCCAGGAAACATCCCTATATCAGCTTCATCATTTATGAGTCCTGCCTGGGCCTGGCAACAGGAATGATGGGTGGGGGGTATAGCCCAGGTGAGTACGACTTCTGAATAGGGGTTCCAGGGAGATCTCAGCCCTGGTCCTAGAAGTTTTAAAGGAAGGAGGAGAACAAACATGGCCTTCCGTACTGGGCTTCTAGGGAATATGGCCCGGCTGAGCCTGCCCCTTTGAGGGCAGGAGAAACCAAGCAGGATCTTGTCACTCTGAATAAAGCTCCATGAGCTGGGTTGGAAAGCTGAACATCATCTTGCTTTTCTTCTTCTCATCTCTTTCCATGGGGTCCCCGGGGGTACCTTGCCTTGGTTACCTTTTGCTGTTCCCATCTGAGAGCTGGGGCCCCGGGTGGTTGGCCCTACTCAGCATCCCTGGGAGTGGTGGAATGCAGGGCTCCTGTCCTGTAGCAGATAAGGCCCTAGGGCACCACTGGTGACTCTGTCCTTAGCACCTGAGGTCAGTGTCCTGCCACCACCCTTTTTCATGGGCCATTCTCAACTCCGGCTCTCTTACCCAGATGTGGCTTCCCACAGGCCCCCACTGCTCATGCCCATCCTCAGAGAGTGGGTGGGGACTGGTTGAAGGGTCCAGGGATCATCTTTTCAGTTTTGTGCCCCCAAGCCCCACATTAGGCTCATGTGAGAAGCTGAGGCCAGGCTGGCATATTTTACCAGTTCTGAGTCCCATGACCTCCCAGCGGCCCAACTCTGGTCTTGATGACACTCCAGAGTTCTATCTCCTCTCCCTCCCATCCTCCAAAGGACTGCGTCTCTCAGAGCCCCATGCGACCTTGCCTCCTGACCTAACTGCTAGGGGTGCTAGGGTGCCTAGGGAGGAGTTTCCCTGTGTCTGCAGAGCCTGGGAGCTCCTGGGACAGGAGTCGGGGAGGAACTTAGAGGAGGAAAATGTCAAATAGAATCCTGGAGAAGAGCATGTGGCTTTGTCTCCTATGTCTAAATTAGGAACATGAGTCACGTTTTTACTCATATGTGCACATGCGCGCGCACACACACACAACCTTGGGATTGGAGCACATGGTGTTCCTGACATCCTCTCAGCTCATTTACATGTCCAGGCTGGCATATTTTACCAGTTCTGAGTCCCGTGACCTCCCAGCAGCCCAACTCTGGTCTTGATGACACTCGAGAGTTCTATCTCCTCTCCCTCCCATCCTCCAAAAGACTGTCTCTGTCCCCAGCTTTCCTATCCTCCTGATCACGAAATCACAAACCTCAGACACTCAGATCTTGCCCTTCACACTTGAAAATGCATGCACTGGAGCTCCAGTCCTGCTCTTTCTGCCTCCACAATCCTGACAGTGAGTGCCACCTTCAGTTTTGCATCCTTGGTGCCTCATTCACCCCACCCTAGTCTTGGCCCTGCCACAGCCCCAGCTCCATTTGTCTCATTAGTGACCAGACTAGCATGTATATACAGACAGCTCTGTTGTTCTGGAGCCAGTGTTGGGCTGACTACCCACCTTTCCCTAGAGAGAGGACGGGGCCTGGTTGAAGGGTCCAGGGATCATCTTTTCACTTTTGTCCCCCCCAACCTCCACATTAGGCTCATGTGAGAAGCTGAGGCCTTCTCTTAGAACCAGCTCTCCAGCTCGTGTTCCAAGTTTTTGTCTCCAAGAGGTTCCCAGACAGGCCGGGAAGTGCTCTCGGCACAGTTCCCACAGTGAGGCTCACACGCGGTCAGATACAGCGAACTGAGCCGTGGAGCTGTGAGAAGGGATTCCGAACACCAGGGCTCTTCAGGCTTCTTGGGAGTCAACTAGAGGGAATCTAGGCTTCCTGGTGAATCTGGGCCTGTAGCTCTGACCAGGGAGCTAGGATGAGATGAGCGAGGGGCTTGTGGTGGTGATAGATGGGTGTTTGGCTTGGTGGTTTTGGCAGGAGTGGGGAGCCTGGGAAAGATTAGGGTGTGGATGGGCTGATGTGGCTTTGAGCATGAAATGGTCAAAGTGATCCAACAACTTGGGGTCCCCAGTGCCTAAGACAGTTGTCCTCTTGAACATGGATGTGATGTGAAGAAGTAAACAGGAGGCCTGCTCATATAGAAGCAGAAGCCTTGGCCCTGAAGAGCAAAGGTGGACACTTAAAGTCCTGACCCTTTGCTGGAACAGGAAAATTGATCTGTGAGAGACTTTCTCATTTGTTCATACCCTTTGTGACCCCAGGAGGGTGAGGATAAGGGTGGATTAAAGACCCCCAGTATACCACCACCTGGAGAGTAGGGTGTCCTGAGAGATAGGATGGTTCCTGGCCACTGTGAACTTTGGCTCAAGAAGAGGCTCAGTATGCAGAAACCTCGAGGACTGAGCCAAGATGCTTGTCATGTACGTGTGCCCCATTAGTGGCCGAGAACTCACTTTGGATTCCATGGCTAGAACGAAAATGAAAGTGAGATGGGGGAAGGGACCAGTGTTTTCCCAGAAGAATTTCGCTTTATCCTGCCCTTCTCAGAACCAGCTCTGACAATGAAGAGCTTTGTCTCCCTTTGTGACTAGGTAAGTCCCTATAATGAAGGGGTTGGTTGGACTGTAACTAGGAGTTGATGGTAATTAGACCTTGGGTGGGGAAAGGCTACCTCTAGACAATCCTCCAGCTTTCTAAGTGCTGAAGCGCTCCAGCCTTTGTTGGATGCCTGTCTTCTAGGAGTTGTCGATTGGGACAGATAGGCAGGACAAACGGGACAGTAAATGGCAATGCTGGGCAGGACAAACGGGAAAGAGTAAATAGCAATGCTGGGAAGTCCACCAAACGTTCAGGCCTAGGGAGGGGCTGTGGAGTCCACAGGAAGGAGAGAGCCACATATATGCCTACAGTTGGCGCGCTTCTGAGGCGATATGAAGTAATTTATTCATCATTCTCCCCCACCTCCCGCCAGAGAAGAGGAAGTCATCACATACATAGAGCCAGCACGCCAACTCCTGACACATACATTGTGACCATGAGACAGAACTGGATACCAGGTGAGTTTTGGGGCTATGTGTGGGGGTTGGGGTGTGTGTATGGGGGGCTAGGGTCTGAGAACAGAATAGAGCAGTATGGCTGCCCCAAGCCTTAGCCCCCAGGTGACTCCACTGTGTGCTGTTGCTTTCAGCCTCTGTCCAGATGCAGTGGCTCTGGCTCCATTCCAAAGTCTCCTTGTGCTCCATTCAAAAAGGGCCAAGAGGTGGGGGGCCGAGAGGCCTTCTTCTCTGATTCCCTGGGCAGAGCTATATCCAGGCAAGACCTGAGCCTAGGTGGTGAGCATTCCCAAGTGGTCCAGCAGCTACTGATCTCTGTGACTGTCCTTTCCTCAGACCCCAGCACATTGTGGGTCCTGCTTCTGTGTGTCCACATCATCTTCCACTCAGCCAGAGCCACACCTATACCTCAGGCCACCACAGCTGCCACTGCCTCAGCTGGGGTCGCAAAGGACTCCTGCCCCACCTGGCCCTTAATGCTCCCAGCAGCTAAGCGATGTCCAGCATTGGAGGTGACCTGGCCAGAAGTGGAAATCCCACTAAGTAAGGAGCGATTCTGTTGGAAGCCCAGGAGGGCACAGTGGTGGGAGGGCAGGCTGTGGGCACAGAGGGTCCAAGGGTGGGATTGACTCCAGAACATAATCCTCGTCCCCTTCTGCCATATAGCCCACCACCCACCAAGTCAGCTTGGCTGAGCATTCAGCATTCTCCCTCTCCCACCCAGCATCTTGAGCGGGTGCAGGCTCCAGCTCCCAAGATGCTCCCTATTAAATGGGACAGAGAATTCAGACATAAGGAATGGTCGGAGGACTCCCAGAGCCTTGACTGCAGTGTGCTCCTAGGCCCAACCCCTCCCAGAGCCTGTGAGCCCTCTGGCCACCTCAGAGGAAGAGTGGCCTATTGATGCTGCCTCCTTGGCCGGGGCTCTCAGAGTTACCGGAGCTGTACACTTAAAAAGGTCATCCTGAAGAAACAAGCTCAGAAGTCATCACCTGAGCCAAGGACCTGTCCTCAGATTCTTCTTGCTCAGCCCAGGGCCTCCTAGTAGACAGCCATTCCTCCCCTTTAATGGATTTTCTCACCTGGGTAGTGTGCCCAGCAGCACTCCAGGTTCCTGGGTTGTAGGGACTAAGGAGCTGGGCAGGGTGCGCAGGCCACAAAATGGCAGAGGGGAGGTCTGCTCTACGGAAGTGCTGACAGCCACACGTGTCCCTAGATGGAACGCTGACCTTGTCCTGCACTGCCTGCAGTCGCTTTCCCCACTTCAGCATCCTCTACTGGCTGGGCAATGGTTCCTTCATCGAGCATCTCCCAGGCCGGCTGCGGGAGGGCAGCACCAGGTGAGTGGCGTGGTGGCGAGGCCAGCAGGAGGGAGGCCTCCTGTTGTGCTTCTCTCACGGCCTTTCCTCCTCTGCGCCAGCCGGGAGCGCAGGGGCACCAGCACCCAGCTGTGGAAGGCCTTGGTGCTGGAGGAGCTGAGCCCCGCCCTACGCAGTACCAACTTCTCCTGTGTTTTCACGGATCCCGAGCACACAGTCCAGCGTCACGTCGTACTGGCCCAGTGCTTGGTGAGGAACCCAAGGAAAGGTTTCCAGGGACAGGAGGAACTCTGCTCCAATGCAGGGAGGGGAGGGTGGGCTCCTCTCAAAGCTGTTTCCCTTAATGACCACCATCTTCCCATGTCCCCAAGCCTGAGGTGGAAACTGAGAAGAATTTAGGACTCAGGCAGAGGAAGCATGGCCTAGAAGGAAGTGACAGGATATGTCCCTCCCTGCCTTGGCCCTGATCCTTGTCTACCTTCACTTTCCTCAGGCTGGGCTGAGCACAGTTGTGCCCACTACTCGAGAAGCCCTCCAGAGGGTCCCCTCTGCCTCACCATCCTGACTCTGAAGCCTGGTTGAAATGCCACCTCTTCATTTAGGTCCAGGCCCTCTCAGCTCAGGCCACACTCTGCACCACCTTAAGGTTATATGTTAAATTTGTACAGGCGTACCTCATTTTATTGTGCTTTGCTTTATTGTGTTTCGCAGATATTGCATTTTTTACAGACTGAAGTTTTGTGGCAACCCTGTGTTAAGTTAATCGGCACAATTTTTCCAACAGCATTTGCTCACTTTGTATGTGTCACATTTTGATAATTCTCAGAATATTTCAAACTTTTTCATCATTATATTTGTTGTGACCTGTGATCAGCGATCTTTAATGTTACTGTTGTAATTGTTTTGGGACACCACGAGCTATGCCCATATAAGATGGTGAACTTAATTGATAAATGTGTGTTCTGACTGCTCCACCAACCAGCTATTCTTTATCTCTCTTCCTCGAGATAATATTGAAATTAGGCCAATTAATAACCCTACAGTGGCTTCTAAGTGTTCTAGAGAAAGGAAGAGTCATGAATCTCTCACTTTATATCAAAAGCTAGAAATGGTTAAGCTTTCGACACGAGGAGGGCATGACATGAGACAGGCCAGGCTGTAAGCTAGGCCTGTTGCACCAAACAGCTAAGTTGTGAATGCAAAGAAAAAGTTTCTGAAGGAAATTAAAAGTGCTACACCAGGGAGCACACAAATGACAAGAAAGTAAAACAGCCTTATTGCTGATATGGAGAAAGTTTTAGTGGCCTGGATAGATGAAACCGGCCACGACATTCCCTTATGCCAAAGCCTGATCCAGAGCAAGGCCCTAACTCTTTAATTCTGTAAAGGCTGAGAGAGGTGAGGAAGCTGCAGACGAAAAGTTTGAAGCTAGCAGAAGTTGGCTCATGAGATTTAAGGTAAAAAAAAAACCCATCTCCATAACATAGAAGTGGAAGGTAAAGCAGCAGGCACTGATGGAAAATCTGCAACAAGTTACGCAGAAAATCTAGCTAAGAAAGTTAAGATGGCTACCCTTACTAGATTTTCAGTGTAGACAAACTAGCCTTCTATTGGAAGAAGAGGCCATCCAGGACTTATAGCTAGAGAAAAGTCAACATCTGGTTTCAAAGCTTCAAAGGACAGGCTGACCATCTTGTTAGGGGCTAATGCAGCTGGTGACTTTTAAGTTGGCGCCAATGCTCATTTACCATTTGAAAATCCAGGGGCCCTTAAGAATTATGCTAAATGTGCTCTGTGCTCTAGAAATGGAACAACAAAGCCAGGATGATAGCACATCTGTTCACAACATGGCTTACTGCATATTTTTAGCCCATTGTTGGGACCTACTGCTCAGAAAAAAAAAGATTCAAAATTTTGCTGCTCATTGACAAGCACCTGGTCACCCAAGAGTTCTGATGAAGACATATAACTGTTTTTCATAACTGCTAACCCAGCATCCATTTTGCAACCCATGGATCTAGGAGTAATTTCAACTTTCGAATCTTCTTAAGAAATACATTTCATAAGGCTATAGTTGCCATATAATAGTGATTCCTCTGGTGGATCTGGGCAAAGTAAAAAACTTATTCCCCATTCTAGATGCCAGTAAGAACATTCATGATTCAAAATGTCACCATTAATGGGTTTGGAATAAGTTGAAGCCAGCCCTCATGGATGACTTGGACGTCAATGGAAGAAGTAACTGCAGATGTGGTGGAAATAGCAAGCGAACTAGAATTAGAAGTGGAGCCTGAAGATAACTGAACTGAAATTTCCTGATAAAACAGATGAGTTGTTTCATATGGATGAGCCAAAAAAGTGGTTTCTTGAGGTGGAATCTATTCCTGGTGAAGATAAAGATTGTTGAAATGACCACAAAGGATTTTAGAATATCACACAAACTTAGTTGATAAAACAGCAGCAAGGTCTCAGAGGATCGACTCCAATTTTAAAAGAAGTTCTAACAGCACTGCATGCTAAAGAGAAATTGTCCATGAAAGGAAGAGTCAATAGAGCCAACTTTTTTTTGAGAAATTGCCACAGCTACCGCAGCCTTCAGCAACCAACACCCTGATCTGTCAGCAGCCAACAAGCCCTTCCACCAGCAAAAAGATTACGACTTGCTGAAGGCTTAGATGATGGTTAGCACTTTTTAGCAATGGTTTATTTTTTAAAATGTGTACATTTTTTAGACATAATGCTGTTGCAAATGTAATTGACTACAGAATAGTGTAAACATAACTTTATATGCACCGGGAAACAAAATCGTGGGACTCCTGGGATAGTCACTTCACTTCAGTGGTCTGGAATCAAAGCTGCAATTGTCTCTAAGCTGTGCCTATGTATTTTTCCTTGACTGGATTGTCCCAGGGAAGGGATGGGTCAGAGGCTGCTTCTGATCTGCATACAGCTGAATCTGTGTCATATCCAGCAGAGCCCACAATGGACATTCATAAATGATTTTTCAGTGGAGGCATACTGACATCTCGATCATTTAGGCCATCCTTCTACTCACAGAATTTGGCCCATTCCAGGAGGGACGGTGGGAAGAGGACTGCCACTTGGAAACTAAAGACAAAGATCCAGGGGACACAGGCCCTTAGACAAGGACAGCCCATAATGCTCCCTGAGCAGCAGCCAGAAATGAAGTGTGAGACGATCTTTTTGCCCCAGAAAGGCCAGGAGAAGGGATTTGAAAGGCGGTAGGTGGTCTGGGCAGGAACAAAGGTATGCTCTAAAGAACCCAGATTTCCTTTCTTGTCCCACAAAGATCAAGGCAACTCAGCACTCAAGGGAGAAAAATAGACTTTATTTACAAGTAATAACATTTAGAAAAGATCCATCCCTGGCCCTTAAAAACCTTCCCATCACTCCAAATCCCACCCCAGTACAATTCTGGGGAAGGTGGTGGATGAGCTGCCACTGAAGGCTGTCCCCTGGCACCCCCTTCTGCATGGGCCCATCATTCCTGGAAAAGAGCATCCTCTGGGCAACTGGGTCCTTGGGTGGATGGGAGCACCTGGGGGTGGGGTGCTCCCACTAGGTCAACGCCCAGTCCTGGACTTTTAAGAGCAAGGGACCCTGTTAGGCCCAGCCACCAGGAGCAGCAGGGACCAGGGTCTGCTCCTCCAATGGTCCCTTCTAGATCCAGAGGCTGACAGGACTGGCTGGGCACAACGACCCAGCCACTCAAAGCCAGCCTCAAATCTGGTTGTGATGGAGAAGTGACTTGACTTTGCTCTGTGAAAACATCAGGAGGCAACGTAGGGAGAGGACCCAGACTGTCCAGGCTCCAGGCCAACTCTGAGGACACACCTGTTCACCTAGTAAAGGCTCTGGTAAAGGTCCAGGTACCAGGCCAAGGTGTGGGCAGGCATCACTGTCTCTAGGGGTTTGGCCACTATTGGCCTGGGAGCTGAGAGAAGGCACTGAGAGGGACAGTAGGAGGAGGAAGACCAGGCAAGGTCAGCATCAGGGACACAGGTGGGGCCACTCACTGGTACCGGCCCTTTAGTGCTTTGCCTGAAAGAAAGAGACATAGTCACTCGGTTGGATGACACTTGTGATGCCAGCCTGCAATAGCTGGCTCAGGAAGACCTCTTCCTGCTCTGGCACAACCCTAACGAGGACCCCCTTCAATGGTGTGGCCCTAGACAGGTCAGCCTTCAGCTCACCAGGTGCTGTGTTTAAGCAGCTCTGGGCATTCTCACTAGGAATGTCATTGTCTCCTCTCCTCAATACTGAGCATCCAACCAAGATGGGAAGCGCCTGCTCTTAGCCCCCAACCTCCGGCAGCCTAGCTCTGCCCTGCCTTGGAGGCTGTCCCATGGGTGGTCAGGGGCAGTGCCCAGGCTTCCACCAGGTTTCCTGGGAGTTGAACCCACCCCCCCGTTTCCTATCAGTGCCCCCACCTTGCCCTTGGCCCGAGGGGTGGCAGCAGCGATGGCGGCAGCAGTGGCAGCACTGGCTGTGGTCGTGGCGATGCGAGGAGAGCGACGGGTTCCACTGCGGGTGTTGGGGGAGGCCTTGGACAGGGCTTTCTTTGAGGTCCCCCTCCGCAGAAGGCTATTCCCGAGCTTCTTGGGCGTGTTGAGGATGCTGAAGGCCATGGACTGGCGGCGGTCAGCCTGTGGGGAGGGGCGGTCAACCTGGGTACTCTGTCGCTGCCTTCCCAGGCTAACCTGCTGCTGTAGTGTCTCCCTTCAACCCCTGACTCACCTGTTTAACAGCAGGTGGAGCTGCTTTCTTCTGGGCCTCCGCAGTGCTCTGTTTGCGCCCTTCATGTCGGTCCCGGGGAGTCATGGGACGTGGGAAACAACTGGTGGGCTTCTTAGACTATGGGGAAGAGGACACTTAGGCAGACAGCGGCAAGAGGATTTCACATCCAAAGCCAGGTGTCTGAGTGGACCTCATGCGTCAGCCTGTCCAGCCAGAAGCACCATTCCCACTCCCTACCCCACCTCCGAGCCAGCAGCCTACCCTTTAGTCCACTTTTCAAACTTGGTGAGCTGAGCCTGACCTGGGCAGGCTGTCAGAACAAAACACAGAAGCCAATGTCACCTACCTCAGGGGTGCCAGGGCCCTGGTGGGGCTCTAAGGAGACCCGTTTGCGCTGCCGGGTGGTGATGCCAGCACCCTCAGCTATCTGGGTTGGCTGCATGCTGGCTCGGCGCAGGGTCTCCTGGGGGTCGCCGGTTTTCATCTCCTCATCTGTGATGGTAGCCAGGCTCAGAGAAGGCTGCATGGGGTACAAGTGTTTGGAGCTGGAGCAGTACTGCCCCAGACTCTCACAGACCCAGCATGTGGAACAGCTGGAGCCTTCCTATTGCAAAAGGACTCCTGCCCTGTTGCTTTCTCTGCCTACACCCTGCACAAAGGCCAGAGCAGAGTAGTCCCAAGCAGACCTCTCCAAGCTCTTGCCTACCCACAGTGACTTCGTCCCTTAACTCCTTCCCTGCTGGCTGTTCCACTGGAAGCATACAGTCACCTCACCTTCCTGGAGGCCAGAGACCCAGGGCACTAGTACTCAGGCTAGGTCAGCAGGTGGCACTAGGATGGAATGCCAAGGGAGGAAAAGGTAAGCCAGCGTGGGCAGGTCCTATGCAGGTGACCCCAGAGCTCACCCTGGACTCCAGGGGATAGCAGGTCTTCAGGTGCGGCGGGCAGACTCGGTTGCGCTGCTGCAACTCTGCAATGCGGTTCCAGTCATCCAGCTGCTCGGGCTCGTCCTGGCAGGTGCCCATATAGAAGCTGTTCCTTCCTGGGGAGGGCAGGGAAGTTGGAACAAGTGGAAATGGAAGGTCAGGAAGAATGAGGGTGGAGGCAGCTGGTTGCCCACAGGCCGTGGCATCTCGCCAGCTTTTGTTGCCACCACTCCTGTCCACCTATAGTGGACTTGAAGCCGTTATAGTAGCCCAGAGTCCTGCTCTGCTCGGAGCTGCAGAAACAGCAGCAGTGCTCAGACCATTTCTACCACGGCAGCTGGCTCACTCCCTTGGGAGGTCAAAAGAAGTCATATGCAGAAGCTGTGACACCAAGAAAAGCTACTCGAGGGCCAGGATACCCAGGGAGTCCCTGAAAGCAAGAGCCTCCAGGAATCTGAGGATAGACCACTAGCCATTAGACCACTAGCCAGCCTGGCCCTCTGGCAGCCCATCACCATCTGAGAAGGGCCTCTCAGCGTCACTACTGTGCTGAGAATCCCAGGCCCCCTGTATGAGAATTTCCAGTTCACACTGGCTGAGATTAACAGCAGCCTGATTGCCCAGCATAGCCCCTTTGCTGGACAGGCAAGGCAGCCAGGAAGCTAGTTTTGGGTTTTTAAAAGCTTGTCGTTTCCCTATGCCAGAATCCGCTTTCAGTCTAATCTTTGGGTAGGGACAGGGTTAGGGAACAGTCCTCACCTGGAGGGGCCCCACTGGACACCCTGGCCTGGGAGCGGCGAGCAGAGCTACGAGTGGTAGGCCGGTAGCCAGGCAGGCTGAGCAGAGCCGAGTTGCCATCGTCGGGAGAGCCCAGGCGGGCTAGAGACTGAGTAGAGGAGGTGGCTCTTGGGCCAGCCTGGGAAGCAGGGGCAGACTGCGTGCTATAGAAGGATGAGTTGGCACTGTCTGGCTCCTCCACATCTGGCTTCTGAAAGAGAGGATGAATCTGTTGTGGGTAGAGTGAGGCACCCTGATACCCTCCTCCTAAAGTTCCTCAGAGCCCACAGCACAGCTCCATGTGTTCCCACACTGCTTTGCAGGGTTCCCTAGTTGGACGTCTGTGAGAAATGGGCCTTGTTACCAGAATCTGGCACAAGGTGCTGAGGCTATCAGGACTCTCTTCTACCTGTTTTCCATGGAGTCTATTAAAAAGTGCTTTGAGGAAGCAAAGGCAGAGTGTATCAGACCATTTTAGAAGTGAGGTTCAAAGAAAGGAAGTGGCTGGCCCAAAGGTCACACAGCTAGGAAGGGGGAGAGCCAGGGCTGGAACTCATGTCTCCTGAGCTAGTCACATTCATCACACAGCCTCCATCGTCCCTGCCCCAGACTCCTCACAGACCCAGCATGTGGAACAGCTGGAGCCTTCCAACCTTGCCAGGGCCCTATCTTTTAGAACTTTTCCAGCTTCTTGGTAACAGGGCACTTTGCACAGAGGAGCCCCCTGTTGCACTAAAGGCACCTCTCCTCTGCCCCCTAACCTCAAGATATGGAAACAAGGACAGCCCAGTGGGTGACCACAACATCTTAGCTACCCAGGGGGCGGTACTGAGAGGCACAGGCTGGGCTGCAACTTCTCCATATTCTCTCCCTTCAGTCTGTACAGGGTCAGTGCTACACATGGAGAGGACACCAGCCTTATGTTCAGTAGACAGGCATCCAATTCCAGCTCTGCCCCTTTCTACAAAAGAGGTCTAAGATCCTTCTCAGAGTCTCAGATTTCCCTTCTGTAAGATAAGGGCTGGTCAGCCCTGGCTTCCTTTTGAGGCTGTTTTGAAGACCCAATGGAAAGATGCCCTGAGAGGATGTGAGCATTACTTTCCTGCAGCCCCACTCCCAGCAGCCTGACCTTGGTCATGGTGATGTTGATGATTTGCGTAGTACGCCGACGAGCAGAGCGAGTCTTCCGGCCTGAGTCCAGGAAGACATCCCCCAGGGAGTCTAGGCTGCTCTCCAGGGGGGCCTGAACCCGAGAAGGAATGGGGGTAAAGTAGAGACTCTCCAGGGATTCCACCTTGGGGGGCAGGCGCTGGGAGATGGGTGAGGCTGGCTCTCCAGGAATGCTGGTGCCATCTGGCTGGGTACGAGGCAGCTTGCTGTAGAAAAGAAACTTACTGAGGTGCCACTTTTGGGGCTAGAAGGCATTCTGTCCATCCCTTTGCTCCAGAGTCACCATTTCCTACATGTATTACAAGCAGACCAGGTCAAGCACCCCATTCTCGCTCTGATTATTCAGAAGTACCAAGGAAAGCCCTTGACCTGGGCTTTCCCTTCAGTCCACTCTTGACGCTTGGGGTCAGCGCATCTACGCCCTTAAACTCCCAGGCCTCTGCCTTAGCCCAGACCCTCCTCTCCAGACCCATGTATCCACGGCCCAGATATCTGCCCAGGATACCTACAGCTATTTCCACAATGGACATGTCCCAAACTTAGCCCATCCGTTCCTACTCCTAATTCCTATTTCAGCGAATGGGAGCAGCCTCCACCTGGTCACCCAGCCAAACATTGGCCGGATCCTAGTCTTCCCTCTCCTGCCAAACCCAATCAGCAAGTCTAACCACACCCCACTCCACTCCCACATCCTACCCTGATTGCCTCATCTCCTATCACCTAGAGTGACAACAGCATCAGAGAGGCACCAGAATGGTGACAAGCAAAGACTTGAGCCAGGCCGCCCAGGTTCAAGCCCAGCTCTGCCACTGTGGAACCTTGGGCAAGGGACTTTGCTTTTATGCCCCAATTTCATGTTAAATGAATTAATATTTTTCAAATGTCTATAGCAGTATCTGGCACATAAGTATTTATTTAATAAAAATTTGTTTCTCGTCTCAGCTTCTACACTGGCTATAAGGATAAGCTTTCTAAGATGTAAATCTGATCATGTACTCAATTTCAAGCCCTTCAGAGGTCCCTCAATGCCTTTAGGATCAAGTCTAAATGCCAGCCTTCTTCAGTGGCGAGTCCAGGCGGCCCTCCCAACCTCACTTTCCAGCCCAGCAAGGCTCTTTCTCAGCCTTTGCTCTCACTGCTCTGTCCACTAGGCACACATCATACCTACAGCTCCTTTCAAGATTCAGGAGTGACAGCACCCATGAAGCCTTTTCTGACCACTCATTTATTTTGATCCCACTGTGCCCTACACAAATATCTAACATTAACACCTGTAATACTTTTCCTTTATTCTCCTCTAAGAATACACTTCCAGAGGGACATCTTATTTACCTCACAGCCCCAGTGCCCAAGATACAGCCTGGTAAACAGTAGGCTCAATGTACAATAGACTGAGGGAAGAAGGGTGCCTCCTGACCTGGTGATAGTGAGTGGGGTCCCCTCCTCACAGCTCAGATCCAGGCTGTCAATACTCAAATCCAGCTGAGGTTTGGCCTGGGGCTCCCGGCTCTTTAAGGCATCAGTTGCCACCTGGAACTTGCCTAGGTCTCGAAGCTGCTGGTCAGCGTGGGCGACCTGGGAAGCAGAGGACCAGGGAAAGTGAAGAGAAGGCTAAAGCAGGGATGGCTTAGGAGAGGAGGGTGCATGGGTCCATTATAACAGAGATAAGGGAGTCTGCTCAGTCAGATACTTACCTGTGCCTCCAGGCTTCGCACCTGGGCAGTAAGGTGGCGGCAGGTCTGTTCAGTCTCCTTGGTCTTCAACCCGGCCTGCTGCAGTTCACGGCCCAGCCGTTCGGCTTCAGTCCTCAGCTCCTTGTTTTCCTTCTGCAACTGCTCCAGGCTCCGCAGCTGCTCCTGAAGTTCTTGGTTCTGCTGCTTCTTGGCATCATAATGGGTCTTGGCTTTCTCCATCTGTGTGGGCAGATGGGGTGGGTGGCGGTGGGGGAGGGCACGAGGGAGGGCAGAGTGGCCTGGGGCTGGGCTCCTCACCTGCAGCTTGTAGTGCTCAGCTGCCTGCTCCTTCTGGCTCAGCTGGGCCTGCAGCTCACTCAGCTGGGCCTGGAGGCGTTGGGCCTCTTGCTGGCTCTCACCGCCCTGGGCCTGAAAAGCATGAGGAAGGCTGATGGGGACGGCTGGTCTGGTGGCTCCACCCAAATCCACTGCTTTGCCCTAGCCTCTTGAGCTCCATGGTGTTTTCAAACTCCTGCAAATTCACTCAGGAAGTGGAAAAATCCTTGTACTCCCCCTCCCAACTCAAGCCTACTGAAACATCACACACTCCAAGGTCTGCAGCAGCTTTCCCTGTCCAGCTAATGTCATTTCTGGAAGAGTTCTGGCCCTTCTTTGAGACCAGGCACAAACTGTCTCATTCTCTCTCCAAGAGTACATAGTCAGCCTCCCCAGGGAGGAAGGGAACTGATCCTCAGGGAACACCTTGCTGCAGAACACAGAGATAAGCACTTGTGATGTGAGTTCTCAGGATATGTGAACTCATTTCTCCCCAGAGCCACTCTGGGAAGTAACTTTATCTCCACCAGAGATGAAAAAATTGAGCTCAGAGATTTAAGCAAATTGACCAAGGTTATAGTGACTAAACAAAGTAAGATTTGAACCTTGGTCCACCTGACTCCAAAGCCTGTGTGGGCTCACTTATGACACTGGCACTGTCTCCTCTCCAGACCACAGATTCCTTGTGTCAGGTTCTCTGTCCACTCACAATGCCAGCAACTGCTTAGTCTGTACCAGATACAGGGCAGGATCATCCAGCTGTACCTCTTCTATATAACACCGAGTACCAGGAAGGCCCCCAAAAGGAGTATAACAAGCACCTTTTTATCACCTAATGGTGACATGGTATGGAACACCTGGAAGTGAGCTGGGCAAATGAAGCTCTGAGCTCCCACCAATTCTTGTGACCCAAAAAGGCTTTAATGAGTCCCAGGGCCACTGATGCCCAGTTCCTTTGCCCCCCAACTAAAAGCTGTGAAACCTAGACTGCAAGAAAGCAAATATTAACCCAAGAAGGTGACTTCATTGAAAACATTAAAAATATTAAATTGTATTATAACATTACGTGTCATTGACACTCTCACTCCTTAAGGCTAGACTGTCTAGACCAGCACCATCCAGCAGGACTTCCTGCAATGATGGTAATGTTCTGTATCTGCCCTGTCCAATATGGCAGCCACTAGCCACACACAGTTACTGAGCAGGGGAATGTGGCTAGTGTGACAAAGGAACTGAATTTTTAATTTAATTATAATTTAAATTTAACCACATATGGCTAGACAGCAAAAGTTTGAGGGATGGAAGCCACTCCAGTCTTCCCTTCAGAGCTCCCAGGAGGCACATGCAGGAGGCCCCTGAGCCACAGGCAGGCCTCCTAAGGCTGCAAAGCCCCCAGTGTGCCCCTCCCCTGCCCCCACACCCACCACAGTCCGAGGGCTTATAGAACACCTTCCCTCCCCCATCTGTCCCACCTTAAGCTTCTGCTGCTGCACCTTGCTGGCTTGGTCATGGTCAGCTAGTTTCTTACTCAGTTCTTCTACCTGGGGCAGGGGAGGGAAGAAGAGAATACTCAGAAGGCCTCCCCCTGGATGTCCAGGCAAATTATGGGGTTTCCCCAGACCAAGGCCCCCCAGTATTCCTAGAAAAAGAAATTCGGGTCCTTTCTCTGGCCTCCAATTAGGAAACACTCTGCTGCCCAGTTTAGTTGGCAGGACCTGAGTGAGGGACCCAACACACAGGTGTTGTCAGAGCCACCTGCCCATGCTCGCCTCTACCCCCAGCTTGGAGGGACAGAGGCCTGCAGCTGCCAGATTCAGCAGAACTGATTCTGGAAAGCTGAAACACCACCACCCTACTGCTGCCGCCCTGCCCAGCCCCAACCTTTCCGGGTTAGGGACAAGAACAGGGACCTCGCCTCTAAACTCTAGCAGAATACTCATTCAATACCCAATCCTCCTCCCAGAAACCAACAAAGCAAAAGCCCACAGGTAATCATACCTTTTCCCAATGGCCACAGGCTGTTAGGGCTGGCGCTAGCAGAGTGGGTAGCATGGCAGATCAGAGCAGGGGAAGCACATGTCCAAGCCCACCCAACTCCCACAGAGGAACAAGGGGTGATGAGAGGGACCATCACAGCCACAAGCACTCCTGGTTCCCCCAGGCATTCCAGGAGCTCAAGCATAATCAGGAAAGGCTCTATTGCTAACTGTTTGTATTTGGTTTGACTATCTCCATCATCCTGGTCTCCTTGGGAAGAAAGGTGATAGGAGGAAAGGAAGGTCCAATTCTCCAGCACACGTGAGGTGACTGGGTAGGCGGTCTGGCAGAGAAAGGGCACTCCCACTAAATACCAGCTCAACAGGCTTGACGTCTAGGGCAGCACAGAGAGAGCCTTGTGAGAGCAGGGCAGCCAGCCCATGCCACTCCTCTGTCTGGTGGAGGCCCCTCCTACTCCTAGACATCTATTTCGTGCTCAGGGTTAAGGCCCAGACGGTGATGGGTAGGCATCCCAAGTTCACAACCCTCTCTAACCTGTGAGGGCTGCCTTGCTTATCGCTTTTATGGCTTCTGCAGGAAAGGAGAGGGCTGTGTTAAACAAGGCCCATAGTCACTCTGTTAGTCCTCTTCACTGAGTACCTAGACTTGGAAAAGGACTTAGAGAACTGGGAATCCTAAGGGTTGTCAGTCACTGGTTCATATATAGGAGAGATGAAGCCTACCCTACCCCCTTGTCCCTGACAGGGAGATGAGAGATAGTGCAGAAGGGTGGAGGGGCCGACCTGGGATGGGTGGAATGAGGCCTGAGAGAGGGCCCGGCACACTGCACTCCAGGGCAGCCTGGGCCTGGATTCCACGGCTTCACCCTTCCCCCTTCACAAACAGTTCACAACAGGAGGTGGCGGAGGCAAGCTGCAGCTGGGGTCATACACCAAGACTGGTCACCGCTTAAGCAGCCAGCATTTAGGAAGAACCCCAGGCATTACCTGCTTAGTTTGTTCTCTCTGAAATACCTCTAGCTGTTCCACCTGTGCATGGGGGAGGAGCAATGGAGACAGTGAGATGGGGGCCAAAGAGGCCCTGGTCCTGCTGCCAGCCTGACCTCACTGAGACTCTGATACTTCCCCCCAAGGAAACAGACTTCTAGTAATTTTTAAATTGCCAGTTTGGTTCATTCTAGTCCCCAGTGGCTCTTAGGGCCTCCACTGCAGGTGTGCCTTACAGTGTGCCTCCAGAATGGGCTGATGGCCTTCACAGTTTGATTCTCCAAGGATGGAGCCTTCAGGGGAGGGGAGGCTACTGATTTTCTTTAGGATAATAGAGGCAACAGACTTGGACTGTACCAGCTACCTCTCCTCCTCTGTCACCCAGTGAGTGAAGGGAAACAAAACACTCTGCAATAATGTGGGAGCCAGGGGCCCTGGAATGCAGAGGGAGCAATGTCCCCTCTCTCTTAGGTCCAATCTCTAGAGGTATGGTTGAGCTGTGCGCCATACCTGGGCAGTGAGTTTCTGCCTCTCTTCCTGGAACCGCTGTCTCTCCTCCAGAACCTTGACCTTGGCACCCTCGTACTTGGCAGTCATCACCTCCAGCTCTTGGGCAATGCTTTGTGCTTCCCGCTGCATCTCAGTCAGACGGGCCTCAGCGTCAGCACGCACAGTTGCCAGCTCTTGGTCATACTTTTCCCGGGCCTGGTCCAGCTCCACTTCCAGAAACTGCCGGCCGAGGTTGGCCCTCTCGCCTAGCCCCCGGTTCTCCTCTGCCAGCAGGCCATGAGCCTTCTTCAGCATGCTCAGCTGCTCTGCATAGCTGGCCTTCTCTGCCCGCAGCTGCTGGGCTGCTCGTTCTTGCTCTGCCACCTTCTGCCGTAGGGGCATCAGCTCCCCAAGCTCCCTCTGGGCCCGCATTAGCTCTGCCCTCAGCCCGCCAGCTGCCTGCTTGCTTTGCTCCAGCTCCTCACGATGGCGTTTCTCAGCAGCTGCCTGCTCGGCCTGCAGCTGTTGGCACAGGTGCTTAACGGGCAGCAGCTCACTCACCAGGGCCTGTGTGCTGGTGTGCTCCAGCTGCAGGGCAGAGAGGGCTTGCTCCTTCTGAAAGAACTTTTCCTGCCATGCCTTTAATTCTTGTCCCAGCTCCTCTGCTCGCTCTGCCTGAGAGGCCAGCTCCTGCCGCAGGCTCTCTGAAGCTACCCGCTGTTTCTCTGCCTCCTCCCGGAGGGTCTGGACCTCCTCCCGCAGAGCCGAGCTGCGTTCTGCAGCTCTGGCGCTATTGCTGGCTGTCTCTGCCTGGAGAAGGCGCAGCCTCTCCTCCAGCTTCTGGCTCTTCTCCGACTCTGCTATAACCAGCCGTTTCAACTCCTTGCTCTCACCCTCCTTCTCCAGGACCTGGCGGTTCAGGATGGATACCTCCTCCTCCAAGCTGCTGATGAGGCTGTTTTTTCTCTCTGCTTCCTGCTGGCCCCGGGCCACCTGGGCCTTCCACTCATCCTCCGCCTTGCTATGGTCTTGGGCCTTGGCACGGAGGGTGGCCAACTCCCTCTGCGCTGAAGCTAAGGTGTCCTGACTGTGCCTCAGCTCCTGGGCCTTCTCCTCTAACTGGCCCCGCAAAGTCTCCAGAGCAGCAGCCCGCTCAGTCTGGGAGGTGTGCTCAGACTCCAGGCTGCGCTCCAGGCTGGAGGCCTTCTCCTGATGCTCGCGGCACTGCTGCTCCAGCTTGCTCACCTGTGCCCGCAGAGCCTCCAGCTCGGGGCCTCTTTGCTGGGTCTTTCCAGTAGCCTCAGGCTGGGCTGCTGACCCAGAAGCATCTTCACTAGCCATCCCTAGAGACTGCTGGTGCTCCTCTTTCTTGGCCAGCTGTTTCTTCAGTTGTTCCACAGTTTCTTGAAGTTCCCCCAGCTCTGTTCTCTGGGCTGCCTCCTGCCCACGAAGTTTGGCCAACTCCTGGTCCTTCCCTTCCTTTTCCATCAAGGCATGAGCCAGTGCCTCTTGCAGGGTAGCAAACTCCACACGCTGCTCATTGAGGGCATTCTGCAGACGCATCTCAAGCTCTGCCTTGGCAGCCTTCTCCAGGGCAAGATCGGCTTGGGCTCGGCCCCGCTCCTGGGTCAGCCGTGCAACCTCCCGCTCCTGCTGCCCACGCTCCTCCTGCTGCTGTCCCTGGCTCTCCATCAGTGCAGCCCGCAGCCTCTCCAGCTCACTGCCCATTTGCTCTGCCTCACGCTCCATAGCCTGCAGTGCAGCCTGCGTGCTGCAGAACTGACGTCCCTGCTGTTCTTCCAGCCACTCGGACTCTCTGTCTCCTGCCCTCGGGGGATCCTTGAGTAGCTCCCGGGAGGCTGGTTCCTGCTGCTCACCTGCTTTGCGCACCAAGGTCTCCAGGCGGGCAACCTCTTTGCTCGTGGCAGCCATCTTCTCCTGCAAAGTGGAGAGGTCATCTGCAAGCTTCTGGGCCCTGACCTCCTTCTCCTGGACCTGCTGGTGGGCTCTGGCCAGGCTGGCATGGAGCTGGGCTAGCTCACTCTGCTGCCGACCTATCTGGAGCTCACTGTGGGCCTCTATCCCTGCCATCTTCTCCTTTGCCTCCTGCAGCTCCTGGCGGGCCTTCTCACATTCCTCCTTCAGGGTCATCAGCTGTTCCTGAAACATGGCGCCATACTGGGCCTCTTCTTGCTGGCTATCCTCATACCGCTCACGCCAGGTAGCCACCTCCTTGGCAAGCTGCTCACACTCACTCTCAGCCTCACGCTGGGAGGCTATGGACTCTGCCAGCTCCCGCCGCAGGGCTTCCGTCTCAATCTTATGGGCCTCCCCAAGCTGCTGAACTCGGGTCTCCAGCCCCTTGCGCCCAGCCTTCTCTTCTTCCAGCTCCTTCCGTTCCTGTTTACGCTGCTCCACCAGGCTCCGGGTCTCTGCCTCTAGCTTAGAGATACAACGCTGCTGCTCTTCCAGGGCGTCTGCGGCCCTGCGCTTCTCCTCTTCAAGGCTGCCTTTGGTCATCTTCAAGGACTCTTCAAGGGCCCGGACTTGCTCCTGGAGCTGACCCTTTTCCTGGGCCACCCTTTCTCTCTCGGTTGCTTTTTGCTGCTCAGACCTCAGCTGGGCCTTTAGCTCTGCCACCTGGGCCTGGGTCTCACACTGCTCCTGGTGGGCTGCCTCAACACGGGCATGGAATTCCTCCACCTTTTGGTTCAGCTCTGCCTTCTCCCGCTGGGCCTGTGTCACTGAGGTCTGGGCACTGTCCCGGGCTTCATTAGCTGCCTGAAGTTGCTGCTGCAAGACCTCAAGCTTGGCAGCCTTCTCCTTCTCCAATGCCTCCAGCCGCTGAAGGGCCGAATCCCTCTCCCTTAAGGATGCCTCCCGCTCCTCAGTAGCAGTGGCCAGTTGTTGGGCATGGTCTCGCCTGGTGGCCTCTTGCTCCTTGGTGGCCTCCTCCAACTGTTGCTCTTTCTGCTTCAGGCTGCTGCTCAGCTGCTCCACCTGGTGGCGGAGGCCCTGAGAGGCCTGTTCTTGCTGCTGGAGGGTCTGTGCTAGCTGGGCCTGCTCCTTTCTGGCTTGCTGCTTCAGGTCAGCCAGTTCTTGATCCTGCTGCTGGAGAGTGGCATTTAGGGTTGTGAGCTCAGAGGTCAGTGTGGTCACCTGGGCAGACAACTGGGCCCCCTGAGCCTGGGAGGCCTGCTCCAGCTCTTCTTTGGCCTGACTGACGCTGGACAGGGAGCTCTCCAACTTGGCAATCAAGCCAGCCAGCTGCTGCTTTTCCTCTTCAAAGTGGCCTCGCTCAGCAAGGATCTTGGCTTCCCGTTGGCCCCTCTCGGTCTCCAGCGCCTCCACCCTCGCTTGGAGCTGAGTGTTGTCAGCAGCAAGAGTGGCTGCCTCTTGCTTCAGGGTTTCTAGCTGGTGGGACGAGAGACAAATGGGGATCAGCATGACTCCTCAGTGACCAGGGCCCCTCTGAGAACTGAGGACTGCCAGGAACCTGAACGTGCTGAACATGGGCCCACACCAACCCCAGCACACAGGTCTTGTGGCTGCTCCTGTGCATTCCTACCTGCAAGACGTCACCTAGCACCTCGCCCTTCTCCTGGGGTGGGTTCTCCCGCAGCCGGGCCAAATGTTCTTCCAGCTGTGAAAGTTTTCCCTGAAGGATTTCATTCTTCTCTTCAAGGCATTTCTGGGAGTAAACAAGAGGCTTATGTGAACAGAGGTGGAACAGGCACTGAATGACCCCATAAGCCCTCATGACTGTCAACAAAATATGGGACCCTATCACCTTGTTACCAAGATCTCCTTTTGCCCTGACCAAGAAAGAAGTCTCAGAATCCATGGATCTAGGATCATGAGGGACCTAACTTTCTAGCCCTAGTTCCAGGATTAAGTCATGTGGTCTGCTAATTTCTTCTCCAAGGCTGCTGAATTTACTTCAAGTTTCCTTACTGTATGCATACCCTTCCTCAGAGAAGTCTTGGCTTCCAGATTATCCAAACACCCACCCTGCTTAAAAACATCCCCTGCCTCTCTGGGCAGCAGCAGCAGCCACAGCACCAACCCCCTGCCCCACCCCATCTTCCCTCACTGTTCACTGTGCTGGGTGCTTCTCTGAACTTCTAATCCACACAACAGATTAGGGAGAGTTGTTACTATCCCTCTTTTACAAAGCAAGAATCTGAAGGTCAGATATTGAGTGCACTGACCCAGAGCTACAAGGTTAATAAGTGGCAAAGCTAAGTTCCTAATAACAGCAATAATAGTAACAGCAACTATTTCACTGAGAGCTTACTTTGCATCACACAATGTGTTAAAAAGCTTTCTATGTGTCGTTATCCTAACAATGTTGATGAGGCAGCTCCTCGGATTTTTTCCTCTCATTTTTGGGAAAGGATTCTTAGAGAAAATCAAGTAACTTGTCCAAGATCCACACCTTGTAAATAGCAAAGACAGGATTCGAATGGCTTAAGTCCACAATCTTTCCATTATGGCACCCAATTAAACCTTGAAGAGAAGTCAAATTAATTCCCAAAGGCCCCAAAGAAGAGAATGGCAAACGGATTTCAGCTTTGAACATGTGGTCGAGATGGTGGCCCTGACTCCTGAAAGCAGAAGGTTACCTTGTCCTGCAGGGCTGTGCTGAGCTCCTTCTCGAGATGGGCCTGCTTCTCCATCCACTCCTGAGTGGACTTGCCATGCTCCTCTGTCAGGTCGTTGAGGGCGCCCTGTAGCTGCTGTAGGTGACTGGCGAACTCACGTAGCTGAGAGACAAGTGGGAATCCCCATCACCCAGGGTCAAAACTGGCACTACCACTGCTCCCTGAACTCTAGGAGCTGGAGGCCTCTGATAATCCCTCCAACCCTCTTCAAACCAATCACAAAGAATCACATCTCTAACTCAGGACTACAAATCGAAATGTAGGCCCATGACCAAGTCAGTGGCGCAGCCAATTATGGGATGAAGAAAGGGGCAAAGTATGCAGGTCTCTGGAGAGACAGAAGCATAGGACAGATGCCGGGAAGGACATTCTTCCCAACCCTCTCTTGAGAATTGTCCAGACAAACCTAACCCCAAGGGCCTCCAGGTGGGAACAAGATCAACCCCTCCCGCCCAACACTCACCTTAAAAGAAAGATCCCCATTCTCCTCAGAGAGCTGGTTAATTTTGCGATCCATCTGGCTCTTCTCTGTCTTCAGGTCCTGACACTGCTTCAGAGTTTCATGGAGCCGCATGGTGAGGCTGCGAGGGAGGGAAGCAGTGAGAAAAGAAAGTGCTCCCCATGGAGTGGGACAGGGAGCTGGGAAGACAGGCAGGGAGAACTCTACCTCTCATTCTTGCCACGGAGCTCCTCAAGCTCCTTGGGCTCCAGTGGACTGGCTGCCTGCTTCTCATTCAGCAGAGCCAGGCGGTCAATGCGCTGCTGCATCATGGCTATCTGCGCATCTGGCCCAGAGGAAGGGAGAAGGAAGAAGAATCAGCACAGAACTAAGGGGAGGAGGAGGCATCCAATCTAAAGAGAGGATGGAGGCAAGGCCAGAACCCATTTCCAGGAGGTCAGCCTAAGAGGCCCAGGGCCAACAGGAGGGGAAAACATAAGAGCCAGAGGGTAAACCCAGCGCTGCCCACTCACATCTGCTGTGCCCCATACCCACCCCTCTCAGTGAGGAGCTTGCGGCTCTCAGCCAGCTCCAGCTCCAGCTCATCTCGATTATTTCTCTCATCCGCAAGCTGCTTCTTAAGCCGTCTCATCTGGAATTGTGGGGTCTGCAGAATGTCACCCATGGGGGAGGCTGGAGAACTTGAGAGGAAGCTGAGGAAAGAGATAGCCCAGATGTCATGGTCAGAGTCTGAGATGTGAGGCCTGAAAGTGACCAGCAATAGGCAGGGATGGGGGTGCAAGGTGCTGCAGATGTGAGCACTGGCTGGGAGGCCCAGACACCTGGGTTCTGTTTGCAGTTCTACCTCACGCCACGTGACGTGACCTTGAGAAAACCCTTCCTCCTTTTTCCAAGCCAGAAAAAAAGGTGGCGTTTCGGGGCATGCATTCTCCTTTTGCCTCTGCAGAGCTGCACTGAGAAAAGGACCTTAGCGTAGTCTCCAAGGAAGAAAGAAATTCCATAAACAAGGAAGAGCCTTTGAGAGAGACTGTCTGCCAAGAAAGATCCCAAATAATTCCCCCAATTAGTACTGGGGCAGGTGAAGACATCTCAGATCTGCAGGAATACTGCAAGCACTCTGACGATATATAACAACCCTAGGATGGAGGTATCTGAGGACTGGATGTTGAGGCCCCATCCCAGGAAAGAGAGTCGGCACATACTTGTTCCCACTGGAAGAAGCAACTTTCTGTAGCTCTAGAAAGCGAACCTCCCTCCTGGCCTGGTGGCTGGGTGGAGAGAGCTCTTCAGAGATGGTGCTGGAACAGGAAGAAGGGACAGGAGCTGGGGGGAAGGAGCAGACAAACCAAAGAAAGGTTAGTAACAGGGTGAACAGATTTGCATCTTTATGTATTTTGAGAACTTGTCTTAGTGGGATTGAATCCAGACACTTATATGTAAGCTACAGAGGGCGGCCCCTGGGCAGAACCTGAAACCTAGTGTTTGGGTTATCCAGAGGTCAGTGTTCCTAAGCCAAATCAAGCAAGGACTTCCACTACCACAGACATGTAGAGCACAGTGGAGGGAGCAAACTCAGAGACCTCCATATCTTCCATGCTCAGAGACTGGACCAAGTGTTCAAGCTTTTCCCTCAAGCCAACACAGAGAGGCAGCTTGGGAGCCCTGAGCAGGATCTTTTCAGCCCCAGTGACCTCTCAGGTCAGAGCTACTGGTCTTTCCAAACTACTCCTTTCTGAAATCTTGCACTGACAACACTACACCTTTCTCAAAACCTTCTCTTCCCTTGGTTTTCATGACCACCTTCACCTGGTTCTCCTACTTCTAAACTCCCACTCTTCTTAGTCTCCCTCATCTGCTCCCTGCTCCTCCACCCACCCTCTAAGCCCCTAGAATTTGGATGGGGCTTCCTTGCTCTGTCCACAGTGCCCACAGCTTCAATGTCCAGCCATACACTGACGTGCAAACCCATAACCTGGCCCAGAACTTCTCCTGCAATCTAGACTCAAATTTCCAACATCTCCACCTAAAGGGCTCATGAGGAACCTGAATATGAAGAACATCAAATTCAGCGGCTGAAAGAGAACTTGCCTAGACCCACTTCATACATCCTATCATCTCGAAGATGGCCTCTTCATCAGAAGTCAGGGAGAGCTATCACTCTTTCTGCTGTACTTCTAGCAAGACATTTGGTAGACTCAGTGCCTCTCTGTTCTAGCAACTGTTCCTTTTCATATTTACTGGTTTATATATCTGCCTTCCCACCTGGAACATGAGCTTCATGTGGGGGAAAATAAACATCTTTTAAAACTACATACTCCCAACTTCTAAAGCTAGAGTAATGACTGCTTAATAAATAAAAAAGAAAAGAGGTGTGTGTGTTGGGGGGGGGGGGTGGTTATCGAGGAGAACCTAACAGCAGAGATGATCACTTATAAACGTCCTGCTTGGCTGCTGCCAGGCAACAAGGAGCTCCATAGGAACTGAAATGATGGCAACAGGGCCCAGAAATCAACCTACTCCATTACACACACTTTTCCTGAGTACCAACTCTATGTCTTGTTTTGGGGCCAGAAACGAGCCCTGACTGCATTTCTCAACAACTCAGTATCTTAGCAGTCCCTAGCTCAGAGAGGAGGGGGTCCTCAGGAGAGAGCCCTACTTACCTTTTTGCAAGAAATTCTCTATATCCTCATTCAGGTTTAGGCCATCTTCATGGTCCAGCACAAATTTGAGAATGATGGCTAACTCAGCCTGGGCCACAAAGAGACAGAGAGAAGATCATTTAGATGCCAGGGAGGCCTGAAGAGATGGAGGGCACCACCGTGGCAGTGCCAGCCCCAGGAGCCTACTGAAGCCCATTCTTCTTCAGAGCTGGAAGCTCCATGGTCCAGCCAAGAACATTATATTAGACATGTGTTCACCCCACTTGCTCCCACTCCCTCTTCTTCCCTAAAGATGCACCCGGGGTCAGACAAGTGTTCCTAACTGACTTCACTCCTGACCACAAGAGAAGAGAATAGGCAAGGAAAGTAATGAAGTCAGAAAGCTTTAACATCACTATGTTGGCCTCTTCTAGCTAACACCCACTATTGTTCTTTGTCTGAGTGAGAACGCCTCTGGGGCTCATCCAAAGATTATCTACCAGCTCAGCTATAAAATCTTCCATTCTTTGTCTGGATTCCAAAGCTATAGAGTTAATCTAATTTTCCTGGCCAACTCTGCTATAGTTCCTTATTCCTCTAGAATTTGTTTCTGCCAGGTCTATGACCAGAATAGAGCAGAGAAAAGGTTGAAGGGAGGAAGGAGTCACCCATCCCTCCCATGCCACTACAAAAAACCCCAGAGATGAGCCATGAGCTCAGTGAGAAATGGGGTGGTTCGACATTTCTATCACTACATGAAAGGCCACAGCTCTGTGGACACTGCCCTATTAGTCAACCTGCGTTACCCACTCTGGCATCGCAGTTGCTTCTGCTCTGGGAAATAAAGGACAACTGCTCATGCAGGAAGCAAGGCCAACATCAGGACCTATATGGCAGGTAGTTCTCGGAAACCGGGTTAATTCCCTCTATAATGAAGCAGATGCACCAACTCCTTTTCACTTAGGGACCACACAGAGGGGAGAGGAGGTAACCACTCTGAGCTAGACTATCATGGTGGACAAAGACATTCTCTCTCTCACTAATCCTTCCTACCAGAGGAAAAGAGGATTAAATGGAGTGATGGTTTGTGTAAAAAATACGTATACACAAACGGGAACAAGTATATGAACAGAGGACAATTTCTATGTATCATCCAAATACAATACAGTTTCAGGTAAAATTAAATATAAAAAAGAACTTGAAAGTATAGCCTTCAAAAGTTAGCCATTATCTCTGGGAATGAGATTATTGGCAACTGTTATTTCCCTTTTTGGGCTTTTTAATACTTTTCAGGCTTTCTGTAACAAATGGCTATAACTACTATAATGTAATTTAAAAACAAACAAACAATATGTGCTGTTTAAAGAAAAATAGATGGGGTGATGTGAAGTGCAGGCTAGGCCCGCCAGGTAGAGTAGAGGCACAAGCGCTTACCTGAATCTTATATTCAAATTGTTCCCAGGCCCTGGGACTTTTGGAGCTCATGGTGGAGTGGTATAAGAGCAGCATGGTTATCTAGAAGCCAAACAGGAGGTAGTCACTCAGTGGGGCTATCTCTTTTCTCAGTGCCCCTGAACAGTTCTGGGGACTCTGAGCTATTCTGGAAACTCTTCCCAAAACTCCTAGAATACAACAGTCCCAGGCCCTGCCCTTAACTGCACCAGGAAACACTTGAGAACTCAATGCCTACAAGTAAAAAGCTAGGTGCCAGGATTCCTGCAAAGCTAAATACCTGGACTCATACAACTTGGGTATGAAGCTTAAGGCACCCTTTAAGCCAGCACCGGAAACAGAAGAGAGAATGAAATAGACTGAACTAAAAAGAAAAATATGACACAGCTAGGTGAGGCCTGATTCCTGCCAGGTCTCAACTGAGGCCCACACTAATAGTCTAGTACACCTCTCTGTCATTCCACATGGGCTCCTAGACCCCTTGGGCTAAATTAGCCTCTACCTGAGCCTGGTGGCTGCCTACACCTACCTCAAACCTCCACGAGCCCCAGAAATAAAGCACCCACCACTTCCCCAGGGTTAACAGAAGCCTGGTAGGTCCCTCCAGTGCGACACTCCCACCCCCACCAGTCTGGTTACCTTGGCCAGCTCCAGCTCTGACCCCTCCATCACCTTCTGCACTGACACTAGGCATTCCGGAGAAGAAGGATGTTTTCGGTTTTCTGTAATGAGAACAATGTTGAAAACGGTGAACTTCCTGAGGGCCATCCTTGAGATATCAGAACACCTCAGAATCAGAGCAGAACTGAGTCTCTGGCGGGACTGGGAGATGGAGGGCACCTTACTCCTATGTCCTGTCTCCCCAACAAATGTTTCCATCTGAAGTAAGCTCTATCCTGGGTCAGTCCAATGAATACAGGGATAGTTCATGAAGAAAGCAGGCCAGATTCATAGCAGCTCTAGGCCGTGACAATGCACTCACCCACCCATGCACCAACTCCCACTCAGAAACACAGAGGAGCAGCCTAGAGGTCACTCTGCAGTCTCTTTCCAACTGAAGTCGCAGAGGAAGCCTGCAGCTGAGTTAGATGAAGACTGGGGACATCTGGTTCTTATGCTGTCAGAGGGTCTGAGCTCAATCACTAACACCTTGTTTTATCTAAATCTATTATTACTTTTTCTTTAATTCTCTTGAGATGGAGATGGCAGATAGCTCCCTTATCAAAGATGAAGACTCTGGCTGTACGAGGTAGGGGAACTGAAGAGCACTGTGCCAGCAGCTTTGTGTGTGTTATTCAATCTACCATCAACCTAAAGCAATTATCATTATCTCCATTTTACAGACAGGGTATCTATGTCCAGAAAGGTCACACAAGCAGTGAGTAGAAGGGCCAAGATCTCAGCCTAAATCTGCCTCTGCCCCTACACCTATCACCTAAGCAATTAATTCAAAGTTATCTGTGGGAAATGTTGTTCTCACAAGGGAAAGAAGGTAACGTGGGTGCCTCCATCTCCTCTCAGTGAGGGGGAATGAGAGCCCAAGGTGACGAGTACTGGAAACTAACCATCTGACTCTACCTGGATCTCGAAGATGGGCTCTGGGACTAAAGGGACACTCTTCTTTCCCCGGCTGGTGTGAACATCACCAGACCCAGGGAAGCTGACCCAGGTGTATTCATCTCTGTGGTACAGAGTAGGCAGCCCTGAATCTTTGCTCCTCCAGACACCTGTGAACTGGTTCCTCTGGGCTCCCAAGTCCCAGGAGTTGAGGAAGCAGCTCCTCCCCAGCTAGATAAAAAGGTGCTTACTCTGCAGAAAACTGCATACAAAGTCCAGTCTCTCTGACGTAGGCTGCTGCAGGATTTGCTGCCCCTCTTCAGTACCGTGGCTGGAAAAAGAGCAAGTGTTAGGACCAGAGCACTTAGCAATCCTTCCCTCCTTGCTAATACATTACATGCTATCTTCCCATTTCTTTAGGCTTGGTCTGCACTGGATCTGGGAGAGAACCAGACCAGATGCTGGAAGCAAGGGAGAAGATACCAAGATACCATTTTTTCAGAAGGAACTGTGAGGTAGGTGAGAAGTGGGGACTTCAAGCATGAGGTCCTTCTGGAAAAGACAGCACTCTGCCATCCCATTTGTGAATACAGCCATGTACCACTTAACAACGGGGATACATTCTAAGAAATGCATCATTAGGCAATTTAGTCATTGTGCAAACATTGTAGAATGTACTTACACAAACCTAGATGGTACAGCACACCTGGGCTGTATGGTACAGCCCACTGCTCCTAGGCTACAAGCCTGTACAGCATGTTACTATGCAGAACAACATGAGATTATAAATCAAGCAAAAAGGAAAATGATGCATTCAAGAGACATAGTGAACACAAGATGTATAAGGGTGCTGACAGCATAACATGGCATACTATTTTACAACAAATCTTTTTTTATATTAAGTAGAAAGAGTACACTCTAAAAGTATAATACAGTAAATACATAAACCAGTAACATAGTCATTTATTATCATTATCAAGTATTATGTACTAAACATAGTTGCGTGTGCTATACTTTTATATGACTGGCAGTGCTGGTTTCTTTACACTAGCATCACCACAAACACGAGTAACGCATTAACTATGACACTACAATGTCACTAGGCAATAGGAATTTTCAGGTCCATCATAATCTCATGGGCCCGCCGTTGTAGATGAGGTCTGTCTTTGACCAAAATATCATTATGTAGCACATGACTATATAAAAAAAGCTCTGTGAAAAGGAGGCCAAGAGGAGATGGAGGCAGTGCAGATAAATGGGAAGCTAGGTTTCAATAATCTGAGCGGCTCAGGTATAAAAGTTCAGGATGCCTGGGAAATGTGGCTAGAGTAAGAGAGATGATGAAAAGGAAAAAACACATCCAAGAACTAAAAGAACAAGAGGAAACAAGGCTCTAAAGTGACAGAACAAAGTTCAACACACACTAGGCTAAGGCCGAGGTGACTAAAGCCTCCCAGAGGCCAGGCCAAGGGACAGTCACTTTTGATCTGTGGCTATCATTGTGTTTAACTGGAAGGACAAGCAAAGTGCAGAGAGCAATGAGGGCAGGGAGGCAGCAGGGGGAGCTCTCACACGGCCCAGGCCCGTGGCTCCTGGGGGTTCAGGCTAACTGCAGTTTCATTTTAAGAGGTGAATGAATATCTTCACTTCAAATTAGAAGCTGATTTCTCTATCTAAGCTACAGCTGGAGATATTGATTAAAGGGCTTCCTGTTTCTCAGAAGTTTTCAACCAACTTTGTGGAGGGCAGGGCAGGCCCTAGAACCTTCCAGTGCCAGACATCCTGCAAAGCACAAGAAGCATCCAAGTCAAGACTATGAGTAGCTCCTTCAATCTCCCAATCTCACAGTGGATTACAAAGGCTTCTTCTAAGTGAGACCCTGCTCCAAGAAGCACCCTGGGTAGCTGATCTATGACTACAAAGTCTTCAGGATATGCTATTCTCCTCAGACTCCTGAAAGAGCCCTCTCCCTTATATTCTCGCAATCTGGAATGTTCCGACTCCTAGCCTTAGTGTAGAGCAGTAATTTACCTAAGTGTACTCCACTAGATAAAAATAAAGAGGGTTCGTTCACTGGTTAAATGTTTGAGAAATACTATGTTAAACCAAACTGGACATTTTCTGAAGAAGAGTGATATAAAATGCATTATTTTCTATACATATTTAATCACAGTACCTTCTTCTTTCCCACTGATAAGTAAAGTTGCATGGAAGATGCTTTGGAAAATGCTGGTCCTGGAGAAATCCAGCCCAAGCTTTAAGACTACGCTCAAGTCTTATCTTAGGCAGGAAGCCATCCAGAACCACTGCTAGTCACACCTCCATCCTCCCTCTCAGGAATTCCTACAGCACCCATGGATACAACTACATCACTTACAACTGACCACTCTAACTGTGCGAGCTGAAAGCTAGGAATATAGCAGGTATTCAATACATATGAGCTGAGTATAGATGAGGGATGCTTTTTATTGGAAAGAATAGAAGTCAATGTCAATAAAACAGATGTCAAGGCTTTAGGTTTTCTCGCAAAATGCCTCCACTAAATTTTGCTATTCAAGCCTCATGATATCGAAGAAATGGTATATAGCCTTTTTTGCTTCAGGCTATTCACACACAAACGAATAGAAAGAGAAACTTGTCAGAGGTGGACTCCAGTGAATTTTCCCAAGGAGAAGGCCAAGTAGCCAAGGAACAAGCCTTGTTCAATTCCCACAGATTCTATTTGCCACCAACCCTGCCATCTTCCACTTCCTTCCCCTGAGAACTAGGCATCATTTAGGTTGGCAACAGTAGCCGCATCAGAAATTCAACAGGCAGAACATATTCACCAAAAATGCCTGTTTTCTCAAAGGAAGTTGGTCTGGATTGTCTTGGACCTGAGACAGAGTAAAGTTAACCTGGGATTTTGATAGCCCCTCCCTCTAAAATACTGCCCCCCGCCCCAACCCTGCCCCACCACCACCCACTCTAAGGCTCAGGCGACACCCTAGAAGATAACATGGAAAGTGGGCATCTTGAACTTTTGACCTCCCTACTAAAATTCCTCACCACATTAAAACTTAAACGAAGGCATACATCCTTACCCCTGGACACATCTACTGCTCTTGTCATCAGGCCAAGGAAACTTATCTTCTCAAAAGCAAAAGCTCCCTGGATCTATCTAGTTTTAAGCCAAAAAAAGGCATGCTGTACCCAATTATATGTTACAACACGAGGCGTATCATACTGGGCTGCCTCTCTTTTAGTGAAGTTAAAATTAAAAAGTGGGTTAGGTATTGCCAGCCTAATGGTTTTATCAGCTATTGATGTTGGTTGCCTAGATTTATCATTGCATTAGGGTTTGCAAAATAATTTTCATTAAAGTTGCAAAATGCTGATTTATAGATGGTACACAACTTCACCAATGAAGTAGCCATAAAAAACAATAACAAAAACAAACCCAAAACTTAAGCTAATCAAACTTAGATCTAACTACCAGTTTATAGGCAACAAAGGGGAAGAGAACAGGTAAAGCAGCACTGTAATGATGCAATTAAAATCTAGAGTTTAGGAAACTCTATAGGATCCAAAAAAGGAGGGGGAGAGGGGGCTGGGGAAGGAGTAGGAAACAAGACTGGCGGGAGGAGATGGATGACAAAAGCTCTTAAATACCAAGGCTGAAGATTTTAGAAATCAACTTCCTAGCAACAACCAATGAGGCTCGCCAGCTGTGGAGCCTCGGAATGAAAGCAGGATTAGAGGAAGGTTCCTAAGATCCCATGTATAGGAATGCCCTCGAAAAAGGGCAAATTAGAAAGGAATGAACTCACAAGGGCCCGGCATCCAGAATCAAGCAGAGGAAGGGATGTGAGAAGTCTTCTAAAGGACAAACCGAAAGATGGTGACTGATAAGAAATCAGTGCCAAGGAGAGGGAGGAATTCAAGATGATGTTGAAAGGTCCTGCTTGGGTTATTGGGAGAGAAAATGGTAGTGTCTATACCAAAATAAAAATACTGACTTCTTTCAGAGGCGCTAAGGCAGGTATTGGTTAGAGGCATAGAGACTTCTAAGAAATCCTAAAAGATATCTTCCTACCAATACACATTTCAAAAGATACATTCAAAAGATTTTTAAAAACTACTCTAGCAAACTTACCTGTTCTACTAGGCTTTGCTGATGGAAAATATCAACTACATTTTCGTTCACTTCTTTACTCACCCAACAAACATTAATTAAAATCAATGTACTGTTCTAAGCCAGGTGCAAAGGACCCAAGATGAATCAGACCCAGTTCCTGCCTTTGACAAGCTCAATTCTACCTTTTTTTCCCTGTCAGTGAGCTGTTGTCTATGAACAGATGGCCAAATTGCTTCAGAGTTGCTGAATTCCTGATGCCAGTTCCTATCTGCCATGCAAACACCCTCAACACAAGGATAGGCCTACCTATCCTTGGCCTAGGGACTCACAGTCTACTGTGCTTTCTTCTCCATCACTATAGCTCCAAGTCCTTATATTATGGCTGGCCTCTACTTTTGCTCATAACACTAAGAAGTGAGAGGTCAGTTTTGTCCTCCATAATTCATGTAAGTTAATGATATAGGAAAAAGGATGAAATATGTGAGCTTGATAACTGTAGGTTAGCTTGATCTATCTTTGCCTGGTTCCAGAGAGATAGTAGGAAGAGGCCCCAGTCCACTGACTCCCCTGATAACTGTAATGTTCAAAGGAAACAAGTGCTAAAGACACAGACATGAAAATAAAGGGCCCAAACTTAGAACCCTGGCTACATGACAACAAGCAGCTTATCAAATGCTAATCAACTTCACAAAGCAAGTTAATGAGGCAGGGAAAAAAAACAGAAATGCTGTAACATTTAGAGAAGGGCATATCTGTGCTGTGCTAACAAGTTAGAGATGAGATTTCTAGGTGTTGCTTATTTCCCTTACATTTAAGAGCTTCCCCTTTCTTCTTCCTGGCCCTGCAGGTTGCAAAAAAGGCTTGTCAGATAAACACAAGCCACAAAAGGGTTGTACAAGACTCCCATTGAGATAAGAGGACAAGGAGCTGCAGAGCAGGCTTTTGGAAAACTGTGAGAGCATGGAGACTTGGAGGCTTTTCTGTGCAAGAGTAAGGAAGCCTTAAGGTGGGTCAAGAGCGAAATCTCTGCCATACACAGTGACTGGAGGATGAGGTCAATGTGTTCTTGCCTCTGGGCCCCACACTGGCTTATGCCACACCAACTCTGCCCACAGCAGTCTCCAAGGCAAGGGAGCAAACATAGCCCCTACCCCAGCATGTAACTTCACTTGAAAGGCGGGAGAGGCATGTGGCGTACTCACATGCTGTCAATGATCTTGATGAAGACACTACAGTCCTGGAGCTGCAGCAAGGCCTCCACAGGGTCAGCCACATGCAGGCCATTCACCTGAGAGACAAAGCAAAGAGCCTGGTGAAAACATCATAAGCGCCAGAAGCACCGGGGTTCATTCCTTTCCTCAGATGTTGACAATTCTCTCCTAATTATGACTACCTACAGTTGTAGGCTATAGCTATGAAGAAACAGATGACTCTAGAATTTTTAATTTCGGCAAAGGAATGCTGTTGCACCCACTCATCCAGTGACAGCCAGCCACCTGAATGCTACCATCAAAGTCTTTCCTTTGGCTTCAACTAAATAAGATCTTAAATTCTCCTAGGATGTTCTAACACTAGGGGTATACTTCAAATACAGTTAGATAATAAATGGTTCTGGAAGGAATACACAAGAAACTAGTACCACCATTGCCTCTAGAGAGAGGAACTTGATGGCTGGGAGTCAGAGGTGGCAAAAAGAAAGGCTTTTTAAATTATAGCCCTTTGTATCTCTTGAATGCTTATGTTATAATCCTTCATGGTTCAAATTTTTACATTACAGCCCTTTGTGTCTCTTGAATTTTGAAATATCTATTTGAAACTTATATTAAATATCACATATATTTTATATACTCCCACACAGATATAAAATCTTTTTATTAATGCATTTTTTAAATTCTTTCCAGACATAAAACTTTGGCTGAGGAAAGAGGGAAAAATGATGGGAAAACAAGATAATGAAAGAAAAAGTGAGGAAGGGAAAGAAGAAATGGAAACCACAAAGAAAAACTCATCAATTCTGATTCAATCCCCTATTCTCTTTGCCTTCAGGCAGGTATCCATCTAAATCAGTCTTTACCACTAGAAAATTCACCAGCAGTCGCATGTAAATGAATCAGGTACACAGGTTTTTCAACAAGCATATATGGTCAACTTCTACAGGAAATCCTCAAGAATTTCACAGGCACCAAGTTCACCAGGCTGAAGTTTACCTTAGGAAGGGTTTGCCTAATCAATCAATCAAATGGGATTATGGATGTAACAACACAAAGTAAAAGCACTAAATGCAAAGCACTATTATGATTAATGAAATTAAAATAATGAAGTAGATCCAGCAAGACTTCTACTTCTTAGCAGTTAAATTAGCTGAATGCAGTGGAGAAGGGGATTTAAAAAGAAATCAATGATTCAGCAACATAAATAATATTTATTTCAGTTAAATACTTTTATATTAAAAACAACTTCTAGATGGATCTAAATTAAAATAGGTTAAAAAAAGTGGAATATAAAATATGATCTTTCACTGAAGTCTTAAAGACAATATATTAATACCATCTTTTGAGAAAAGTTTAATGTAGTTAGCAGGTAAATTTTCTAGGAAGATTGTGAATACTACAGGCCAAGATCCCTTCTACTGCCTAAAAATGAAGAGATTGCCAAGACTTAAGCATTTAAAACTGATCTCCCTGCAATATCTTCAATCTAGGTAAAATATTCAAGGGCTATGAAAGCTTGTTCACTAACGAGACTGAAAAAAATCACATCAGTTAGCTGATTTAAAGTCACTTAAGGAATCTTAATTGGAATACCAATAATCCAGCAATGGTTTTTTCATGGATATAAAAATGTGTTTTCTTCCTGTGCATTATTTTGCTCTCAAATGAGAAATCCTGGAAAGCTGAAGTGGAGAAGCTCTTTCATCTCTAGTCAGGGCAGAAAACATGCAAGTGAGGGCCAAGCTCACAGCAGAAACCAAGAACTGCCTGTCAGGCTTTTGGTGTTTAAGGTTGTTGAATCTTAAAGTTCCCTATTTATTATAATTGCTTGGTACAAAATTATTCATTATAATTGCTTGGTACAAAATTATTTCAAGCTACACGTTAAGTAAAATAAAATATAAATTTATTTTTATATTATAGATTACTGAAAATGTGGAAAACCGAAAAACTCCACTCATTCTAGAATTTTAATACAAGCCTTTTAAGTATTTTGATTATTTCTTTCTAGTCTTTTTTCCTGGGTCATTTTTTTTTAACCACAGATGTAATTATCACGTGTGTGTTCTAAACCACTTCTCACTACATAAGCATTATTTCATGAGTGTTGCTACAGTGTCATAAAATCCACTTTAGCTGCCTAATTTTTGTTTAAATTGAAAAATTCTATGTAACTTTTTAAATATTTTAATGCATGTTCATCATGATTTTTGAGAAAAGTATACAAGCATCTGTTGTTACATAAAACTAGTCTTGTGTATGTTCTTTGTAATGGTAGTAGTCATCATATAAATAAGCCTAAACAAAGAGATTAACTGATTAACTTAAAACGATGTGGCTAAAGGATCCCCCAATATTCACTTAATCTATTGAACTACAGACATAGTTCACCAACCTTTTTTGGGAGATGAGAGAAGAAGGGAGACACAATGTTTCCAATGTAGACATAAAACACTAAAATGTAATGTAAATATAAAATATATAAAATATAAATATAAAACTATCCACTTAAAATTATACAACTAAACTTGGCATCTCTTTCAGAAACTGAATATTAAGAATGCATATTTGCATCTATGGCCATGCCACCCTGAACATGCCCAATCTCGTCTGATCTCGGAAGCTAAGCAGGGTCAGGCCTGGCTAGTACTTGGATGGGAGACCACCAAGGAATACCGGGTGCTGCAGGCTTTAAAAAAAGAATGCATATTTGGTACATTAAACACAAATTTCCTGACCAGAGATTTGGTAGTGCTTAAAGACAATGTTTTATTAAATCTACCCTATCTGGAAATTAAGTTTGTTTCCTTTAAAATATTCTATAATTTTTTTTAAAAAATTGGTTCTTTAATTGGCTAATTGATCAGTAGTCAGGGTGACTACTAAAATACCTTGTACCAAATAGCATGCCCAAGCAATATTTTAAGTATCAAAAATTATTTATTCAGATATTGTGTTGGTTTTGCATGTGTGCGCTAAATGTATTTTACATACATTATCTCAATATATTCATAGTAATCCCGTGACTACGTCCATCATCGTCATCATTTCCATTTTTAAAATGAGGTGCTGAGAAGTGAAGTAACTTGCCCTGGGTCACACAGGCCAGAACAATGATTCTAAGTCAGGCTGTCTGGCTCCAAGGTCCATGCTTGTCATCACTACATTTCATGGCCTTTTTTATTTCTCTGCTACTTTAAATTCCCAAGGCTCAGTATTATTTTTTTCATTTGCTACTGTCTCGGGCAAAAAATATATAAAAATACCTAGCAAAAGGATTTTGGTGAATAATCAAGAAGGCAACAGACGAATAATGGAAGCAGACAAAACACAGTAAAGAGAAGGAAGAGAACCTGCCCTACAATTAAAGGCCTTTGAAGACCAAAGTCCCTGTATGTCAGTCAGTAAAGTTCAGCATCAACCCTTTTAGTCCGAAAAATATACAGGAAACAAATGAGGGTGGGTTTCCATGCCACACTGCAGCAACCCTTCCTATGACCAAAAGGGAATACATACCTTAGAGAAGCCTCTTCTAACCTGCACAAGCAGTCATGATCACTATCAGCAGCAATATCATTAGAAATAATAAAAGTCAAAAACTAAGGGGAAAGGCAAAGGAAAACCATATTTCTTTCGTCTAGAGATTAGAAAACTACACAGCTGTGGCTCCTAAAAATGTCCTCTCCCACACTCTCAAGCTTCCTGGAGAAGGGGAGCAAAGAAAAGGAAGACCACTCACCCAAGAGAGGAGTGTAGCCGCCCGGGTAGCATGGAGCGTCATCTTGGTGATACCAGACTGTCACCCCAATGCACCTGGGACCCAACAGAAGAAGAGCAGTTAATTATATCAGATATCCATCATGAAGGAGGCAGGCAACAGTTCCATTTACTAGCAGCTCTGAATGCTTAAATAAATCACTCTTCACTTGGCACTTAATCCACCAAGGCACCATGGGACTATTTAGAGAGCTTAGAGTAGACATCAAAATTACTATAAAACTTATTGTTGCAAAGCTGACAATAAAGAATCTTGCATTTAATTTAATGTCCACAAGTTCTACACACAACCTTTCTGCTCTATAGAAAATACAACATTCAAAGCTGGCCTTCAACCCTGCTCTGTGGGACCTGATGTCTTTAAGACAGAATAATCAAGGTTTTCCATACAGATCTCTGTCTGAATGCCGCTTCCCTATTACCATGATCTTGTGACCTTGGACAAATAGCATAACCTCTGTTAGTCTGTTTCCTCATCTGCAAAATGGGATCTGCAAACATTTCTCTGGGATATTGTGATACTTCAAGATAAAGCAAATAACACAGTGCCTGCCACATGGCAAGGATTCAATAAATCAGGAGTCTTCAACCCCAGGCCATGGTCTAGTACCAGTCAGTGGCCTGTCAGGAACTGGGCTGTATAGCAGGAGGTGAGCAGCGGGAGAGCAAGAGAAGCTTCATCTGTATTTGCAGCCACTCCCCAGTGCTAGCATCACCGCCTCAGCTTCACCTCAGATCGTCAGGCATTAGATTCTCCTAGGAGGACTGGTTTCTGGTGCCAAAAATGTTGGGGACTGCTGCAATAAATAATCACCATTCTTAAGCAGAAAGGTTGGTTTCTGGCTCTTTCTGCAAGTACCCAAATTTTACCTAACAATAATAAACAAATCCTAACCAAATCCAAAACCTCTCCAAATTCTAGATTTTTAAATTCCCCACAGAAACATCAAAGACAAGGTTCAAATGGGGGATCTGGTGAAGCCAAATCCAATTCTGGCAGCTAGCCCATGGGACATTTAATAAAAGATTAGGTATCTATCCTGGTATTACCCCCAATTTCCCAACCCACTGGAAAGTGGCCATCTGCCTGCCTACCTGCCCAAGAGACCACAGACCTGATGACTAAATATTCCCCAACACCTCCTAGCAGCCCCCACAATTCCCACAAATCTCCATGGGAGCAATCAGCCCCACCCCCCATCTCCTGCTACAGGTGCTCAGTTTGTTAGTATTCTACAAGGAAGAACATAAGTGCTAAGAGCCACATAGCCTTTAACACTAAGAACATAAGTGCTAAGAGCCACATAGCCTTTAACACTCCACACATAGCAGCATCTTCAAGGTGTGAGTTCTGCAGAACCAACATTTTCTAAGCACCTTCTATATGCAAAGTGTTAAGGATAAGAAAGCACCATTTTTATCCATATGGTGCTCATTGTCTAGTAGGGAAAAAAGATATAAATCTCTTAGTCCTTTCTATGCAAGCGTACCCTGTTTATCAACCAATCATAAAGGTTATTTTCTTACTCCTTACATGTGTTCACCCTGTGCTGGAAGCTAGATGAGAGTATATAAGAAAATTACTTGAAATGGGAGACAATGACATGGTCCCTGCCTTCGAGGGGCTTATAGCAGGGTAAGCAGTGAAATAAAACATACATGAAGCATTAAATAATAGAAGAAAATAATTAAATACTAAATATAACTGAATGCTAATTATAATTGTTTCCTGACCCTACAAAAACCCAACATGACATACCAATGTCTGTCTTGGAAATGAGTCAATTCACCTGGGCTTTGGCAATAGCAAGTGAAGGGGTTAAGGGAGATCTCAGGGGGGCAGAGAAGCTAAGGGGCCTATGTACTCCTCAGTCCTGGATGATTTTCACCCAGGATGGCCTACCTGTATGTATTAACTGCCTAGCTCCCTAGGGCCAGGCAAAGATGAAGGCAGATGGCCTCAATTACTGCACTGAAAAAAGGCTTTTCTGGTAGTTAGCTAGCCTAAAGTTACAGGGACCACGCCTGGCCCTTGTGGTAAAGGTTGAAATGGCCAAATGCTTGACTGAACCTTTAAAAAAAAAAAAAGTATGAGCTATTCAGGAACAAGGGAAATGACGCCCAGATTACCTCCCCCTCATCCTCACTGCTGCCTCTAGACTTGCCGACCTTTTGATGAGGCCCAAAACTTCAGTCAGAAATTTTATTTGCAACCGGAGGTAGATCTTACCCCCTCTGAGAGAGTCCACAGCTGTGCTGCTAAAAATGACCTGAGGTTTAACCATCCTCTTTCCTTCATCTCAGAGGCAAAGCATACAACCTATGTCCTCCCAGGGGAGCCTATCTAAAACTAGTTCCACTGCTCATGAAAATTGGTGTCAAGGCCAAATGCCTTCTTATATGCTTCCCAGGCACAGAAACAAGAGGAATCCAATACTCAACCACACGAGGAACTCAAGAAGGACCTTGTCAGCTCGAAGCCCATAAAGGGGCACTTTCTCAGAGACAAGACATTGAGGTGAGAGCCTTCAGGACAGCCCATCCAGTCACTCTTCTCTGGGTAAAGAATGATTGAAGCCAGAGGCACAGCTAGTCCTTAGCACTGGGACTACAGCTTTAAGCAGGCCTTGGCTTGGAACCCAAGGGCTCCCAGCCAGAGCACCATCCTCCCCACCCTCCCCCTGAAATCTGAGGCAGGCCCCACCCAGAAGACTGGGTGATGGCGGTGGAAAAACAGATCCCTACGATTGTAGCCTGGAACCATTTCACAGAAAGATCCCCTGAGATCCACCCCAACACAATCAAGCATCCCTTGCAACCCCCAATCAACAAACAAAAAAAGAAAACCCAAAATGCAGGCCTTCTGAGGGCACCTTCAGAGTTCTCACCTACCTGATCCTTTGCAAAGAGCCCCAGAATCCAAAAGAGGCTTCAGATATCTAATAAAGTGCCCACTCTTTCCCCTGGGCTCAAGAAGGAACCAAGACACAGAAGCAGCTGCCTGATAAAATAAAGGCCTTGCATCTCCTTTACATTTTCAAAACTGACATAATGTAACTCTTTCACCATCAGGACCAATTCTCACATTTACAGTAACCTCTCTATGTTTCCAAAGAAATACCAGGACAAGAAAAATGGCAAGAGACACACAGCCACTTGGCATGCACCCTCTCTGGGTCTTAAAGAGTTAAAACCCAGCCACTGTTTCCTACCAGGGCTGAAGCTAATGCAAACCACCTGCTCAGATACAAGGACCAAGAGGGGTCAGGTTGCTGAGCTCTGGGGTCTGTTCTGGAAAAGCTTCAGTTTTAAGAGTTGATCAAGTGATAGGCCAAAGGCCAGAGGGTCTGAGTTGTAGCAGCACTGCTCTCCTTACCCCGCCCCCAGCCTGGATGCCAGCTCCTTTTGAGACCGCCTCTTAGCATTAACTGCCTGCCTGAACACTAGCCCTGCCTCCAGATAACACCAAAGTGACCTTTGGTCCCAGAAAGCTGCAAAACTGTACTGATCGCTCAGTTCATGCCTCCGCTGAACCCTCATTCTCTTAGATGCTAATTCCCACTTCCAGAATTCCAGGGCCCAAAGCCCACATAAACTCCCAAATCAAAGGGGTCCTTCCTCAAGGCCCGTCCCCTCTCTATCTCAAGGTTCCAAAGGCTCACAGCTCATAAGGGAAATGGCTATACCACCTGTGTACCCATGCTTAGTGGCAAGATTTACCACCACTTACCCTGACAGCCTGCCGCTTGCAGCCATAGTAATTCCATGCTCTGTACACCTTTCTAAAAGAGATACTCCCACCATCTGAGAGATGCCCACATCTAAAGAGTGGACACCCTGATCTTAGAACTCCTCTGATTCTGACTCTGGGAGGGATAAGTTGGGTGGCACAGGCAATCAAGTGCCCACACCTCACCTGGTAGTTTATACCAGAAAGGCCCAGAAAAAGCCAAGCTATGTGGCCATAGGCTAATTTATCATAAAGAACAGAAGAGCAAACAGCTTGCTGGCTTGGAGATGGCAAAAGGCCCAAGGACCAGCAGCTGCAAGGGAAGCCAAGGAGGGAAAAACACAATCCTTTTTAATTCCTGGGGAGTCCTGAGTAGGCTGCCTCGTCCAAGTCCAAAAGGTTTCTCTGTACTCCTGAGATCAGGGTAACCAGCTTGCTGGATGTATGCTCTGGGCTCAGGCCTCCCCCTCTTCACACAGACCACCCGCTCTGTGTAGCCCAGAGTCCCCAGAGTCCCCAGAGTCCCCGAGGCCCTGGTGAGGAACAGGGAGACACTGCAAGGGAAACCAAGATTGCCCTTGCTTCTTCAAAAGCGGCTTGCTGATATCTGCCCTCCCCCAAGCTCTGTAGGGTCCGGATCAGGAAAGTATGTGGTCGAAAGGGATGCAATCGAACCAGGCCTGGGCCTACAGCCATATACATATACTGCACAGCACGCACACACCCGCGCCCACTCCAGCAGTTCATCAGCACCTGCCCCCACTACTATATTCACACACCCTGGTCCCTACCAGCTGAAAAATAAATCTTTTTCACTCCCCATCACTGCGTACACACCTAGGCCTCACTTGGGAATGGAGAAGCTCTCCTGAGCTGTCTCTACAGCTCAACGTGCAGGCGCACACGCTTTCCTCCTCTGAACAAAAACGCGCTGACATCTACGCGAGGGGGAAAGAAAGCAACCCTGTGCTCTGAAAGGCGCCAACTCCCGGATGTTGGCAAGCTCTGCTCCCAACGCCTGCTTCTGAGTGTTTACTTGCTCTCCCTCTCTTCTCCCTCCCCTTTAAGGATGGCGCAGGAAAGGGAGGTGATGGGGGAGACTGCACCGCACCCCCACGTCCATGTTCGAACAAAAACCCCCAAGAAAGAGTGAGGAGAGAAAGTCTCAGTGCAGGAGGGCCTTACCAGATTCCTAAAGCCAAACGTATTTACAGGTTTTAATCCGCCATTAGCATTTAAATCTTGAAAGGAGAGGAGGAAGGGGGGGCTAGTGGAAAGTAACCCCACACACAAAAGAAAAGTTGTTGGTTTTCTTCTCAGTCAGCCTGGCAGGAGCGATCTTCCTGGCTGACAGCCAGAAGTGCGTCACAGCCAGGAGTCTGCTTTCTTTAAAGGCACAGCAAGCTTCCGCGATCTGGGAGCCACAGGGAAGCAGGGAACTCTCAGCAAGGGGGGAGGGGTAGCAGTCAGGGGCAAGGAGGGAGGGGCACACTGGAGAGGAGGGGCAGCGAAGGCTTGGCGCACAAACAAGAGAATGGGACGCATGCAGCGGGGTGGGGGGACACCAGCCAGCAGACAAAAACACTGAACTGCAACAGTGGCAAGAGCCAAGGCAAACTGTGACATAAACACACAAAACACACTCACAGCGGCCTGCCTGACAAACCTGATACCACCCGGACACTCCCCCTTTGCCTCTTAAGACTGCAGTGACAGCCAGTCCATCTCTCTGGCAAGCAACGGAAGGGCAGGCCACGGGCTGCCCTGTTTAGATCAGCCCCAGCCTGGCGGCAAGCAGGGCAGGGAGAAAGACCCGGGAACAGAGGCTTTGGAGAGTGAGCCAGACGAGCCAGACGCAGGCCCTTTTAAACGGGGGCAGCTTCCTGCCGGCTCCAGGGCGGGCAATGTCTTTAAACATACACATGCAGCTCACACACAAAGCGCCTGCCTCCTCTTGTGGGTGCTGCCTGCCCTGGGACATGGCCACCCCCAAGCACATTCCCCGAGGGACTCTCTCTAGCCCGTACCTTCTGCGTGGCAAGGCCAGGATGTTGCACTCCTCCCCCTCGGCCACCCAAACAAGAAGCCCAGGCAAACTGTGGCCCTGGAGTGCAGGCCTGGGCTGTCCTGTCTGGGTGGCTGCGTGCTATTGTCGACTGTGGAATGGCCGCCAAAATCCCAGCTGTGCTGCCAGAACCTAATCCCCTGTTCCGCTGAGCACTTGTGGGGAGGGGCCGAGGGGCCAAGGCACGGGACCTAGTAAGGCAGGCACTGGCTGCAGCCCCTTAACAGACACAGGCACTGGGACCCATCAGCAGAGCCAACAGGCTCTGCCTCTTCTACATAGCCAAAGAGAAGAGATGTCTGGCTCTTAGAACAAAACCGCAACGTTTCCACCAACTGAACAGTGACCATCGGCAAGACGAGACAAATCCACCAGTTACCAGGAACCCCCTCATCTTTCTCTTGCACCACAAACATGCATTAAGCACCTACTATGTGCAAGGCACTGTAATTAGACATTGTAGAATATACAGAGATGAATTAAACCCAGCATCTACACTGAGATAGGTTATAATTCCACAGGACATATGAAATGTGCCTCGAAAATTATATTTTAAGACACTATGTGCTAACTCCCACAAAAAGATATAAAAATTCTAACCAGGTGAAAGTAGGGAAGAACTCAGAAAACAGAGTGATATTTTAATTTGGATCTTAAAACACACAGGTAGGATTTTCGGTGGAAATGGAGAGGAGTGGGGAAGAAGGGAAAGCAGAGAGAAGGTGTGGAAGTAGTGGGGGAACAAACTTGAAGAGCGAGTTGGGGTCAGAATTGGAGAATCTTGAACTTTAAGCCAAGAAATCAAACAAAAATTTAAATGTTTAAATGTTTATTTTGTTTTTTTGTTTTTAACACAGAGATGTGGTACAATGAGAACTGTACTTTAAGAAATTATTCTGGTATGTAAATGAATGAGATGAGCAGCAGGGAGGAGGGTCAGAAGGCTGCTACAACAGATAGGAGACAGATAGTGAGGTCATGAAGAATGATAAGGTAAGAGAGAATGGTAAGAAGGGGAATGAGAGACACTGTGGAGACAAGATGAAGAGAAGAGAATGACTGGAAGCAGATGGAGAAACTGTAAAGGAGAAGAAAGTGTGAGGGATGGCTAGGAGGACAGGAAGGCCACATACAGAATTAAGTGGGGAGATGATATGGATCATGTGAGAACAAGAGAGAAAACAGGTAAAATAAACAGTAACTAATGCTTCCTGAGTGGATACCATGTGCTAGGCCCTGGCCAAATGTGTATAACTCATTAGTCTGAAAAACTCCCTTAGTGAAGTAGGTACTATATTGTCATTCAACTTTATAGATGAGGAAACAGCCACAGAGATGAAATAATTCACCCAAGATCACACAACTAGTTAATGACAGAACTTTATACCATTTGCTGCTATGTGACCCTGGCAGGTAATCTCTGAGCTTCATTATCTCTATTTGTAAAAGGATAAAGATATTTATTTTATAACGTTGTGATAAGGATTAATTCAGTAACATCTGAAAGGTGCCCATCACATTAGCTAGCACATAAGGTACAACATGGTGCTTAACAAAGGTTAATTTCCTAGTTGGGCATTTTGGCCCCTTGTCACCAGGGTGTCCCAAACAGAAGTTGGCTCACCATTTGTTGGGGAAGCTAGTGGAGGTGCTCCTTCCTGGAGCAGGAGATTGGATCCTCAGGATGCTTGCTTTCCTTCCATCAGTTTACATTTTTGAATTTTACTTTAAAATCTGGCTAAATTTCAACTCCTCAAATATTTCTTAACAGATTAACAGTGGTTATCTTGGGGAAGAGTTAAATTGTGGAGGACTTTCTATACTATATGTTTCTTTCATGTTTGAACTTATTTTTAATAACCATGATGGGAAAAATGTGTCTACATTCTCCATTTGGCACTTGTACTGCCTTAACTGTATATGCATGGAAGTCTTGTCAAATTCTTCAAGGGCATACCAGTTCCATCTCCTTCTCTATGATCCCCCATAGTACTTAGCACACTAGGGTTCCTTGAATCTGTTCCACTGAACTACATCTGGACGGCAGGTTTCCAAATTCAATCTTCTGTCCACCAGAGAATGACTGTGGTGAGTGGTGGGGGTACTGTGGAGAGGGTGAGACCAAGGCCCATTGCTGCAGAGACCTTGCATGGCCCCACATCTTCTCGCAGGCCCTGTAGCTTATTTCTACAGTATCACTCGCAGAAAGAAACACCATGAAAGCAAAGGCAAAGGCAAAGCAAAAATCAAAGCTTTTATAAAAAAGCAAAGTGGCAAACATAATTTAACCACTGGCGCAATCGACACTCCAGAAAATGTATGAGGTGAAAATAGGAGGAAGGCCTGCTAAAATATCCTCCTGGCCACATCTGGCATTGTGTCAGCCCTGAAGTTCCCCACCACGAGAAAGAATTGATACTGTTTCTCAAAAGAATACAAGAGGGCTTCCCGCACTCCACCCCCCCCCCCGCCCCCCTTGGCTCTAAACTCAAGGCAACAGCTTCCAGCTGTGCAGCCTCAGAGGGGCTGAATTCTCCTCTGGAACCTCTGCACCAAAGTTGCCAAGGTTCAAGCTTCTGTGCCTTCTCTTCGGGACAGCTCGAGAAGCCAGGCCAGTTTCTCCAGCCTCTCCCTCCCCCACCACAATGCCGCCAACCATTCCCCTCCTGTGGCAGCAGCAGAACTTCCACACCCCTCCTCCCAGCCTAGCCTGACAGCAGGCAGGCCACATGGCTCCTGCCTGATTCTACAGCCCAGGCTCATTGTCCCAGACTGGGACAGGAGTACTAAAACCCTTTTTATAGGGGTGGGGAGGGAAGGAAAGAAAGGAGGGGAGTGGAAGGGAGGCAAGGAAGGGAAGGGAAGGGAAGAGAAGGGAAGGGAAGGAAAAATGACTAACAAAATTCAGGATAGTGTTCAGATAGACGTTGGAGGGCGTTGGTGATGGATGTGGAGCACACAGTGTGTTTCAAAGGGTCTGGGAATAGTACCTCTCCTGAGCAGGGTAGTAGGTGCATGGATGTTTATTATTCTTGTTTAAAATGTAAATGTATAGTTTTTAATGCATATTACCATTTTATAAAGTTTAAAGAAAAGACTGGGAGAGACCAATTCCCGAGATGGACCAGAAGTGGGGTGGTTCTAATACAAATAATGTGCCAGACATTTAAGGTGCTGCATGACCTGGCCCCCAGTTTTACCTTATGGAGTCGTTTATGCCCTTACCCAAACCCTCCACCCTGCCGGACTGGTCTTCTCACTGTCCTCTTAAGTCTCTGAACCTCCTACCTAAGCCTACCTAGCCTGGAAGGGAAACTTGCTACAGGAAGCTGTAGGCTAGAGCCCAATGAGAGCCTCTCTCAGTCCTATGCCCTCTTGGAAAAAAAGTTTGAAGGAAAAACCCTCTTATGGATCCACTGCCCTATACAATGCTTTCTTCTGCTTAGCTTAATAAACACCTAAAGACTATTATTATTCCTGTTGCTATTATTGTTATAATTAATAGCTAACACTTAATAAGCACTTAGTATGCATCAGGTACTAGGCTAAACACTACCATGCTTTATTTTGTTTAATACAATAACCCGATGACACAATAACCCAAATACTATGATTATCCCTATTTTACAGAAAATAAAACTGAGAATTAGATTAAATAATTTATCTTAGGTCACACAGCTAGTAAGTGTTGGAGCCAAAATTCGAGCCCAATTGAGTCTGTCTCCAGAGTCTCATCTAATCCTCAGGACTATCTACAAGGTAGCTTTATTTCTATTTTAAAGACAAGGAAATCTGAGGTTCAGGAATTGAGTCACATAAGTAGTGAGTTGTCAATCTGATCTCTACATTATTCTCTACTGCTCTTAAAAAACAATCGTTGAATATATGAATAAAAGCTAGCACATTATCAGTGGTTCAAAGCAGCTTTGTACCTCTACCTCTTCATAAAAATCAACTTTTGAATCAAAACAACCAAACAGTTCTAATTTCAAAAGTAACCACTAAGAATTTTTTCTGAAGATGCAAGTGTTTCACAAACACTGAAGGACCAAAACTCCTCTGAAGCAGCAAGCATGAAAAAAGAGTATTCTACTAGAAGGGGTACTGGACATATCTCAAGGGTGAGAAGACATGGAGAAAGACGTGGAGGAAAAGCCAGTGGCTGGAGGGAAGGACTGTTTCAGAAGCCTGACCTAGAGCTTATTTATCAGGCCTCATTCTCCCTCTCCAGAGGGTAGTGACTACATAATGAGGCAGTGCTGGTAAGCCTGCAGCTTCCTGGGGAGAAAAGCAGAGGGCAAATCAAAACCCAGAGAGGATTCATTATAACATCCAAAAAGCCCTATTCACTTCTCCCTCAAGAAGGTCTTGAGGGAGAACCTAAGAACAAGTTTACCCTGTTTCACTGTCACAGAAGAATATATGGCTCTGTCCCTACAGTCAACATGTCTAGCACAATATTTGCTCAAAAGTACAGAAATGATGATGAGAAAGGTAAAAGAAACTGAAGGGGGACAATTTAATGTAAAGATTTGCAACTCTTGGAGACAGCCTTGCTAATGGTAGAAAACACTAGATTTGGTGTTAGAAGCCCCTGGAGGTAAGTTCTACTGCTTACTAAATTTGTGGCTTTAGGCAAGTCACTTGCCCTAGCTTGGGTTTCAGTAAAAGAAGAGGATTGGGTTAGATAATACCTAAAGTACTTCCAAAAATTTCTCTTGATTCTTTACTCCTCCCAAAAAAATCTCCATGATCTTTCTCTAGGAGACCATTCCCAACAAAAGTCTTGCAATAAAATAATTTCCTCGGAATCTGGTCAAAACTTCACCAGTTCAGGTTTGCGTTCCAAAAAAAAAAAAAAAAATAGCACGTCTCCTAGAAACTGGCACTTTGTGTTACCCTATGGTGCCTTATCTACAAACTGAGGCACAGGTGGCTGCTTCTTTAATCCTGATGAAAGGAGGAGGTCCTTGGAAACTGGCTAGTACCAAATTTACATGGGGTACAATAAAAGGTGATTGGTGCTATACTCAAGACATTTATAAGGAAGGTTTCATAAATAAAAGCCATGGATATCTCTCTATCTCTTGCTATCTCTCCCTCCTTCTCCCCATGTATGCAAAGAGAAGACTGCCATGTGAGGACAAAATGAGAAAGTGACCTTATGGCAAAATGAGAAGGTGACCTTCTATAAGCCAGAAAAAGAGGCTTCTCAATAAATCAGTCCTGATGGCATCTTGACTTTGGACTTCTTGCCTCCAGAACTGTTAGAATAAAATTTCTGTTATTTAAGCTAATAAATAAAATAAATAAATAAAAGCTACAGATAAAATGCAAATAATAATTATATTGGTTTAAAAAGCCTAAAGAAAAGCAGCTTTCTACACCTGGTCAACAAATCACAGAATCTCAAGGTTGAAAGAGACCTTAACGGTCATGCAGTCCCACCCTACAACCATGATAGAACACATGTGATGACTCTGCTTAAGATTTGCTATCTCCTTCCTGAGACAAGTTTTACAACTTACTTGTATGCCTGAGCAAGGTCTGCCAATTTGAGACAACCTGTGATTTTAAATCATAAGCTTGGAGAACAGGGGGCTTTGCCCCAGATCTGGTTTGTTTCAAATAGGCTTTAAGTAGCTAAGAAACTCAGAAGATGTCTCCCCACCTCCCCACCTCCTTCCTCCCCTCACCTCTGCTTTATCTTCTATATTTCCACCTCCTATACATCACTGAGACCCCTCTGTCTTTCTAGTTCCAAATCCACTTCTTCTACCACACCAGGATGCCACTGACAGAAATTAACAAACAAATATTAATAGGGGTTAGGTTTCTAAATAAGATGCTAGATTGACTCAAGAACCAAATTTGTCAGCATGTTACTATTAAGTAAAATAAATGGAATGGTGTCTAATATGGCTATGATTAAAAAAAAAAAAAACCCACTAACATCTGAATAGATTTCAAGAATTTAAGGAAGGCTATGTTTCACATCTCAATTAATCCCAAGAGGCAAGCATGTTTATCACAATTTTTCAGACTAGGAACCTAAGGCTCAGAAAAAAGAAGATACCTGCCTCAAGGTTAACTGCCAAGGTTGCAGAGTTTTCTAAATCCAGTGTTCTCTCCAACACACCTCAGCCATATCCTATACTCTTCTCATTAGTATAGTCCTTTGCATATAAAGCACTTACACATTCCTTGTTCAAATTGTTTCTGCCACAGCTCATGAAATGAACAGGGCAAATGTCATTTTCTCCCATTTTCAAAGGTGCTAAGTAAACTGAACAGTGCTAGTTAAAATAACATTCCACGTATCTGGCATCATTGAGCAGTATGAAATTCCTCACAAGCAATTTTCCTAACAACTGAAATTTTCCCCCTTTTGGACCAAACTTTTATTTTAAAAACACTATTTGCAATACAAATAACATGTATGTTACTCTTTATTTAGAACTAATAAAATTTAATCAGGGTCATTCAATAATAGACAGGAAATAAACACCTGTAGATACTGTGTTGGGGACTCCGATGAATTAGACAGGCTTATTACCCTGTGGAGAAACAAACATACTTATAATTCATCCTAATATGAGGCCAAAGAACACGAACTTGGGTTGAAAGGAAGGTGAGAGAACATTGAAAAAGCTATTGGAGACCAGTAGTGACTTACTTAAGAGCACTGGGAAGTACTGTAGCATCCTGAGCAGGAGAATGGCATACTTGTGTGTGCACTTTTTTAAAAGATGAGTCTGGCACAACATTGAGTCCAGAGACAGAACGCAGAGCTAGATGGCATTTGTAGTGGCAGAGAGAAAACTGCTGCAGCCAGGACAGGGGCAGTAGGAACTAAAAAGGAAGGTATATCTGAAAGGCATTGCAGAGGCAGACTCAAAGCTCTTAGGATGCGAGGGTGTGGGAAAGGTGGGGAGTGGAAAAGACCTCCAGGATTCTTGCTTTGGTGAAAAGACTTCCGAACAGGAACCCTGGAGAAGTTACTGTTTTTGAGGTACTGTGAGGAACTAATTAACTCAGGAGGGCATGATGAGGAAAACTTTACCAAGGAAGTAACACTTAGGCTGAGTACTTAAAGCTTGAGTAAGATGAATAGGGTTTCACCCAAAGAGAAATAGAAAGAGCATTCTAGGCAGAGAGAACAGCACATGCAAGGACAGTGCTTATTACATTTGAGCGGTGGGCATGTAGTTTTAGGAAGGTGTAGCAGTTGTTGAGGATAAGTAGTGCTAAATTGTGAGGCACTTACATCATGCTAAGGAATTCAGATTTTATCCTGTAGGTGACGGAAAAAAGGGTTTCTAAGGGGAGGGTGTAAAGGGGAATAATATAGATAAGATCTATGTTCCAGTCTATACAAAGTTCAGGCTGGAATAGTAAGAAACACAAGGAAGGCAACATAGCATAATGGCTAAGAGCATGGGGTCTAGAGTTAGACTGCCCAATTAAAATCCTGGCTCTATAGCTTACTAGCTGTGCAACCTTGGTCAAATTATTTAACCTCTCTGTGTTCCCAGTTTTCCCATCTGCAAAATGGGAACAATAATAGTACTTTCTCAGAGAGTCATTACAAGGAATTAACAAGATGGTATGTGTAAAGTGCTTAGCACAATACCTGTACAGAGATAAATGCTAGCTGCTATTAGAGGCTGAAAGTTCATTAATAGAAAGTTATATCCACATATGGTCTAGTGTTGTCCATTCTCTTCCTTCTACCAGAACCTTTCTTGTCCTAACTCTTCACCTAGTTAATTCTAATTTATCCTTCATATCTCGGCTCAAATGTTACCTCCTCATGTAAACTCTTCCTTACCACCTAGATTAGGTCAAGTTCCTACTAATTAGCACCATATTCCTTTCCGTCATAGGACTCATAGTTTCTCATTACACCTTTTTGTATTTCATTAATTTATTTTTCCTACTACCATGTGTTCCATTCAATAACACACTGTGCTCATCATTGAATTCTTAGAACTTAGAACAATGACTGACACACAGAAAGGTTTCAAATTACATTTTAAGAGTGAACCCTCTTCAGATGCAATCTTTATATAGAACCCAGCACAAAGGTAAAAGTAGATGGTTTGAAGAAAGAATGTTTGGAGCCCTGTCACCTCTGCTTCCATCTGGTCCCTAAGTCAGTTCTGTAGTTCTATTAAGCTTTGCAGAATGCAGTGTAAAACCATTGTTTGTTCCAAGCAAGCAGTGTGATATATGTCTGAAGTAAGGCGATGATAAACAGAGGAAGCAACAGCTTTGAGAATTACTTATGACAGGCCCTGATAATTACTTATAAGAAATATTCTAGAAACACCTCTAAATTTCCTAGCTTGATGGGTAAATAAACTCGTGTGTAAAAAAAAGCAAAACAACTTCATTCCTTAAGTACCAGTATTAACCTATCAAGCAAGTACTATTAATACCCTCTTTTACAGAAGAGGTTTCAAGATGTTCCAGCAACCTGTCCAACACCATGAAGCTAATAAGTAGCAGAATTAAAATTTAAACCCAGATCTGTCTCACTCCAAAGTCCATCATCTAAACCATCACGCTACACTAGCAATTTGAGAGTTTGGTTTTAGACATGAGGTATCTACTGGATATATATAATTAGGAAAATCCAGTAACTAGTAAAAAATATGACTTGGGGCTAAAGATATAGATTTGGGTCACATTTGGCACTGTGTGACTATAATCAGAAGAGAGTCTATGGTAGGATCATGCTTGTTTATTAGGCCTATAAAGATGTGAAGTATTTATTTGTTATTGAAATTTGTTAATCTTTTGCCAAAGCCTCTGCCTTGCACAGCTCCAGGGGGCGCCAGCATTAAGAGAGGAAGTGAGAAACTTTGGGAGAAACTCCAGATCTCTGGGATTCCTTTTAGGCCCTTTATATTATTTCCACTTAGGGAAAATTTAACAGAGAGCCAATGACCACGCCAATGTCGACCAAAAAAAAGGAGGCAAAACAAATGGTTAAGAGAATGGGTTTTGGGATCAGACAATCTTCTCCGTTTTCTCTCCTTATTTTAGGTTCATGTTATCTCCTGCTTGAGATTCTACCTCCCTCACCAAAAACGACTACCATTTGTGTATGGCTTCTCACACCGACAGCGTTTTTCATCTAACAAAGTATTTCACAGGTTCATACCAGCTCTCTGAAGTAGACATTAATGTTTTCATTTTATCAAAGAGAAATGAAGTTCTGAAAAGTACCTTGCCTAAGATTACATAACTGAAAAACAACAGGACCACAATGCAACTCTGACCTTCTGGCTCCAAAGCTGGAGCTCTCTGCAGCAGACTCACCCAAGATAACTATGAGCCACTCATTATAAACCAACAGAGCCATTATCCCTATGTACACTCACTGCATTTAAAAAGAAAATGGCAAGGAAATAAAGACTGGAAAGGGCCTATTGGTAATGTTCTGTTTCTTTCTTTTTTTTTTTTTTTTAAACAAAGCCAAGTTCATTTGTTTATTTGTTCATTGCATCTGAAGTACTTCTCAAAGACATCCTTGGTCCGAGACTCTTTGCCATAGTCCTTAATCACCACACAACTGCAACCAACCACTTTATAGGGTGTTCCCTGTTGATTTTACAGAAGCCTACCCATTCCTCTAGTTTCTTGTCATCAACCTTAATTAGGTTGATTTGGTGTTCAGCACAAAAGGCCTCCACCAACTTGATATGCACAGGCTCATCACAGTTGGATGCAAGCACACAAAGGTGGGATTGGTGCTAAATTCATCTAACAGTTCAGATGCTTCTGCAACAAACGACTTTAAATTTCATTAATTTGATGGTTTAGTTTTGCAAACTGCTAAATGAGGGTTCCTACCTTTTCGTCTAGATATTGTGAAATTAGCCCCACAACCTACAGGTTGTTATACTGTTGTTTCATAATTGTTTACTTCATTAACTCTAAAAAAATTAAAAGCACCTCTAAAAAATCAATTAAGATGAAAAAATGTTTAGGAAACTCTATTTCTTGCTTATACAAGTTTATTTTCCTTGTCCTCTAAAATGAATGAAGCGATACAAAAGTTAGATAAAGAACAAAATTAATAATCTCAGTCCCTTTCCATTCCCCTCCAAGTTCTCCCCCAAGAAATATTAACGAATTTTTCCATGCCCCCCAAAACATAAGCAAATATATCTTTAAATTTAAGGATTTTTTGTTTTCTATATTTAAACTAGGTTTATACTTTAACATTGCTCTTCAACTTATTTTTCTCACTTAATCATGAACATCTCCCATAAGTGTCAATAACTTTCTAAGTCATACTTTTAAAAAACTGTATAACAGTTCATATAAAGGATATACTGTAATGTGTTCATATTTTCTTATTGATGCACACGACTATTTTCAATCTGTTACCATTTCAAACAATGCTGTAATGAATATCCTTGTACATGTTTCTTTTTAAACAAAAGAAAAAAACTATTTCTACACATACACTTTCCTTGTTGTCCCATGTCTTCATTGCTTCCTTTCTTATCATCATCCCTGCCTCGCTTGCTCACAGAATTCTCCTCAGGGCCCAGTGTGACAATGGGGGGCAAAGCAATTTGGAGAATGTTAAGACATGACATGTGATAGTTACTGTTGGTAAATTAGAATTGGCTTGTCTTGGCTGCCTCTCCCAGCCATCTGCAAACAATGCCTGCCCACCCTCCCATACATGTTGTGCTCCTTGTTCTGGTCTCAGCAGCTGCTTCCAACTCAATTGATGTGGGCAGAGCTGGCTTGGGGATTTAATCCTACTTTGTCACACTCCTGACCCTGGCAAGTACACATAGGCCCACCAGCTATCTAAAGAAGTGGAAAAGAGAAGAATTCATTATCACTATGAAACAATATAATACATAAGTATATAGAATAAAATGAAAAACTCCCCATTCATTAAACCTTAACAAACATTTGCCAATGGTACATCCCTCCTCAGAGGAACCACTGTTTTAAGTTTGCTGTATAACTTTTCAGACTTTTCCTAAGCATGTATACACACATACACGTATATACACATATATGTGTATATACATGTATTATGTATATACATGTGTATACAGAGAAAGACACAAAGTGTGTGTTTGGTCTACATACCTGTAATCATACTGTATAATTGGTTCTGCAACATGCCTTTTCCACTTAAAAATTTCTCTGACATGTTTCCATATTAGTATATAATGGACTCCTCATACTTTTAAAAGCTCAAGAAAAATACTGTATTTTTCAAAATATTGCGCCACAACTTTGTTTTTCCATTTTGCTATATCTGAACACTTAGGTTGTTCATAGTGTTTTGTCATGACAAAGAATGCTATATCTATAATACCAGTACACACCTCATTCTACATAAAAGCTATTATCACTCTAGCATATATACCAATAATTGGAATTGATGAAGTCTGTACATGTTAAAGTTGACAGATACTCCCAAATTACCATTCAAAAGGGTGGACCAATTTTAGTCCCAGCAACAAAGCATAAAAATTACTGTTTCTACATCCTTCCAACAATAGATATTATTTTTATTTTATCAATATAAAGCATAGGAAACAATATATTGTTTTAATTTATATTTTTCTGATTTCTAAAAAAGTTAAATATCGATATGTATAACTGGTCATTCTTATTTTTTATGGAAAATATTACCATTTTGATTTTAAACATGAGGACTCAGAGAAGCTAAGGTGACTGCTAGTAAGTTGTAGATGTCAAAGCTAAGTTTTGTAACTTCTCATGAAAGCTAGGCCTTCTATCTAATATTTTCCCACTACCGAGGGGTCAACAAACTATGGCCTGCAGGCAAGCTGCCCACATTTTGTGAATCAAGTTTTACTGGAACACAGCCATCTCCATTCGTTTATGTACTATCTATGGCTACTTCTGTTCACCAATGCCAGAGGTGAGTAGTTGTGACTATACAGCCTGCACAGCCTAAAATATTGACTGAGTCTAAATAAAACAGAAACTCACATTTAAAACCTAAAGAAAAGTTTCTCAATGGAGATTAATTGTTGTCCACTCGACTAGTGTATGGCTATGTTAGACAGTACAGCTGATTTTTAAATAAATTTATATGCAGTACAGGTCTGGTATATAATAACGAAGAAAAAAGCTACAAACACTCAAGTGAAATCAAAAGACATTCCCCCTGCTTCTGGGTTGGGACACTACTCTAGAGGGTTTCCAGTAAGCTATTCTTCATCTTCCTTGTCTCTTTAATTTCAACTAATGGGAAACTAATGGTTCCTCAGTGACTTTGATGAGCAATGTAACTCCCACTCACACACTACAATGATAATATGAAATTAAAGTAAGCCCCACTATGTCTGCTGCCAATCCCCATCCCTCCCCACCCCACCCCCGCCACACACACACACATAATGCAGGTGTCTCCTTCCCTTTTGCTTGTAGACAGAAGATTCATTAAGAAGCAGCTGAACATTTCCAGCATATCTAGCCAACTGCTAAGAGCAAGGGTCCTGACCTCTGTGGCAAAAGGCAGCACCCTTCTGAAGATCCTGACCACAAAAATTACTAATTTCTACTGGGTATTTTAGGGCCATTAAGTTCCTATGGGGCAGAAGGCAAAGGTACCATCATCCCCATTTTATAAATGGGGAATCGACGGTAACCTTCCTTTTTCCTTTCACTTCCAAAGGTCATTTTAGCAAATAGAGCTTCATGAAGGTGGACATCACCACCAGGCTCCTTCCCACTCCTGCCGTTTTCTCCTTCCATCCTCTCCCAAATTTTGATTTTATACAATAATGCAAAAGAATTTATCATACTCTCCAGGAAAGTTAAATAAATCTAGTATTTTGAATGACAAATTAATCAAAGAAAGAACAGTGTATTTTCTCATGCAAGTAAGCAGGCAGGCATTTTTTTTCTTAATTTTTATTTTTCAATTAGAGTTGACATTCAATATTATTTTATATAGACGGGCATTCATTTTTCAAATTTTTTTTTAGGCAAGGCAACACTTAGGTGACCTCAAAGATTGCAAGGGCCTTGTCAGCTTACAATCCCTTATTTTTTTATTTTATTTTATTTTATTTTTTTAATTTATTTATTTATTTTTATGCCTACAGCACCTGGTCTTCCTAGGTGGTCTCCCATCCAAGTACTAACCAGGCGCGACCCTGCTTAGCTTCCGAGATCAGATGGGATCAGGCTTGTTCAGGATAGCATGCTGTAGACAGGCAGGCATTCTGAAAGTGGTTCTCTGGAAAGAAATTTGGCAATACATATCAAAAACCTAACAAATGTTCATATTCAAATATTATGCTAAGTGAAGTGAAATAAGCCAGACACAAAAAGAAAAAAATTGTATGCTCCCAACTTATGAGGTACCTAGAATGGGCAAACCCATAGAGACGAAGAGTAAGAACAGAGGGTACCAGGGAGGAATGGGAATTATTGTTTAATAGGTACAGAGTTTCTGTTTGGGATGATGAGAATGTCCTGGATATGGAGAGTAGTGATGGTTGCACAACATTGTAAATAAACTTAATGCCACTGAATTATACATTTAATTGTGAATTTATATTAAATTGTGAATTCAACACTTAAAAATGGTTAAAATGGTGAATTTTGTTATGAATATTTACCAAAAATTTTAAAGATTACTAAAACAACAAAATTCATGTTCTCTGAATTTTAATCATAGCAATAAAAGTTTAGATAATCTGAAATGTAAACAAAGATATATATAATAGAATTATTTTTTATTATGAACTAGAAAAAAACTAAATATCTAATAACTCAAATTAATTATGATACATCCATATGATGAAACCTTATGTAGTTATTAAACATATTTTCAACAATTTTAATGACATGAGGAAATACTGAAATGTCGAATTTAAAAAGCAGGATATAAAGCTTTAGTATGGTATGAACTCTATTTATTTATTTATTTTATTTATTTCCCCCATCTTTATTGAAATATAATACACAATTAGTTGTTTGTATTTACATTGTACAAGTCAATGAGTTTTTTTTCAATTATAGTTAGCATACAATAATATACGTTTCAGTTATATAGAATATTGATCAGAGATCCACAAAACTCACAAAGTGACCACTCCACTAAATCTAGTACCCCATTTCCCCCTTACATATTTATTCCAACATTAACCATCTTCCCCATGCTACACTCTAAATCTCCATGTCTATTCCGCAACTATCCATTTGTACCTCATAATCCCTTTGCTTTTTGTCCCCCACAACCCCCTTCCCATCTAGTATCCCTCTAAATATTCTCTGTATCTATGAGTTTATTTCCATTTTTGTTGTTGATTTTGTTCTTTAGATTCCACATGTATGTTGTGAAATCAGGCAATATTTGTCTTTCTCTATCCAACCCACTGTTCATTCAGTGCAATATCCTCTAGGTCCATCAAGGCAGTATCTTTTTCCATCTCCTTCCTTTTAGTCTGTGTGTGTCTTTTAATCTGAAGTGAGTCTCTTATAGGCAGCATATGTAGGGACCTTGTTTTCATATCTATTCATCCACTCTATCTTTTAGCTGGAGCACTTAATTCTTTTCCATTTGAGGTACTTGTTGATAAAAATGTAGTTGTTACCATTCTTTATTCTTACTTTTGATACGTTTTTTCTTCTTAAAGAAGTCTCTCCAACATGTCCTGTAATACTGGCTTAGTGTTGACGAATTCCTTTAGCTTATTTTTGTCTGCAAAGTTTTTTATCTGTCCGTCAACTCTAAATGCTAGCTTTGCTGGATAAAGTATTCTTGGTTGTAGTTCCTGGGTTTTCATCACGTCAAATATTTTGTGCCAAGACCTTCTGTCCTGCATAGTTTCTTTTGAGAAATCAGCTGCCAGTCTTATGGATATTCCTTTGTAGATAACTGCTTTTCTCTTGCTGCTTTTAAGATTCTCTCTTTGTATTTAACCTTTCGCATTTTAATTATGATGTGTCTTGGTATGGGCCTCTTTGGGTTCCTGGTTTTTAGGACTCTGAGCTTCCTGGGGTTTTGTCTATTTCCTTCACAAGGTTAGGAAAGTTTTCCATCATTATTTCTTCAAATAGCTGGTCAACATCTTGTTTTCCTTCAGGTACCCCAATGACACAGGCATTTTTACCTTTAATAGTGTCCCACAGGCTCCTTAAATTATTATTATAGTCTTGGCTTCTTTTTTCTTGCCATTCTGATTGAATGTCCTTAGCTTTCCCATCCTCTATATAGGTCATTTGATCCTCTTCTTTATTCACTTTGTTTATTCTATTTAATAAATTTCTCATCTCAGAAAATGTGTTCTTTGTTTCTAAATGTCTCCCTTTTATAATTTCCATTTCCATTTTTATGTTTTTTATCTCTTTGTTGAAGTTCTCACTGAATTCATCTACACTTCCCATAAGTTCATTGAGCATCTTTATAACCAGTGTTTTGAACTCTGTATCTGTTAGATTGCTTGACTCCATTATTTCTGGATCTCTGTTCTATTCTCTCATATGGTTTCCGCTTCTTTGTCTTCCCATTTTGGCTGCCTTTCCGTGTCTATTTCTATGTACTAAGCAAAGCTCCTAAGTTTCCCGGTCTTATTAGTACGGCTTTGTGTAGTAGGTGTTCAGTGGCACAATCCTCAGAGGGGTTCAGCTGCAGGCCAAGTTTAGCCCCAGCCTGTGCCCCTCCAGGGCCACCTATCAAGACTCAGCAAGCAATCCACAGATACTGTGCTTATAATTGCCTCAAAAGGCCACAACAGAAACTGAGGCCAGCTGCCTCCAGTGTGAGTTTAGACGCACTGTTCAGCAAAGAGCACCTGACTCGCTGAGGATATACCTGGATGTGGCTTGGGTGGGGCCGTGAGTTGGGGGAGGTAGAGTCTCAGAGAATCCTCTAGGTGGAGCAATGTCTGTTATCCAGTTTGATAACGTCTCTTTCCACTATGGCAGCGCTGAGATCCATACATGGAGAGGAGGTGGGGCTCAAGAGAGGAACAATGGATACTGCCAGCACTTCAGTACATAGCGAGTCTTGCCTTGGCCCTCACTCCAACAACTCAGTGTCCCCCTGTATGTCCCTGCACAGCTCAATGGGCACTGGAGCCTGTGGGACACTATTAAAGGTAAAAATGCCTGTGTCATTGGGGTACCTGAAGGAAAACAAGATGTTGACCAGCTATTTGAAGAAATAATGATGGAAAACTTTCCTAACCTTGTGAAGGAAATAGACAAAACCCCAAAAGTCTGCTTGTGGATGTGGCCCCTTTAAGAGGCGTCTGCAGCTGCCGCTGCTGCACCACAGCTTCTGTCCCACTCAACCGCTTAGTACTGGGCAGCCTTGCATCCTCACCCTGTCCTACTCTTCTGCCATTGCAGCGTGATTTCTTAGGTTCCTCCCTAGTTGTATGGCTTGTTCATCTAGATCCCAGGTGATATTTCCTTGCTGTCTGCTCCTTGTTTCTGTCACAACTTTGAGTTGGTTGCCAGAGGGATGAACAGAGCCTCTATCATCTACACCATTTTTCCTCTTCTCTGAACCCAATTTATTTTTTAAAGTACATACACACACACAACTGCATACTTATGAGTGTGAATGTATGTAAATTTCTAAGGAAGTATACCAAATATTTTCTATTTCTGAGTTGTGGACTTATGGGTCACTTTTACTTTCTCCCTTTAAACCTTATTTTTCTTGTTTTCTAAACTACCATGATATGCAATCAGGAAAAAACATAATTCACATTGTTTCACTCAGTAATCTACTCACAGACTTACATAAGTAAGTAACTAGAAATACTGACAAAAATTTATGCATAATGCTCAAAGATACACCAGAAACCAATAATAATTACTAATTTAAAACTATGAATAAATAATAAATAATGGTTACCTCTGCAGAGTAGGATTAGGATAAAGGGTAAAGTACAGGGGACTTATTTGTTATAATTTGTATAAAAGTATTACAGTATTGTTTAAAATAGAAACAACTGAAAGCACTATAAAAATCTCAATTATGTAGACATTAGAAATAGTTATAGTTTCAGCAACATTATAAATATTTGTGAAATTTATATAATGAAAACAATGGTAAATGGGAAAAAGCAGAAAACAAAGTTGTAGTTAATGTATGATCCAGACTATGCAAAACAGAAATATGCGTAGGCACACAAAATATTGAAAGGAAATACTAAGATGGAAATAAGTCATTTTCTCCAGACTGTGGGATTATGGATGATTTTAGTTTTCTTCTTTATACTTTTCTGTATTTTACTTATTTCCTACAGTGAACGTATACTATTTTTCAATCCGGTTCAAAAATGTTTTTAGCTTCCACTGTATAATCAGAAGTCTACATGTATGAGAAATTTTATCCTCAAAGGATTAGCAGTAGAGGCAACCCACTAGCAAGAAGACTGTACATAATGTATATACCCTAAGAAAACCTTCATCTTTGCAAGTGGCGGGGCGGGGAGCAGGACTCAGTCTAAAGGGACACTACTGACCACTTCCTCCTTTCTTGCTTTTGGATTTTAGTAAATGTAAATGAGACATCTACTGCCCAAAGGTGAGATGTCTGACAAACTTTATACTCAAGGGACCAGGACCACCACCTGTCCACCCTGTAATCTAAGCCATTCGTTACACTTAAAAAATAGACCAAGACCTAAGTAACATGGATTGAGTCATGTTATTCCTTACATCAAAAACATTCAACAGCTAATTCCGTGCAGAATAAAATCCAAATTCTTTGGCAGAACAGTTAAGGTTCTTTAAGATCCAACCATCGATCTTTTTTTCGAGCCTCATTTCCAGCTCATTCCTCTAAAACATCTTCTATCTCAGGAGCTCTTTCTCCAAACATGCCAGACATTTTCCAGGCTCTGTGCCTCTGCCCATGCTGTGACTGCCTCCAAAATTCCCTAAACCTACTGAACTCCTGTTCACCCTTTATAACCTGACTCAAACACCTTCTCCCTTCAGAAGCTCTCCTTGTTCTCCTCAATTCAGGAACAACTGTTCTTTCCTTTACATGCTCCCAAATTACTTGCTCCTTTATACACTGTATTTCATTCCTCTTTGGGTCAATGCTAGCTGCATACATAAGTTTCACTTGACTAAGGTCCTGGAGAGGAGAAACCATCTTATTCACGTATTGGCTCCATTCCAGCACAATGCTTACACATAGTACGTGCTAAATGATGCTGCCTGACTGAAAGAGAGCCAACTGGACCAAATCTAGTGAATTCTTTCAATGAGGCAGCCAGTAAAGCCAAACCGTCAAAGAGAACAATCTAAAGTCACATACCCAGCATGACTGACCAGCAGAAAATGTTATCAGCCTGTCACTTTAAGAGGACTGGCAAGTTGACTGTGTTTCCACAATCTTAATTAAAACTAAAGGGCACTGAGGGAAAGAAGAGATATAGATAGGGAGATTAGGAGGTATGGATTCTACAGGTCATCCCTCCTCTTCTGCTTGGAGCCCAAATCTTCTGGCCTAGTGCCTAGTAAGCTCACCAAGAAGCCTATTCTCTCTTTGGGGTCACTGAAGGGTCTAAGTACTGAAAAGCAACTGATTAGGCCACTGTCTATCCAGCAACCAGCTCTGCTCTTGGGCATTTAACTTCTAATTGTGGTTACATGGGGCTTTTTCTCTAAATGAATCCTACTGCACCAATCATTAAAGCGAATCCCTTTAAAGAAAGGTTTGAAATTAACAGCAGGGAACAAAGTCTCTAAATCTTCTAAATCACAATATCCACACTGTTCATTTTGATGAAATTCGCCCCCACCTCCTTCAAACAATAGGTCTTACAGGGAATAACTTCTCTCAGGACCAGCATGTCCTGTGATTGTTTTTCAGGAGAAAGCTCCCAGTGCCTGCTTCTCATTAGCTAGTTCATGTTTGATCACTCAGCTGTGACTCCAAGTAGACAGCAGTCACTATAATTTAGGGACTAAAAAGGAATTCCATTCCTGCCCCTAGTTTAATAGTCAAGCAACGTAGAACAGATATTTTCCCACCTCGCACCTCCTTAGGCTTGTTTTCAGATCTAGAACTCTTAGTAGCTAACTTTTTCATCATAAAAATAAGAAAAACAAGGCCTAGAGTAAGAAAGAGAATTGTAAAGGATCATATAGTGACTTAGTGACAGAATCTTTGGACTAGGCTGCCTAATACCTTATTTTACTGACTAGTTATCAAAAAGAGCATCATTTCCAGGAACAGATTCCAGGGTACTACAATCAGCCTAATTTAAATGCATTAAAGATAGCCTCTCTGCTTTGATACTCCCTTCCTCACCTCCACTCCACCCTTTTTCAAACCTAAACTGCTGACTAAATAAACAAACAAACAAATAAATAAAACAAATGAAGTAATATATATTATTTCTCCTATAATAGACTGGAGCTACCAAAACCATCTGCTTCAGCCTCGCCACTTGGAGACACAGTCCTGATGGACACTGGCATGCTGATGAGCAGTGGCTGCTGCAGCCTGCAGAACCTATGGCTGTGAGTTTCTGGAGATGGAACTGCAATGGCCCCACAACAACATCCTACAGCAACACGTTCCAACTCTTTTTGACCCTCAACACATTTGTGATTTGGGAGCACTACCACAATAAAGGCTAATTTTCTCTACTATTGAGTCACCTTGACCTAGACACAAGCATAAACACTGAGTATAAAGGAGGTGACACTTTTTTAAATAAACATTTCCATTCATATTAAATCAAATGAAAATTAAAATCAAAATAGTCTCCTTAGGAAGTTCCTTACTTATTATAACAATACTACCATTGCTCACAATATTAATGAAACACTCCTTTAGTAACTGCCTTTAAAATCTGTTCCATGTGAAACACAAAAATTAAGTCTTACTATTTTACAGTCACACCTCGTTATTCACCAAAAAAGATATTCCCTTGCTTGATTCTTTGGATCACAGTATCTGCTGGCTATTTCTAAAAACTGAATCCAAATCTTCAAATATTTAAAGAGTGAAGATTCGTTACTTTTGAGGATATTCAAAAGATTGGCTTAGAAGCCAAAAATGTTCTGAGCACTGACAGAATCACCAGAATGTAAAGGTTGATAACACAACTGAGGGGGACAAACTTATAATTGTCCCACCATTACAATGAAAGGTACGAGATATGTGCAATATGTCACATGTGTTAAAAATAAACTATTATATTACTTTGCAATCACACATTATATAATCATAAATTTGGGCTGTGGAAGAAATATTCTAGATCATAAAATTAAAACTGTTAATTTTAACATGAGAAAACTCCAGCTCACTGAGGTTAGGTAATTTGTCCCTGGTGACGTAGCTGGTCAGCAACAGTCAGTACTAAAAACCCATCCACCTTGACTCCCAGCATTATTATCCACAAACATAAACTAATCCATATACCTCCCCGATTCCCTGTTCCTCACTGCTGTCTTTCAAAGGGGAAGAAGATGACTTGGGACACCAAGCACACCAAGTATCACTCTGAAATCCAGTAGCTGAGAAACAATAGCTTAAGACCAGGACCTCCTTGCAGTTGTCCCTGTGGGTATGAACCACTGTTTAGTATCTGGCTCACAGAGTTCTGAGTACTCTACCTCAGAGCAGGGATCAGTGAAACCTATGGACACTCTCCACTCCCCACGCCCCGCAGCTAGAAGAATATGTAAATATGTTTATTAAGCCTCTCTGCCTACCTCCTGCAGTAACCTATTTGCTTCAAGTAATTGAAAGACAATTACTATGAAGAACCTGGATCAGGAAAAAGAAAGTAGTGTCCAGGAAAAAGCTGACAGTATGAAAAAGCAGAGAGGGCAGGAACCATCTTGACTTACCTCCTGGTGGACAGCTTCCTCAAGCTCAGAACAAAGTAATCCCTGGCAGTCTGGCTTAGAATTAGCCTAGATCCAGCGAAGGGGCAAAGGAATAAGAATGCGTCTTCATTCCCCCATTACATCCTGGGCAGCCCCAGCATTCCGTAGATCAGACAGCAACCAGAAGGGAAGCCACACAGCCCAGGTCAATGGGGTGAGTCAGTGGAAGAGCAGGAAGAGTCACTGGGGCAGAAATTCTAGCCTCCTGTAGCAAGACTGACAAACCACACCCATCCCTGGTCAGCACTGAGAAGGCCTTGCCTCATTAGGATTCTATAGTCTCCAAACTAGGAAAGGCCCTTCCTCAGGAGGCTCCACACCACGTTCATTTCCAAGTGTGTTTCTACTACTCAAAAACTTTCCATGGTTTTCTTCTGCCTAAAGCATCACATCTAAAATCTTTGGCTTAATTTTCCATGTCCTCCATTATATGGCCTCAAGTCATTTATTCAACATTATTTCCCACTATTCCACAGTGTACACTCTAAACTAATCAAGCCAGTCTTCCCACTTCTCTGCATGAGCCAAGCCCTTTCTCATTTCTATGCCTTCAGTTATCTAGCACTGGTAAATTCAAACACCTTCAAGAGTTAAACAGGTAATAGAAATGAATGCTCCAGTGGAGCATATGGCAGAACTACAGAGCACTGCCCCCACCTAAAAGCATTCAAATATTTTAACTCAAATATTTGTGTAATATTTCACTGTGAGCATCACAACATTTTAAATAGTTATTCATACACTTTCTAGCTTGCAAGTGAGGAAACTTCCCCAAGGGTAGGCAGCTGGCAAAATGCTGGGTGGTCTCTAGGCCTGTCTGAAGCCAAAGCAAGAGCTCTAAACTATTAGGCTTACAAGTAATACAAACACTATGGAAGCTACAGAGCTCTAAACTCTGAAAAGGAAATTCACTAATCACGATATACAACCTTAAGAGTGGGTTGGGAAGCCCAAACAGTGGCTTTTCTAACCAGTCCAACTACCTGAAATTTTGTCCATCTTCCTGCCAAAGTCTTGCCTAGTTATTCCAGGTCCTACTGAGTTCCCTCTTCTTTCAATTCTTATAGGGCTTACAGATTAGACAACGCTTAACGAGCGCTAAATTATATACTGTCATGAAAAACTGAATACTAATCCCATGTGTTTTCCAGCTTCGCTAATCAAACTACTATATTAACCTATATAGTTCTATCAAAAATATTTCACCTGAATCTAATCAAGAGGAAACAATTGTACAAATCTAAATTAAGAGGCAAAAACTGACCTGAACTCTTCAAGAACATCAATGTTATGATAGACAAAAAGGCATTCAAGATTAAAAGAGATTAAAGAACTCTTGCTCAAGGTTAAAGGAAGAGAAGGGGCACAACAAAATCTTGACAACTAAATGCATGCATAATCTTATTGAAAAAAAAGTCTATGAAAGACAGAATTAGGAAAATTTGAGAAATCTGAATGAGTATTGTATATTGGATGTACTGAATGTTAACTTTCAATGTTAATATTCCTGGTTATCGAGGAAGATGGTCTGGTTTTTAGGAAATAGTTGCTGAAATATTTAGGTATTTCGATGTAACATGATATTCTTCACACCCAACAGTCAAAAGGTTCAGAAAATGAAGGACAGACATTCAGCAAATGTGGCAAAATGTTAATTTGTGAATCTAGATGAAGAATATATAAGTTTGTTATATTATTTTTGTAAAGTTATCAGTAGATTTGAACGTATATATGAGTATATAAATATTTGTATATTATTCCTATAAAATATCTGTAGTTTTGAAAAGTTGATGAGGAGGAAAATCCTGTATTATACAGTTCTTTATATATTCAGCTGTGAGAGATATAATAGGTATGCACTACATATTTACTCACTATCTAAGAAACTGGGCTTTGGAGAGCAGCAACCAGAGAAAGTCCACTTTGCAACACAGTTCATCAGGAGTACAGTGGCAAACTCTTAGGGAATAAGAGAAGTTTCCCTCAAACTCACAACATCACGCCACAGGAAAGACAGAAAAGCAGGCAATTAAAGCTATTATTACCTCACCTCCTCACTGAGGACATCCAGAAGTCAGGCATTCAACAAATGCCCACTTACAGGGCAGAAAGCAGTTGCTGCCCACACAGAGGACCAAGAACTAGGGTCACAATGCATCTACCTTGCCACAGGGTACCAAAAACTTGACTACCTGCAAAACAAGTGTCTCTGGCCAGTCACAGGAAGGTACCTAATTGGTCAAATAAATATGCCTGAAACATATGCACTCTTTATTCTTCGCCTGATAAACCAGTCAACTGCAATAAGGCAGAAGAAATCTACAAAGCTAAATCACTGGCATTTCCTGCACTGGCTTCAAAGAAACTGGCCCTTAAATAGGACAGAAAGGGCAGATGACACAGCTGCCAAAAGAGGACTCAACCCAAGAGCATATGCCCTGGGCAATATGCCCTCTCTCCCTTCTACAACCACCAGATCATTTTACTTCTGCCAAGCGGTCCTTTAATATGGCGAATTACTGTCCAATGGTCAACCTTTAACCTTGACTCTCTCCTCCCTTCAATGACAACCAAGATACTACCCTTTCCACATAACCCTTCCCTCAATTTTACAGAAGGAATAGTTAAAACTATTCCCTTGAAACTTCTATCAACTGGAGTAAGATCTGTAGTGGTACAACATAGAGCTTGCTTCTAAAATCTACCATGCTCAGCATTTTTACTAAAGAGAATGAAAACATATAAGGCCTGCTTGTCAAGCTTTGGAATTATAAACTGTCGACAGAAAATACAATGCTTTTAGATCTGATTTGACAAAAGATTTAACAGGTTTGATGGTACCAAAATAACAACATACAATTTAACAGGATTAAATATAAAGCCCTGCATTTAGAATAAAACTAACACAAGATGGTAGAGACCTGGTACAGCAGTTCATATCATAAAGACTGCCTTTGAGGGAGGGAAAAAAAGACTGCCTGTGGTGGGAGGTGGAGAAGAGGCTGTTACTACATATGCTCTCAATGAACTATGAATCTGACAGATCAACCTAAAACATCAATGCTTGCTTTGCTACTCAAGGCTCAGGTCACATGAGTAGATGAGATGACTCTGTGCCCCACCTTTGAAAAGCAAAGTGAGAGTACATGTAGAGAAAGAATGGCGATCTTAGAGAAGAGTCTGAAAGTCATGTCGTGACAAATGTGAGAGAAGAATTACAGATGTTTAGCCGGGGAAAATATGAAAACATTTTTCTATATGTATGCATGCTTGTCATGCAGATGAGGAGAAAAACTATGTTTTCTCCCACAAGAAGACACAATCAGAACTAGCGCATGAAAGGTATAGGAAGAGAGATTTTTGTTTTTACATAGGGAAGAACCTTCAGGACAATAAAGATATCAAGAAAGTGGGTTATGGAACCTGGAATGCTTGGAATAAAATACCAACTCAACCACTTACAAACTGTATATGGCTTTGGGCAGATTAATTTATCTGTGCCTCAGTTTCCTTGCCTATTAAAAGTAATAATAATAATAGTACTTACCTCATAGAGCTTTGGGAAGCAGTTCAAGTAAAGTGCTTAGAACAGTGCTTGGCTCACAGTATGCTACAAAAAAAGGAAGTTACCTTTTGCTATTACTGATTCGCTATAATGAACCAGATAACCAAAAATCCTGGAAATGCTTAGAAAATATAATCAACACACCTTTTAGACTATACCAGTTAAGTCATCGTCTCACAGCTCCATACTCTGTTATATACTCTGCTTTGTGACGCTGGGGCTTGGACTCTGCCAACTTCATTTCACCTTTGCCAGCTGGCGAGCTCCGTGTTAGGTTCTGTCAATAGGGGGTGCTAAAGGGAAAATAGTAGGCAGGAGGAGGCTACAGAGGACTTTTGCCCTTGGCTTGCTGTTTCTTGACAACAGCAATTGGTTCCTCCCCCACTTCTTTCCAAACTCCCAGAACCGGCCTCATTGTGCCCTTTCAGAGACACCACACCAGCTGGGCAGAACTCAACTAAACCTGGCTCCTCCAGGCCCCTCCTGTGAGCTCCTGAGAAACTAGCAGCACCAGGCAACACCCTCTCCTCAGAGAATCAGAGCACAGTTACTCCAGATCCCTCCAGACTTCTAGGTTCTGATAACCCCCTTCCTCTCTGTTTTTCAGTCCTGTATGAGGCAAGTTACTTTAAGATTCCCTCTTCGCTTTTTCACCCTCCAACAAAGTTTAAACTAATTCTCTCTACTGGGTTCACTCTATTAAAATAGCTGTGTGTAGTTTCTATTTTCCTGAATGGATCCTGATATATAGATAAACTGAGTTCACAAGAAAGTAAGGGAACCAGGAACCAGAAACAAAGCAGCTGAGAAATGAATTAGTGAGCTGATGGCATAGCATCTTAGCAGTGTAAGGAATTTATGAACTCCTCATAGTCCAGAAGACAGATCTTGAGTCCTCAAAAAGCAACTGAGATTCCTGTAAAAAGCCTGACACCCTCTGTAAAAAGATAGACTAGGGAAAAAAAAAATCTATCCGCTGAGAAATAGGAAGCCTGCCCTGCTTACCTACTGAAGTGGGACGGAAAAAAAAACCTAGGAATTAAAAATCATAGATGTGTACATGAGGTAGATTTGGAGATAAAATTTATACTAAGCTTGTGCCCTGGAAATCTACACGTAGAGAAAAATAGCATATATTTTGGTCCCAGGTTGGGAATCGCCTTAAGTGCCCAACAGAAGCAGACACGAAGTTGCTCCAGGAGATATGTAAATGGTTAATAAATACATGAAAAGGTGTTTAACATTATCTGTCATTAGGAAAATGCAAACTAAATCCACAATGAGATACTCCTACACCTCCATGAGAATGGCTAAAATTAAAAAGACTGACAATACTAAGTGTGTTGGTAAGAACATGAAGCAACTGGAGCTCTCTTACACTGATTATGGGAACATAAATGGTATAACCACTTAGGAAAACTGGTGACTTCTTAAAAAGTTAAACATATACCTGCAATATGACCCAGCCATTCCATTCCAAATAGTCAGGAAAATATATATCCACTCAAAGATTTGTACATGAATGCTCACGGCAACTTTATTCACAACAGAGAAAAACTAGAACCCCAGAAGTCCATCAACAGTGAATGATAAACAAAACTATGATACAGCCATACAACAGACCACCATTTAGCAATAGAAAGTAACAAATTACTGTTACATGCAACTAAGTGGTTAAATCTCAAATGCATTATGCTACATAAAAGAAATCAGACACAAAAAAGTACACACTGTATGATATAAAATTCTAGAAAGTGCAAATTAATCTACAGTGGTTCCTGAGACCGAAGTGAAGGAAAAGATGTAAAGAGGCATGAAAAAACTTTTGGGAGTGACAGGAATGCTCATATCTTGATTGTGGCAGCTTCTTATAGGTATACACATTTGTCAAAACTCTTTTTCCTTTAAATAAAGCTTACTATAATAAATTACACCTAAACAAAGTTGATTTAAAAAAGAAAATACTGCTCTTGGGAAAAGTGACCTCAACGCAAGCTACATAAGATTATCATAGATGATGCTCCTCTGAATATGTGCTCATCAAATTACAAAACACTTGAGGAAAAATTCACCATTAACAAAAGTTACAACTAATGGCAGGATTAGCCTCCTAAAAACTTCAGATAATTGAATATGACAGAGACTACAAGTTAAATTTATTTAAAAGAATTATAACAAGATGAATTGAAAACCACAAGACAAAATCAAGATGCTACGAAAAACAGGCAGATTTGAAAATGAACCAAAAAATATTTCTAAAAATAAGAATTCAAAAAGCAAATTAAATCTAGCTGAAGAGTAAATTAGCATGCAAGGATAAAGGCAATTACTCAGAAGGTAACACAAAAATATAGAGATGCAAACTACAGTGAGATACCACCTCACACCTGTAAGAAAGGCTACTGTCAACGAGACAAGTAATAACAAGTGTTGGAGAGGTTAGGGGGAAAAATTAGCCCTCATACATTGCTGGTGGGATGTAAATTGGTTCAGCCAATTTACATTGGTATGGAGGTTCCTCAAAAAATTAAGAATAGAATTACCATATGACCCAGCAATTCTTCTGGAAATCTACCCAAAAACTTTGAAAACAGTTATCTGTAAAGATATATGCACCCTGATGTTCACTGTAGCATTATTCACAGTGGTATTATTCTAGCATTATTCATAAAAACAACCGAAGTGCCCTTCAATCGCTAACTGGATAAAGAAGATGAGGTACCTGTATACAATGGAATATTACTCAGCCATAAGATGAAATATCGCCATTTGCAACATCATGGATGGATCTTGAGATTATCATGCTAAGCAAAATAAGTTAGAACAAGTTGAGAACCATATGATTTCACTCATGTGGGATATAAAACTGAAAGCAACAAATGAATAAGTCAGACAAAAACTCATGGACACAGACAACAGTTTAGTGGTTACCAGAGGGAAAAGGAGGAGGGGAAGTAGATAAGGGTAAAGGGGGTCAAATATATGATGACGGAAAGAGATTTAACTTTCGGTGGTGAACACACAAAGCAATATACAGATGATGTATTATTGAATTGTACACTTAAAACCTATATGATTTTATTAACCAATGTCACTCCCAATAAATTTAATAAATAAAAGCTAAAAAAAAAAATACTGAAGAACTAAAAATGTTTTCCAACAAAGAGTGTTTACCACTAACAGATCCTCGCTAAAGAAAACACCTGAAGAATGTATTTGTCTATTTAACACAAAAGAATGGAATAACTTGCGAGAATGGTGAAAAACACATATATGGATAAAATGAAATAATCATTAACACAAAACAATACTTACTATTAATTAGAATTGTTCAACATTGATATGGACTGCCTTTAGGAGTGGTCTCATTCTTGGAAGTGCTCATTTTGAATATGGACAAGACCTTTTGATAGGTTTAGTGTACACTGTGTGAGAGGCTGAAATAAATGAGCCCCAACATACATATTGACCATAGAGTTTTATTATTTAAGACACAGCTGTCAAAACACTCCCTGATCAGCTGTTTAGCCATCTGAGGCAAGACTTTGCCCCCATCTTAACAGTTCTAGAACTCAACTCTTACTTCTAGGCATTCTTCCCACTCCCATAAAGAACATTCTAAATAGAAATGTTTCTGATGTGTGCTTTTGGGTAAGATCTTCTAGTTGGGGGGAAGTAGAGCTTTTGGGATTAGATTAAGATTCAGGCATTACAATTAGTCATCACTTGCTTGAACTTGGGCCAAGAAGAGCACTTTGGAATCTTTTACAGAAAACTATGTGCCTCTTCCTCTAAAGGAGAAAATACCACAGGAACAGAGAGGGAGGGAACATGTACACTCATCCCTGATGACTGACAGCTACCTTACCTGATCTAAACATTCTCCCCAGGTTCTCATATATTCACCTCAGTAAAGATCTCCACAAGAGAGAGAGCCCCAAATACCTTTACCATCAAAGGTTACTCTGCCCACCAGAGTAACACATTTGACAACCCAGAACTTTGGAAATACAAGACCAGGCGACAGGCACCAGAGAGGGAAGCATGGATTAAAGCAAGTATATATCACATTTTCGAGAGGCAGTGCTATTCCAGGCAAGAGGACAGTGTAATAGAGGTTCCAAAGCCATTAAATAAAGATGGGAAAGCCAGGCTTCTACTCGCTTTCAGACCAAGAAAGCTCATTCATTTCAAAGCATACATTTATGGTCATGCCATGTTTCATATCCTGCCTAGGCATCAGGATACAGGGACAAAAGACAGTCTCTATTTAGAAGGGCAGGCATGCAGACACTCTTAGAATACCAGAACATCTTACTAGATTTGACCCTCAAAACAACTCCAGGAAATAGGTAAGGCAGGTAAGTTCGTTGTTTACATACATGAAAAGTGAAGCTCAAAATAAATTAAGTGACTTGTCCAAGACAACCTGCACCCCCACAGAGCCCCTCCCGTCCTTATTTAGCCACAATCCTCAAAAACTCCAGTACACTAACCACGCACTAGCTATGTAACCCTGGCCAAGGTAAACCTCAGCTTGCTATAATAAGGTTAGGAATATTAAAAAGATGATCCATATAAAGGATGTGGCACAATGCTGGCACGTAGATGGTGCTCAAAAAACGTTTACTACTACTACTACTACTACTACTACTACTACTACTACTACTACTACTACTACTGTTAACAATAATAGGCTTAGACTTCTCATTACAGGACTCATCGTGACAAGCCTTTCAGGAACCTGAACTACCCACCCACAGCTCCCACCGTCGCCCTCAGACGAATTTCCAGACACGCCCCCCAAACTCTCTCCACCCCCCTCAGGCACGCCCAGCACCTCCCCCTCCGACTTAACCCTCTTCTCACAAACCTTACTCCGGGTAGATTCTCCCGTCAGACTCCGTTACGAAGGCGGACTTCCGCTCGCACGCACCTCTCCAGTACCCACTCTAGGCCTGGGCATTCCTGTGGGCACTCAGGTCGAACGCCAGCCGCGGGCCCGCGCCGGTTACCTGGCCGCGCGCTCTGGCTCCGCCTCCCGCTTTCTCGGACAGTGCTGGACGCGGGCTCGCGCCAGCTCGGTGAGCGCACAATTAATTTAAACTATGGCCCCGCCCCCTCGCGCCGCCCTCTGATAGGTTCCTGTCGGCTGGTGAGCATGCAAGGGCACGCTTGAGGACCCGGGAAAAGGAAGCGTGAGGGCCACTGGGAAAAAGGAAAGGGTGTCACTACTTCCGGACCTCGGCCTCGACTGGAGGGCAAAGACTACAAGTTCCAGCACATCCGCGGCCTTGGAGCCCCGCCCTTGACGGACGACAGCTCCCGGCAGGCATCGCGCTTACGGCGCCTGGCCTAGATGTAGTGGCGAAGGTAGTTGCCATGGAGTTGCGTTGGGTAACCCTGTGGTAGTGAGTGGGACGCCGAGGCTGAAGGGGCAGCAACTGCGGGTGAGTCGGGAGGGAAAATAGGAAACTCATCTAGGAGACAAGAGCTCTATGGAGAGGGGAGGGGCATTTCCTTTTTCGGGGACCTGAGACCTCTCTCCCCAAAACCCTAACCCCCTTTCACAGTGAACAAGACACAACACCCATATGGGATAGACAGGCCCTGAGAGGAGGGAAAGGCACTGAGATACATACCCATACAAATTGTAGGGTGCTTAAGAGTCTCCCGCATCACAAACATGGGGCCCCCTAATACAAATGCCTCAAGTCCCTGACACACCTGGGCTATCTGAAACGCCCTGATGTAGGGTTGGTTTTCCTGATGAACTAAGACCCTCTTCAAGACATAGGAGTAGCATCAGAATAAATCACAGGCCCTAATACTGGAAATGTAAGAAACTATGGGGCTTGCGCTGCACCTTTCCTCCTAAGCAGGAAGACCTCAGGGTAGAGTCACCTTTTCAGAGTCTCAGCAGGAACTTTCCACACACTTATTAGAGGTCCTGTCCCCAAATTAGTGCTTTTTCCTTATATCTCTTCCATGGTCTGTTTCTCAAAGATTTACAGTTAGAGCTTCACTCCTTTTGCAGTCTTCATGACAGACCTGTTACATTTAGTAAAGCAGCACTTTCACATCCCATGTCTCTTTTGAGCTTTATGAGTCAAAGATATTTAACCCCATTTCACAGATTGTAAAACTGAAACCCAGAGAGGGCAGTCGCTTGTCCAAGGCCACAGACCAAGTCAGTGACAGCTAGGACTAGGCCCCAGTTTGCCAACTTCCAACGAAGTCTCTCACAGCCTCTCTAGCCTAAGTCTTGTTCTGAGAAACAGGAACTGCCCCAGGGAAAAGGAACCTGTATGGCCCACATTGGATTATTTACACTGCAGCCTGAAAGAGTTTCAAATCCTTCCTTGAAAGTTGAATGAGAAAGGAAACTAAAGAGACTGAAAACAATGGGAATCAATCAAATTTAACTAAATTGATCAGAACAGCCTGGCTACCCACGTCTAATGCTGCCATGATTAGCTGGTTTCCGGCTGGCTTCTAGCTGGCCTTGACTCGTCTTCTTACGATGTTAAAGTCCCCCCAGGTTTGGTCCTTGGTCTACTTCCCACCTCACTCTATATCTCTTCTTGGGTATTCTCATCCACATCCACAGCTTCATTTACCACTTGTATGCATATGTGCACAAGTGTATCTCTAGCCCAGCCCCAATCTCTAAGCTCCAGATCTATATAGTCAGTTGCCTCTTCAACATCTTCAGAATATGTCAAAGACAACTCAAACACTACTTGTCTGCAACTGAACTCATACTATGTATGCCAAGCCTGAATCTCTTTCAGTGTTCTTACCTCTATCCATTACAGAAGCCTAAAACGGAAGAGTTATCCTTAATACCTCTTAAATTTCCCATCCATCAGAAAGTCCTGCCAGCTTTAGTTCTATAGTCCTAAGTACCATCACATCCTTCCTGCCTTCCCTCCCAGCCATTTTGCATACTGCAACCAGAGTAATCCTTCATTTCAAAATTTACCTTGTGGGTTCCTATTGCTCTTAGCAGTAAGCAACATCTCAGCCTGGCTTCTACCCACCTCCCCAGCCTCCAGTCTAACCATACATAGCCCTCCCTTTCTCCCCTCAAGTTATATGGCTTTCTTTAAAGTCTTCAAAATTTCCAAGTAATCTCTCACCATAGAGCCTTTGTACATGCTGTTATGTGTGCCTGGAATGTTCATCTTTTCCTTCTGCTATAATTTGTACTTATCCTCAATCTCTTCTATCACTGCTTTAATAAATGTCTTCCCTGACTGCTCAGATCAGGTCAGACCCCTAAGTTGTAGTAACCTCATGTCCCTCTCCTTTATAGTATTATTCACTGTTGCAATTTTTATGTATTTGTTAAGTACCTGCTACTTGCTCCCACTGTAGGGATATGAGAAAAACATGGTTCTTGCCCTGGTGGAGTTTATGGACATACAGATAGTAAGCAAATCATCCTAGTGTTATGAGTGCTACCATGGCAGTAAGTATAGGGTGTTTGGGAGCCCGGAAGAGAAATTCCACATCCAAGATTTGGCATAAGGTTCAGCTCCTCAGTAAAGGTGAAACCTGAGCTGAGTCATGAAGTAAAAATTAGCAAAGTAAAAGGAAGAAGAAACTGTATTTCAAGCAGAGAAAGCTGGATGTGCAGAGGCCCAGAAGCAGGTGAGGGAACTTACTTTGAATAATTGCAGTTGACTGCAGAAGTGGAGGGTGAGGCTAACAGATGGGAGTAGAGAAGTGGGCAGGAGCTAGGTTGAATCTTGAGCCTCCCTTTGGCACCTGGAAACAACCTCCAAGAACACATTAGATAATTTGGCAGACTTTTTGTGACATACTTTGATTCCTCTCCCACCTGTAGCCCACAAACAGAAATCCTTCTTAGGCCAGGCCATTAAACCTCCTAGCAGATCACATCTGATTATTCCTCAAAGCTTCCTGTGCCGTCATGTTGCTACTTACCTGAGAGGGCAGGAATAGGCTATCAACAAATCAAATTCCAATTGTTAGTAATTTCCAAAAACAAAACAAATTTCCATCAACTTAGGATTGGTTAAATAAATTAAGTAAATAAAGTTAAAGTAAGGTACACACAAATTCTATGAGATACTCTACAGCTATTAAAAAGGGTAAGAGTACAATTTGAAAAGAAAAAAGTTAAAGGAATAGACAGTATGTGTTTATTTTAAAGTATACATAATTTTATTATGTATGTCTTCGAGGAAATTATATTCCCAAACTGTTATGATTGTTCTTGGAGAGTGAGGTAGAGAGTCAGCTTTTAGTTTCTGCTTGATATACTTCTGTATGTTGTTTGACTTTATTCAGCTATCACATTAACTTTTTAAAGTAAAAAAAGAAAAACAGTAAAAGATACTTCCAATTTGGAAAAGAAAGATTCCAAAACAAGGCAGGTATGCCCCTAACCCTGTCATTCATCGAGTCAGTCAGTCTGGACAGATGAGGAAAGTGCTGGGATCTGACTAGCTCCTGGTCATGAGGCAGAGTTGCAGCTGGGAAAGACTGAATCCAAAAACACAACCACTGGAATGAGCAAGGCAGTTTAAAGGCTTTGTCAATTCTCTCCAGCAGTCAGGCTCACTATGTGACACCATTGAAGATAACATTCATTTATTACTTTGTTTCTTCTTTCATTTTTCCATTTTTCTAGCAAACCTTTAGTGAATATTCTTTGCCAGGCTCAGTGCAGAGTAGTGGTAGGAAAAGAGAACGAAGTCTGACTTTTATCCCTGACCTCAAGTTTACAGAAAGACAACAGGAAGTAGGTCATAAAGAAATAAGTACAGAGAATACAACTGCTTCAATTTATTGAGCCCCTTCTGCAGGACATACAACAGCTCTTAAGATGGGATTTGTCTCCATCTTAAGAAACAAGCTGTTATAAAATTTTGTTTTAAGTACACTGGGGGCATCTATCAGGTAGCTATTGTTGTATAACAAACCATCCTAAAGTACAGTGGCTTAAAACAATAAGCATTTATTGCTTACAGGTCTCTGAGTCAGCCATATATTTCTTCTGGCTTTGGCTGGACTCATTCATGTGTCTGCATTCAGTCTGTTGGTTGGGTGACTCTCCTGACCTCGACATGGAGTAGGCTGGCTATTAGGCTAGTCTAAGATAGCCTTAGCTGGGATCACTGGCTCTCTTTCACGTATCTCTCACCTGCACATATTTCTCATGTCCCTCCAGTAGGCTAGCCATGTTCTCTTGGCACTGGCAAAGGGCAAGAGGGCAAGCCCCCTTTTAAGCGAGTTTGCTTCATGTTTACCAACATCCCATTAGCCAAAACAAGTCACTTGGCCAAGCCCAGCATCAGAGTGGATGGAACTAAAAGTTATAGGGCAAAAGGGATGGAAACAGGAGACCATGAACAGGGATCAAGGGACCAATGTAACACAAGACACATTGATCAATTTTATCTGAAAAGAAAGTCTTCATTGAAAAAGGCTAACTATTGAAACGTGAGAGTAGTCACGAAGTAGGCAACTGTTTCTTAGAAATGGATGCAAGTTGGTTTGCCACAATCAGTAGAAACCCAGTAGGCCTTTCTGTGCTCATGACAGGGTTCTGTTACTTGTATGTTGGCTTCATCCCTTCTGGTCAGGCACAGGGCAGCAGGCACTCAACAAATGTTTGCGGAATTGAATTGAATATCTAACTGTGAATGAGGTGCGGACTGAAACAGCTGAACCTCAAAGCCAGTTGTGGGAACAAGCAGCTTAGCATCAACATTCCCAAAACAGAAATCTTTGTATTTGGCAGTTTCTCATTCATTCTTCTCACAAACATTTCCCAAGTGCCTGTTGAAAGCCAGGTTCTGTGATAGATGATAAATAAGACATAATACTCATAGCTTGGGCTACTGTTTAAATGGAGAAGACTAATAACCCTTTCCAACTGGCAAATTTATCCAAATACTGAGGGCCCTGTTTTTAATACTAACACAGAAAGAAATGTATCTGGAGCCCGTACTAAATCAGAAGTTTTTATAGGCACTGCACTGAGGTTCTTTGATGGTCAAGGAGATTAATGGTAAAAATCTGCCCTTTAATTTTTAGCTAAAATTCATGTCAAGTAGTGCAGAACTCTCGAAGGTCTTACTTTGAGAAAGTATCCAATCTTGCTGAAAGGCATCAGGCCTGTTATATTCTCAAGTGGAATTGGCTTCTGTCTAGGTGAGAACACAAGCAAGGTTCCTCTATTTCTACAAAAGAATGTGTTCTTTGTTGTTTTTAGATTTAATATCTACAAGATTCAGATCTCCCTAATCAACAACCCATGCCCACCAGACCAGTCCTGCCTTGACAGAATTCCGCTGTGAAGTGACTCAAGCCCACACTTCATATGTAATTTAAACTGTTGAGACTGCTTTTTGAGAGCGAGCCACTTTTCATTCCTCTAAACTTGTTAAACTCTATCCTTGCATGTTAAATCACCAAAAAAAAAAAAAAAAAAAAACTGAACTAATTTATGCTTAAACAAATACAAACTATCAACTGCATAGCTTTTAAAAGAAATTCCATTTTAAGAACATTCATGAATTTCATTGTCTCTGCATTCAAACTATTTGTTTCTTTGAATCAAATGATGAGAATGACATATCCTAAGGTTTCCCTTTTTGCTTTGGTTGACAGGAATTTCAGAGTTAAATATAAGCCTAGTTTCCTAATTCCCTGGTACTCTCTCTCTCTCCCTTTAATCTGGCATTTAATCTTTCTCTTCCATGTCTGTATTTTCTACATCTGCACTGTATAGTATAATAGCTTCTAGTCACATCTGGCTATTGAGCACTTGACAGGTATAGCTCGTCCAAATTGGGATGTGCTATAAGTGTAAAATATTTCAATTTTTAATATTGATTATATGTTGAATGATATTTTGGATATATTGGGTTAAATAAAATATATTATTAAACTTTGCTGTTTCTTATGACTTTTCTTTTTACTACTAGAAGAATTTAAATTACATATGTGAAAAAATTACATGACTTGCATTTGTGACATTCATTATATTTCTGTTGGACATTTCTGTTCTATAATTATCCTGTTTTGAGTGTTATTGTAAACTACCTAAAATATCTTTGGAAAGCAAGTGAAGTAGAAAATGCAAAGGAGGTAATGGCAGTGGATTGAGTGAGAAAGGGGAGGTTGATTGGGACATATACTTCTTCTTGTCAGTCCATTTGTCTTTTATTCTTTGAGTTACATACATAACCCCTCGGTAGAGTGTGTTTTCAGCTGTTCTTCTCAGGTGAGTAGTGTTCTCATGGCTCTGCCTAGTCTCTTGGAAAAGTTGTTTTACTTGAGCCAACAAATTGGAAAGGATCTGATAGGACAATTCACACCACATTGCAAATGACTGATAACATTGTGTTCACCCCTCTCAGGGGTATTTCCATTTTAACAGGGAACAATCCCTGAACCCAAAGGAATGAATCCCTAATGGTGGCGTTTCAGGCATCAGTGACAGGTGAGTGAGAGTGAGGTAGATTCTGGTTTTATCTGTATATGTTTATATATGTATGATTACCTTCAGGATGTGGCTGAAAGTAGGGTCTTCAGAAGGAAAGGTAATGGGGCTGACAGACAAGATGAGCAGATAAGGGAGGAAATTCCCAGCTAGGTCAGACTGCAAAAGGCTGTCAGACACCAGATCCAGCGCATGCCCTCAGGGGTTTGTTAAGCAACAGAATAGCCCAGTTGATGTCACCAGAGGGTAGGTACCAAGACAGCTTCCATGGTAACTACTGTGGAGTAGCAGAAGGGGCCTCAGTGTAGGATTCAGACTATGATTGCAATCCACAACTGACTCACTGGCTTAACTTCCGGCAAGTGCTTTTACCCTGGGGTCTCAGTTTCTTCATCTGGAAAATAGAAATGGGTGTTATAACTATCAATGAGCTCTATGGGATCTGTGGGTGCTCTGAGAAGTGGGAAGTGCCCTATAAATGCAAGGAATCGTGATTAGTATCTTAAAATAGAAATGCAGCCAGGCAAGCCTGGAGTAGTAGAGAGTAGAAAGGAGGAGTGGAGGGCTGTGGGGAAACCTGAGGGCCTATGTCCCTTGTACCCGGAACACCAGTCCTTCTCTGTCCTCCCAGGCTGAACCCGGACTCCCAGGGCCCACGCTTACACCTGACAAATGATGGCCTGAGCTATGAGCAAACAGGACTACATGAACACTTCGGTGCAAGAACCCCCTCTTGACTACTCCTTCCGAAGCATCCACGTGATTCAAGGTCAGCCTACAGAGTTCAGCATAGCAGCAGGCCTGGTGTGGTCTCTAGGGAGAAAACCGTCTTAGAAACTTGAAGAGATTCTTCTCGGATGCTTGCAGATTTTTTGTTGTCTTTTCTGGGAGGAGTAGAAGGTAGGGAGGTGGGAGTAGAAGGGTTTGCCCTTTTTAAAAATTAGCAAATCTGAAAGAAATCAAGGTGCTCTCAGGGTAACTGATCATCTTCAAAAGAAGACAGGCTACAGCAGGCAAGTCAGATGAAAGAAAACTGGGAAGCCAGTCTGTCAGCCAATAGTTTATTCTCCTGTTTTTACCTGGAGAGAGGCAGAAACTAATGAAAGTAAAAACACAGCCTGCTGCAGAGTCCTGGCCAACATGCAGAACTCTATCTCCTCTAAGGACACAAGCCTGTTCTGATCACTGGTGGGGTCTTGTTATTAACAAACTGGCATGTTTCCAGTTTATTTATTGACATTTAAATATCTATTGCAGTCAGATTTATTCTATCATCCACCCACATTTATTGCAAGTTCCAGCACTGTCCACACTAATTCCCATTTTCACTGATGTTTTTGTAACAGGGCAGCTAGTACCTCAAGAGGGAACACAGTGGGCTCTCAGCAATATCATATTCTCAAGGGAATATGCTTCTTCCTAGGGAAGTTCTGCTGTCCCAGGCTTTTGTTATCTGATCTCATAAACTCACAGGTATTTCTGCCCTCACATAGCACAGATTGCATCACCATATCCTAGACCTATTATCTGGTTTTGGTCTTATCTCTTAGGCAATTGGTGGTCACCTTTAAGTTCAGGAAACATGCATATAGTTATCCAGGATACTGGATACTACTTGGGTTTGGGTTTAGGGTACGACACAAGTTGGCATCAGTCAGAATAGTAACTCATGTTCTTTCACGAGCATACACCCACCTACCGTGACCTTTATATATTATGTACAACATCACTTCTGATTGATGTAGTCCATGTTTCACAAGGGTTTTAGCTGCAAAAATGGCTACATACAAGATATTTAAGGTGACATAAGGGAAGTATGGCCCCTACCTACCCTGGGAGTTCCCAGCTCTGAGCAGGGAGATGTAGTTAACCCTCTATGGAGTTCTCAGAATAAGGGTAGAGCCAAGCTACTACAACCATGGAGAACCCCACAGCAAAAAACAATCGGTACAGATGCCCTGTCCTTTCAGCAGTTCAATATTTATTGAGCACCTATTTATTAAGCACGTGTGTGTGTGTGTGTGTGTGCGCGTGTGCGCGCGCGCACGCCAGGCTGCTAAGTGTTGGGAGGGGAAAGGGAGAGGCCCATCTAAGCCCCAAAAAGCCAGTCCCCTGAGGCTCCCCAGAGCTTACAGAACACTTACTTTAAATTGGGGTTAAGGGACAGGGTAGAGTTCAAGGTGTACTGGATACACTATCTGCCATATTAATCAATAGATGGACCATGGAATCTGAAATGGCAGTGACTTTAGAAGGCACCCAGTCTGTACTACCTCCAACCCAGTCCTCTAACTTCTGCTCACAAACATAGTGCAAAGGGAGTCCCCTATCATACACACCTACCAACCCCTTGCGTTATGGAGTAAGGAATGACAAAGAAGTTCTTCATATCATATTAACTCCTGCCCTCTGGGGACACTTCAGAGATTTAGACAAAACCACGTTTTCCCTGGGTCTTCTCAGAGCTAGACAACCTCCAGTTCTCTGAGTGTTGATATCTGTGGTTCAGTTTCCAGACTTGCCTAGGCATACTCTGAGCAAGGCAGCTTCGACACTTCTACAGGCAATGCAGTGCTATAGTGGAGTCTAAGGGAAGCAATAATGTATAACAGCTTGACACCCTACCCTACCCTCCGTAACAAGTTTCAGACAGCTTCAAGTTGTAGGCAATGTCATCGCACCAGTAGTTCCTTCTGAGCTTGGGGTCAGCCCAGGCGTGGTGGCATTTCCCAAGCTGCTGTCTCATCAGACTGGATACTAATCCATATCTGGGCTTATTTTTACCTTAACGTTTATTCATCTTTGTCGTTATATTTCAGGGTTCACAGGAGATGTTCAGTCAGGAGATGTTCATTTCGGAGGCAGGATTAGTTTATTCATGAGCTGGGGTGCTCCAGTACCATTCTGCCACCTTCCCCCGACCTCACGCCCCAACTATGGGTTCTGCTCACTCTAGGACTAAGACAGAGAGCCATCTGGTGGATGCTGCCTGACCTGCAGCTCAGGAGGAAAGGAAATTAAATGATGGGTGATGGGTGGAAGAGAGGAAATGTGTCCAGTAAGAGCTGAGAGGAGGGTGAAGACAAGCTGGCCAGACTCAGCAAATACTAAATATTTCCTTCCCGAGAGGCAGCTTTAGACAAGTAACCAAAGACATAGGGACAACAGGAAAAATATAGTCACCTCACCCAGAGTTGGTGTCTGGTTCTAGCTCTGCCACTGTGAGTTTGGGCACAGCCTATCCTCTCTCTGGACCTCATTTGTCAAAAAAAGAAAGGGGTTTAGGGGGTAATCCATATGGATGAGTTCTAATATCATTCTGTTCTCTATTCTCCTCCACACCTAGACTTTCTGAGGGTGTTGTTTTGCTACCTGATTATAGTCCCATACTTTCTGTTCACCCTTGAACTAACTCCAATCTAGCTTCTGTCCTCAGGCCCTTGATATTTCACTGAAACAGCCCTCACCAAAGTCACCAGAGACTTCTGAGTTGCCAAAATTATTTTCAGTCCTTATCTCCTTAAACTGACTGCTATAAACTATGGATTCCCTGAGAAGCTTTGAAACTATCCTCTCCTGGTTTTCCCTTCCCTTCCCTGATATTCAGTAACCTCTTTAATGGACTCCCTTCCTCTTTGTCCCTCCTCTCTACTCTGTCCTTGAGGAATCTCATGTTTATCAAACTTATACACCCTCTATGCTAATGATTCTCAAGTCTCTGTCTCCTGAGCTTAAGACCTTCATATCCAACTGCCTACTTGGCTTCTGCACCCTTTGTACTTACTACAGGAACCTCAGACATATCAAGGCCAAGTCTGAACTTATCACCTGCCCAACCATGTTGCTCCTTTTCTTAATTCCATCAGTTCATAGATCTGGCATCTACCTAGTCACCCAAACAAGAAATTGGGCAGCACCCTTGAATATTCTACCCTTACATGCAGTCAACCATCAAGTCATGCTGTCCCTCTTGCTTGGATGGTATAAAGGGCCAAATTGGTTTTCCAGTCCCACCCACTCCCTAAAATCCAGACTCCATACTAAAGCTTCAGAGAGATCTTTCTGAAATGAAAGATGTGAGTTATCTCTCTTGCTCTAAAACCTTCCAGTGGCTTCCCAAAACATATAATAAAGTTCAAAATATTCAGCTTAACATTCAAAGCTCTTTGTCTCCTTTTTCCTCCTTGCCCCCTTGTACAGCACAGACATGTGTGCCCATGCTGTTCCACACCTCCATGCCTTTGCTCATGCTTTTCTCACCCTTCTTTGCCTGGTTAATGTCTTCTAATCTACTGAGATCCATCCAGCTCAGGCTTCATTCTCCCTGGGAAACTTCTCTGACCTCCAGACTGAGTTAGGAGCCCCTCTTCTATGCTTCCACAACTTAAATGGCCAGTTTGTTTCCAGCTTGACCATATGAGCTCCTCCAAAACACAAACATCTGCTTCATCCCTGCCCTATTACTCCTATAGAGCTTGGCACAGACTGTCTCTCGTTTTGTTCACCATTGTATATCCAATATCTGGCACAGAGTACTAGTTCAATATTAATGGAAGAGAGAACATCAGAGTGTGTTACATTCAAGTGACTTCTATAGGCTCTACTAGTGCATAATTCTGAATTTTGTGCTATCGTCATCTTGGTTCAAGCCCAACACCATCAGGGATGGTGCACAGAGGACCCAATGATATAGTAACATGTGGCCCAAACCAAGAGTTTGGGATGGAAAGTCTTTGGCCTTGTAGTCCAAACTTACTGACTGCTGGGGCCTGTGAGATGGGGGTCTTAAGCTGACAGTGGATAAGAGTCTCACTAGACTCAAGCTTGGGGCTACGGCCCTGCAAGCACTTCCAGCTACAACTTAGGTTGCTTATCCTCCCAGCTCTGTCCTTTCTCATTCCACAGAGCTGAAATGGCAAAGATCATACACCCAGGTCTCACTTTGTTCCCACAGATCTGATCAGCGAGGAGCCAAGGACAGGGCTACGACCACTGAAGCACTCAAAGTCAGGGAAGTCACTGACCCAGTCCCTGTGGCTAAACAACAATGTCCTCAATGAGCTGAGAGACTTCAACCAGGTGATTTCAAAACTGCTGGAGCACCCGGAGAACCTGGCCTGGATCGACCTGTCTTTCAATGACCTGACTTCCATTGACCCTGTGAGTTCCCAGCCCTAGGAGTCATCAGTGTGGGCCTGAAGATACCTTGTCCACACCCCAGCCTTTCTACCTCCCACATCTCATTGAAGAAGTTATGAGGCAGCATGGTACCATATCCAAAGTATACAGCTGTCGGCTCAGACGTAGGTTCAAATACTAGATTTGCCCCTTACCTGTGTGACTTTGGGCAACCCACCTATCCTCTCCAAAACTTCAGCCTCCCTGTCTAAAACATGGAGATAATATACCAACATCATAAAGGTTTTGTGTGGATTTAATGAGAATGCATGAATGCCAATCAGTACATAGGAGACTGAAGTCAAATCATAGCTCTCGTTATTGGGCACCCACTGTGCTTTACTAAGTTCTTTTTGGAAGAGGTGTGTAGTAAAAGTATAGCACTTACTTTCCATGCACTCAGACTCAAGTTTTAAGAAATAAAACTGGTCCTTTCTTGTATAGGATCCCTGTTAGAAAAGGGAGCTAGAGCACAACTTGACAACTGTTCCCCAGGTGTAGTAATCTCAATTTCACTATTTTGAAAGTTCTTATGACTAGCATGATGCTCTGTATCCCTGCCCCTTGCCATGATAGAATCTTAGATCATCAAAGCTGGAAAAGGTCTTCAGTACAGGGGGAAGTAAGGCTCAGAGAGAGGCAGGAAAGCCCAGTCACCTAGCAAACCAGTGGCAGTGCTAGGACCCAGGCCCATATCTCCTGCTCCTCAGATCATAGCTCTATGTCAGTGGGATGTCTCTGTGCCCCTTCAAAGATAATTAAAGTAGGTCGGAGTCATCACTATGGCTGGGGAATGGGGCTCGGGAAAGTGAAGGCAAATTGTTTGCCAAACTCTTCTCTGCCCTGAAGTTCGTCCTGAGCTTAAATCCAGAGCCCTGTCCAGCCTGGCTTTCGCTTTCTTTCTCCAACAGGTCCTGGCAACTTTATTCAATCTAAGTGTCCTCTACCTCCATGGCAACAGCATCCAGCGCCTGGGAGAGGTAAATAAGCTGGCTGTCCTCCCTCGGCTCCGGAGCCTGACACTCCACGGTAACCCCATAGAGGAAGAGAAGGGGTATAGGTAAGTGCCCTGCCCTGGAGCTGGGCTTTCCCTGAGGGAAAGGAGGAAGGGAGACAAGAAACCCAGCACCATCCTACCATGCTTGGCCTGAGAAGGGAGTAGACACATTTAGGCATAGTCAGGATAAACTCAGTCTCCCCCAAACTATACTCAAGTCCCTCCATTCCTGCAGTCAGGGGAGATAGCAGCAGCTGGTGGTGCAAGAAGCGGGGGCTGGTGGGGGCGGGGGCTGGCCCCCAGCCCGAGTCTTCCCCACAGGCAATATGTGCTGTGCACCCTGCCCCGTATCACCACGTTCGACTTCAGTGGGATCACCAAAGCAGACCGCACCACAGCTGAAGTGTGGAAACGCATGAACATCAAGCCCAAGAAAGTCCGGATCAAGCAGGATGCAGTCTGAGATTCCCAGGCCCCCAGCCATGCTGAAGGTCTGAGGATGGCCAGTTTGGTTTGACAATAAAGGATTTGAGCTGTTCAACAGATTAGAAGTCACTTGTATCACGGAAAAATACCCCCCAACTCGGGCAATAGCCAGTAGCTCTGGTCTTACTTCACTGAAAGGTAGGCAGTGGAGGGAAAGGCCTGTTGCCCTGGGACCTGGGTTCACTGCATGGCCTTGGGAAATTTATCTAAACTCTGGGCCCTTGTTTTACTCTTCAGTTCAGATATCCTGTGATTAGAGTTACTTCACAGAGCACTGAGGTTCTGTGGAGATGCTTCAGAGGCCTCTGTGCTAGGAGGCCAAGAAGACAGGCCATGAGCTCTGAACCCCTCACTTCAATCAGATCAGAGCAGTTCCACTCATGTTTTATATGTTGGGATTCTGCTTGAGATTTAATTTGATAAAAAGAATCTTTTGCTTTAAAACATTGGCTGGCTCACTCCATATCAGGTACTCTTGGTCTGCCTGCACCACCACCACCAACTCCTCCCAGACTTCTTGGTAATTCCACAAAGCCTGAGGCAGGATACTCAATGACATCTGCCTTAGATTCAAGTCTGTTCAACTTTAACAGTGTTCCCATCACTGGAGAAGGGACAAGCAGTCTTATCCAATTTGAGGTTAGCCCAGGTTGAGACTCAGCTAAGACCTGAGAACCCTGAACCTTTATCTCCTGGACTCCTCTTAGTGCCCCTAGAAGACACCCTTCTCCCCCTCATCATCTCACTGCTCACAGACTTGACTAGCCAGAAGCAAGCAGTAGGGTGGCAGGCAGGACAGAGGGGCTAGAACCAGCACACAGATGAATACATTTCCTTTATCAAGGGAGACAAACCAAAACAAAACCAAAAAAATCCCCAACCATGTAAAAACCCAGGGTATTAGAAATACAAACTCAATTCATCCAAATTCAAGCTCGTCCAGACGCTGGTCACAAACCCTAGTGAGGTGCATATGAGCACCAAGTCAGGGAGAGGGGCACAGGAGTGAGGCCAAGAGAAAGAGTGGGAAGAAGGCCTCCACAGGCCCCCTAGTGATCACCCTCACAGTGGTACCTCCCAGGCCCTATCCTTTTGACCCCCACCCCACCCCTGGCCAGGGCTTTGAAGGCCAGTCCCAAATGGTTCTAACCCTCCCTTGCTCTATCCTCACTTGCTCAGGCTTCTAGCCTCGCTCTTCTCCTCCTCCTCCACATACTTCTCTGTGATTAGTAGCAGGTTAGGGTACTGTGTAAGTCGCACTGAGGCTTGGGGGCCAGGGGAGGCAAGGTGGAGACGGGGTGAAGAGAAGAGAAGAAGAGCTGTTCAAGGACCTCTGTCTTCATGGAATCCCAAACTGTACAACCAGCTCCTCTTTTGCATCCACGCGGATCTGAGAAAGTGCACTGTAGGCATAAGCAGCTATCCTGGAGACCTAAGACAGAGGGACCAGGGAAGAGAGGGACATAGAGAGACAGGTGAGAAGGGAGATCCAGAAACCAAAGGAGGAGGATTGTATGGCCAGAGAGGAGGGAAAATGGAGACAGTAAGCCAAAGAGAAAAGCAGGGATGAGAAAGCCAGAAGGAAAAGAACAAAGGGGAGAAAAAGAGTAAAGGGTGAAGGGAGGGAATGGGGAGGAAATTGAAGAGAGTGAGGTGGAAGTGAGGGGGCCCACAAGCTACCAGGCTAACTCCACTTCTCCACCTCCTTTGAGGCAGAGAGTGTTCACCCTCTGCCACAGCCTGGGTAGTATGTGTGGGTGGGCAGTGGCGGGATGAGGGGCGGCTCACCTGCTGCAAGTCGGAGAAGGGGATGGGCTCACTGGCCAGCACTTGGTGGGGCTGGCTGGTAAGAGACGGCAGTGGCGGCAGCTTCTTCCAATGGGTCAGGCTGCTGCTCAGCACAGCCAGGCGAGTGCTAGCAGAGGGAGGGGTGGGGTGGAGAGTCAGGCCACAGTCTACCCTGCTCTGCCCAGCCCAGTCTAGGCAAGCTTCTCTCAGACCAGAGCAGCAGGGTGATGGGGCCTCAGCTCCCCACAAATTCACTCAAGGGCCACCTCTCTTGGCGTCCCACACCCATGAGTATCATAGGACAAACAGGTTGACATGAACATCTACTGAGGCACCCAAGAAATTTGTGGTCAGTCTCCTGGGCTGCATACAAATGAGTATGGATGCATAATCCAAAAAAGCTAGATTAGGGATGGAGGAGAAGGGAGAGGAAAAGCTCAAGTAGCCTGAGGGACCCAAGTTGGCCAGGTGCTCACCTGTACTGCCTTGCCCGGTCCATGTACTCATGCTGCTCCATACCCTGGGAGTCTGCAGCAGACACATCGATGATGTTGCTTTGGAAAGAAAAAGCAGATAGGACATGACAGGTACTTCCAAGAGGGACTAATAGGACTCATTGCCAGGTACCAACTCCAGGGCTATTGTGACAACAGTGTCCCCACCTGCCCACTGGAGCAGGGCTGGGCCCAGAGGCACCACTCCCCACTTACCTTGTCCCATCCCCCATGTCCTGGGCTGGCTCCCTCTATCCCAGCCTTTAACATGGATGGAGGAGCTCTGTCCCAGGCCTGGTCCTGTGATGCTCACCTGGCTGTTTTGGCAAGAATGGAGGAGAGCAGGGCCTGCTCATCTGTGCGAGCAGAAGGCAGGCTGTGGTAGTTGGGCTCAGCTCCATTGAGGGCTTTGGTAGGGGGGCTGCTAGGGTCCAGCAGCAGCTTCCGTTCCTCTCGGTCCTAAGAGAGGCCATTAGGAAGAAGTGAGCCCTGGGGCCCTTAGCCCAACGTGCCTTTCCTGAGCTCTCCTCTCAGTCCAACTCTAAACTTTAAGAACCAAAAATGTTTTTATTAAGAATATCCCAAGTGCCCGACTGTATGGAATGTAAGATAAGACTCAGGTCCTGCCTCCCTTGGGAGCTCAGCTCGGTGGTCCAGGATCAATAAATGTGGAACCAAGAAGTTGTAGAGGTCCTGAAAAGATGGACAGAGGCACAAAGTAGGTATTCAGTAACAGCAGGGAGCCTCAGAAAATAGTCCAGCACCTTATGAAGAAGACAGGATATTGGAGGCTGGAAGCCAGAAGAGGTGGAAAATACCAAAACAGTGGGATCAAGAGGGGAAATTGATGCAAGTCAGGAACTCAAGAATGGCCCTCCTGATCCCCAGACCAGGCCTTCCAGCAAGGCTGTCTATTCCCAGGATAGAGAGGCCCTGTGAAGCCAGACAAGGCTATTGGCTCCAAGGGAAAGCAATGCCAACCTCTCAATAGCCATTCTTCATATTATTTCAGGGCAGAGTCCCAGCCTCAGCCTCTGGGTCACACCGTCCAAGTGTGCTCCTTTCTTGAAGGCAGGTCCCTTCTCCTCTCGGATGTTTACCCTCCTCTCCTTTGATGCTTTCTCTGTATGGGACTCCCAGAACCAAACCTGGTGCACCTGGTGTATCCTGACCTGAAATGAACAGTGGAACTGTTCCCTCCCTTGCCAAGTCACCACATCTCTATTAATGTGGCTTTATTAATGTTCAGCATCCCTGTTACTACTGGCCTACACTGATAATCATAACCCCCAGAACTGACCTGGGGCCAAACGAGATCTCCCTGGTCCTATATAATTCTGTGTGCCTTCTCCTTGTCCTGGGTTAGTCCCTTATTATAATCTACTGCTGTCTTTCTGGATATAAACCTGTCTCGAGCCCATCAGCTGCAAATCCCTGCTGGCTTTGTGTCAGCTGAAAATTGGATAAGGAGACCTGCTGGGTATCTAAACAAGCCATAAAGAGCGAGGGTGGCCAGGACAAAGCCAAGGACAAGGGGCCCGGCCTGGCTAATATGGACACACAAACCCTCAGTGCCGGACCACCAGCTTCCTCAGTGCTCCACTCCAGGCTCATCTCGGTTCTTACCACAGACTTTCTCACTGCAGGCTCCCAGCTCCCCAACTCTCCTTGCAGAGGGCCACTTCCTCCTGCCCAGCCTTATCACATGACTCTTCCTTCTAAATCCTAGATTGCTCAAGTGTCCTCAGTTCCCGCAGCATGAAACAGAAGCTGTGGGCTTCTGTCCCATCAACTCCCAACTTTTAGATACACCAACCCCCTCAAAAAAAAAAAAAAAGGTGAAGTATTAAGAGCTCGAAAGACAAAATGCTTGCCAAAGATTAAGATATACTTTCCCCAGACCCAATTCAGACAGATATTCCTGGCAAGGCAGAGCAGTTTCTCTCCTATCAGCGGTTCTTCAAGAACAGGGTTGTGTTCCTGAGCCCTAGACTCCCAGAAGAGGCCATACTACTCCCATCAGAGTGGACAAATATCATCACCTCACCCTCAAAGAATGAGTGGAACACGGGAAGGTTTTTCAGAGTTTCGCTGTCTACCCTAGTACAGACATATGTGGCCAGCCCATGACTAGCCCTCTAGTCCATGGGCACAGCTGGAAGAGACAGGTTGGCCCAATGGATAGAGCTCATGGTTTGGTATCAAAACACTTTGGCTACAGCACTTCTCAGCTCTGTAACCTTTGCTAAGTCACTTTGCCTCTCTGGACTTTTTCCTCACCTTTAAATAGATATAACCAGTACTTTTATGACAGCTGTATGGCAAGAGTGAAATGAGATAACTATAAAAGTTCTTTGAAAACTGTAATGTGTTGTACATTTCTTTTTATTATTACAACAAAGGCGCAGAGATGAGAAGAGGAGCCTACCCAAGAGTTCAAAAATGGGCTCTGGGACAGGAAACAAATAAAGGCTGTAGACCAGGTAAGTAAACCTTTGCCACATGAGGCCTCAAATCACCCAGCAATGATCAAGTACTATCTCTGGGGGTTAGAAAGAGAAAGTCCATCAGGGAGAAGGTGGAGACTGAGGAGAGAAGCAAACAGCAATTCCAGCTAGAGGCTGGTATCCTTTCTCAGACAGGCATTAACCCTCTTTGACTCATTCCCTGAAAGAGTCCATATTATGCTTTAAAGGACAACTTCCCACCGGGCCACAGCTTTTGCAGAGGCAGGGATACTGTTTTCTTCTCTAACAGGCTGGAATGAAGTGAAAGGTATCAGCTATGAGGTATGCCTAACATAAAGCAGAAGAAATATGAGTATGTGTTCACTGGGTGTTTGGAGAATTGATGAGGCCCAGGAGCCACCCATGCCTCCCATACAAATGGCATTTTCCCAAGCCTGAGTCCTTAACCCAAAACAGGTTCATGTTAGTCACTGGGGAAAGACTTTCTCCCAAGTACCAGTGATATAACCCATTTCTGTGATCATCTGCCCTACCAGACTGTGAGCTACTTGCTAAAATCTTTTTACTGTCTCTGTGTCTAGTAAGTGTTGAAACGTGGAACCCAGGCACAGAGGCAATCAAAAAGGTGAGGGGACAACAGCTTAAAACTTCATCCTTGAAAAGGTCTCCCCCTCCTCAAGGGAGGTCAGGTGAACAGAGCCAGGATTAAAGTGTGGCAAGAAATGAGAATGCACCAAGAGGAAGAGGGAGAATTTAAAACTGTACAGGTTTCCTCGGTCTAATTCTTGCAAAGGGATCAGATCTACATGCAAATTTCCAGGGCCAGGCTCCCTCTAGCTAGAGGAACCCTTAGGGCCCAGGCAGAGACTGCACTGAGACAGGCCAAACTGAGCTCCCCATCCCATATCTCTTTCCCCCCCAACCAACCCAAGCTAAACCCGATTTGTTGCTTCCCAAACAACTTCTCACACATCCCAATGTCCTCATTCTATTAAATCTTTCTTTCACTGACCAACTCAATTGCCACCAATTTCCAGAGGCCTTCTCTGACCACAGAGCAGCAGAGATCCAACTTCCCCAACCCTAGGGACTGACAGGATACAGATTCCTGATTCATCTCGGGACAAACTCACTCAGAGCCTCAACTTACCCACCTCTACAATGGATTCACGAAGCCTGCTAATAAAGCACAGGGAGCTGGGAAGGGAGTGCTGAGGATTCTTGAAGCTGTAAATATGAAGGTAGAGGGAGGTGGAAAGTATGAGACCTAGTGAGATCGGTGGCTGCCTGCATACCCCAACGCGGGGACTGTGCAGAGAGAACTGAGGCTTTAACAGTAGAAGCCCGGCCCGGCGTCTCTTTAATCTGTCCCCTCCGGGCCTCCGTACACAGTGAGCCCGGCCGTCCGGTTCCCCCTCTTCTGCAGGCTTTTTTCTGGGACCCATGCCCCAGGGTCTCAGCCCTCATCCCCGAGCCCCGCCCGCCGCGGCCGCACCTGGTCCGAGTCCTCGTTCTCGCTGCTGTAGCAGCACCCCATGGCCGGGGTCGGGCCGGGCGCTCAGACGGCGCCGAGGAGGGACGGCGTCCGTCAGGAGCCCTTCCGGTCACATGACCCGTGGCTGCAATCAGCAGGCAACCACCCGCCCCCACGACTATCCCTTCCCGGAGCCGCTTCGCTGCCGCCGATGCCGCCGAAACCCCGGCTTCCGGGCCCGCCCCCAGCACGTGATCATCTCCAACGAAAGGGAAGGCGCACCCTACGTGACAAGACATGAGACACGTGATGCGAAGAAAGGGAGGGGTGGATCACATGACTTCAGCCTCTTCTCAGTCACAGAACTCTAGTTCTCCACTTCTGGTCATCGAGGATTTGCTGCTACAGCCCCGTGTGGTCGCGTGGCCACAAGGCTACCTTTGTGGGCCAGAGAGCGAACTAATACTAAATGCCGTTATGATATGCTCTCCTAAATGCTGTGCAAGGGGCGAATGGGGTGCATGTGACACATAGGCCCCAGGTGCCCAGCACCAAGTCGAGGTATACATAGAGGGTGTGGATGCCCAACGGAGTTCTTTTTTCTCAGCCTGGACTGGGATCTGAAACTTACTGGAAGTGACCTCCTACATTCCCAAGCCAAAGGGGAGTAGAGTGCAATCCTGGTAGAAGAGATACAGGCCACATCACTGATGTCCTTGCCCTCAGGCATTTCTCTTTAATCCTGCCTTTATGTGGCAGCCACAGTAATCTTATAAAAAGCTCACCAATCCAGAAGACACGGGATGGTTCTTAGAACTATTCTGTGTCTTCTCTTGGACCCTGAATGCAGGTCCAAGTCTATCATTCATCATTCAAAATGTTGCAGATCCTAACACCTACCTCCCACTCTAGGCCCGAGGGTGGGGGGGCTGTTGGAGGGGTTGGAGGAATGCCTCACCAGCCATAGGGAAAAACTCGTGGTTTCCTGATTGACCTCCTGGACTTTGCACATGTGGCCTGGCACACTGTCTCCCCACTGGGGCTACCTGCTGTCTCCAAAACTCAGTAACAGATTCCCTTCTCTAACTCCATTCTCTAGGCATCTCCACCTTTCTGTGATTGATCCCTATCCAGCATTGATTCACTTATTGACTCATATTTACTGAGTATCTGCAATGTGTCATATACTGTTCTGAATATGTAGCAGTTCACAAAACAGCCAAGAGTCTATATTCACAGAGCAGCCTTTTAATGATCATATTGTATTATGATCTGTGTTCCTGCATTAGTTTTTTCTGCTAACCATGGAGTTCCTGGAGGACAGGGACAGGATCTGATTCATTTGTGACCCAAGCCCTGACACTTGGTTAGAGAAAATCTGAATTTGGAATTAATTTGGAGTAAATTACAATCTCCCTATCACTTTGGCTCACACCATGCCCCATGTCCTGATCCAAGGCGTTGGAAGAGCGGACACAAAACCCAGTAGCTCTATTACTCCTCAAATCAAGACACTGCTGTTCTGTAAGTTTTGTGAGGGCTCCTGAAGGGTAGGCAGCTCCAGCTTGTTCCTGGGGCTAGTAACTTGAACTGCAGGTCTCAGGTGACAGCAGCAGCCTCAGCATCAATAATTGAGAGCAGATCCAGCCTGCCTCAGGATTCTCCCCAACCCCACAAGGACTCCCCCTCCTTTCCAATGCTACATTCTTCCCCAAGCAGGAGGCTCTAGCCCAGGTAAGCAGGGCCCTTGAGTGTGGGTTCCCAAGCACATCAGCTCAAACTCATCATCACTCACCTATTCATACCCATTCATATACTACTTTCATTTTTAGTCCCCACCACCAGTGGCCTCAAAAGGGTCCACAGCATGAGAAAAGACAGGGCACTATCCCTTATAGCAGGCTGGGGGGGAAGAGGGTGAGCGAGGATAAAATGTGTGTAGTGTGTGTGTGTGGTGTGTATATGCACATGTGAAGGAAATTCTGAGAGAGGAGAGGAGGGGAATGCAGAAGAGTAGAGATAGGATTGGAAAAGAAATATAGAATCAAGGACTCTTCTAACCCCCAGAGAAGAGCAGAGGGCAGGTCCTGAGGCGGGAAGGACATCTCATCCTAACACTTTATGGAGTGTTTTGATTGCCTTTTACTGAGGTAGAGCAGTGACAGTGAGGGGGTTTCTGACTGCAGAGCTATGCCCTTTTGCTGCATAGTAATGAGTCAGAGGAGACCAACCAAGCAGATAGTAGGGCAGGAAGAGGATATCTCAGAGGAGAATTGGTGAAAGGGGTCCTGAAGAAGGGTGACAACAGAGATAAGGGGAAACGCATGCAGGGAACAAGGTGAAGATGGGACCAGGAGCCAGAAGTGGGAGAGGTGGTTTGGGGTTGGGTTATGAATTTAGCATGGAGTCCTTGAAAGTACGTGGGATTGGAATCAGACAACCTTGAATTTGAATCCTAGTTCTGCTGCGTGATTCTGGGCAAAAGACAGACTTTCTGAGCATGGTTTGTAATGACAGGCAAATGGCAGATGTGGGATTCCCTCCCTGCCTCCTTCCACCCCAGGGCCCAGGTAGAGACCATGTCTCCTGCCATCGCGCTGGCCTTCCTGCCACTGGTGGTGACATTGCTGGTGCGGTACCGGCACCATTTTCGACTGCTGGTGCGCACAGTCTTGCTGCGGAGCCTCCGAGATTGCCTGTCAGGGCTGCGGATTGAGGAGCGGGCCTTCAGCTATGTCCTCACCCATGCCCTGCCTGGGGACCCCGGTCACATCCTCACCACCCTGGACCACTGGAGCAGCCACTGCGAGTACCTGAGCCACATGGGGCCTGTCAAAGGTCAGTGTTCCCTAGCCTTCTGCTCCGGGAAGCACCCCCAAGATAGTGAAGGAAGAGCTGGTATCTGTCGCTGCCTTACTGGGTGAATTGGGCAGGTTCTTGATACTTGATGGGTCTCCTTTTTCTCATCTGGAAATGAGAGGGCTGGACAAAGTTATTCATTCATCCAGCAAACATTTATTTCTACCTTTTTTGTACCAGGCATGGGCTGGGTGCTGGGGAGGAAGGAGATAGAGGCACAAGGATGAATCGGCCACAGATGCTGGTCTCAAATGGGGCATAATACACAGAGGAATAACCATCTCAGCACAAGACCCAAAACTTTGTAATGATTTGTGTCTGAGTCTTTCCCTCACCTCAGAGGCTCCCATATCTCATTCAGAGCCGTCTGCCTAGATTTGTGAGTCCCAGCTTCCAAGCTCCCAGCACAAGCACTTTTAGAATCTTATTTAAAAATTCATCCAATTCCAAGGTTAGAAAGATATCCAATAAAAAAATAAGAGTTAAGAAATGGTAAGTTCCAGCAAAGTTTTCTCAGCCTGGAAGATGGTCTCTCAGAAGCCAGCTGGTTGTTTTCACCTGGGCCCTCTTTAAGAAAACATTTAAACTGCACCTAGAAGGATTGCTTTTGAGTTGGCCAAAGAGATGAGGATAGGGGTGGGGAAGGGCAAAACCAGCCACATACACAAATGTGGCAGGAAGGAATGAGTCAGAATGGTTGACCCTGGGAACAGTTTGGGATGGCTGTGGTACAGGCTACAGATGGGAAGAACTGAGAGCTGGAAATGGAAAGGTAGGATAGGATCAGGTCTAAGAAAGTCCTGAATGTCAATCTGATGATCCCAAATTCAATCCCAAAGGCCTTTAGAATCATAGGAACCAGGGAATGACAACATCAGATTGTTTGTCAGAACGATTCCTAGTGGCTGGTGTGAAGACTAGACTGAAGGAGGCAAGCGTGGAGGGCCAGGGGGACCAGTGGGGCAGCTGGGGCTATAGTCCACAGAGATAAGACTCCACCTGGTTGGGGGCTGCTGTAAGGCAGGTGGGCATTAGAGATATCTTTCTATCAAGAGCCTGCATCCATCTCCTGTCTGCTGCAAAAGCCATCTCCCTCCCTAGGTCAGATCCTGATACGGCTGGTGGAAGAAAAGGCCCCTACTTGTGTGCTGGAGCTGGGCACCTACTGCGGGTACTCCACACTGCTTATTGCCCGTGCCCTGCCCCCTGGGGGTCGCCTTGTCACCGTAGAGCGGGACCCATGCACTGCAGAGGTGGCTGAAAAACTCATTCGCCTGGCTGGCTTCGATGAGCGCACGGTCAGTCCCTACCTCCCTAACCCTGCTACCCCCTGGCCTTGCCCTGGCCATGCCTCCTCCATGGGGGAATCTCACCTAGGAAAAGGAAGCAGCTCCACTTAGGGAACTGTGATCCTGGAGGGTGCGTGAGCTCCTGTCCTCCTGTTACAAGTTATTTGCATATATTTGCTGCTGAATGACAAAGAAGCAGTTAGGAAAGTCTCTGGAGCTCAGCAAATCTTGGTCCAAACTTTAGTCTGCCTCTTATTAGCTTTGTGACCTTGGGTAAATTCTCTGAATTTCAGCTCCATGGCAGAATAGAAATCACAATACTGATCCTAACTTCTTGGGTTCTGAGGCCAGAGGAAATGTGAGAACACTAGTGGAGACCTAGACCAGGGCCTGGCATAAAGTAAGCCGGATCCTGGTGGGGTGTGGTGTGGGAGAACAAGTCCTCCCACCTGTACCTCCAGCTCTTCCCATCCCCACAGGTGGAACTCATCGTGGGTAGCTCAGAGGAGGTGATCCCACGTCTGCGAACCAAGTACCAGCTGAGCCGAGTAGACTTGGTGCTTCTGGCACACCGGCCCCGATGTTACCTGCGGGACCTGCAGCTGCTGGAAGCCCATGCCCTGCTGCCAGCTGGTGCCACTGTGTTGGCTGACCGTGTGCTCTTCCCTGGTGCACCCCGCTTCCTGCAGTATGCCAAGAGCTGTGGCCGCTACCGCTGCCGCCTCCACCATACTGGCCTCCCTGACTTCCCTGCCATCAAGGATAGTATAGCCCAGCTCACCTACGCAGGGCCTGGATGAGGTCCAGACCCAGGGGTGTTTACAGCTGCCCCACCCCACCCCACTCCCACCCAAGCAAGGACCTCAGAACATCCCTTCTCCCTGCTTATGGCCTGACACATGCTGGGCTCAGAGCTGGGAAGGCTCTCCTTCCACCTCTGCCCCACTCACCTGAGGCGTCAAGTTCTGTCAGGCTGCTTGGTTCCCACTGGTCTCCCCGTGCTTCTCCCCCCAACCCGAGAGCGAGCCATAGACTGACAGGTGAGAGGTCTGAGCTCTCACCCCCAGCTCTCTGATTTGCTGGGTAACTCCAGAGGAGTCCCTGCCCTGCTCTGAGACTTAATCCACTCTCTTAACATCAAGGAAGTTGGCTGAGAGAATTCTAGGGGCATCCTAGCTTTGGGCCTCAGAAAGCCTGCCCTCCCCAGCCCTTGCCATTGAAGGTGGGAGCAAAGGAAACAGTAAACTCTGAGTTAGAGGCCCTGCAGGAATGGCTGGTGCAAGCTGAGCCAGAGGAAATAACAATGGAGGCTGGGCCCAGGCCTTCCACCTGGCTTTCCCTAGCCCTGGCCCACATAGTCAGGTAGGTTTGCCTGAAGTCCCTTGAGTGCCCTCTCCCCAAAGCTCAAGAGAAGATCCTGGATTCTCCTCCCCACCAACAAATAGGGAATAGACATGGGAGATGGGGAATCAGTCCTGTGTGTTTATTAACAAGAGTTAGAAAGGAACTACACCTGGCAACATAGGGGTGAGGTACTGGCCAAAAAGGTAGGCTGGGCTCCGGCCCTGGGGACTCAAGGGCAAAATGATGGCCCAGAAAGGGCCAAGGATACCAGGTCCTGGCAGCAGCTGAGGAGGTGCCTGAGGGTGAGCTTTCAGGTACTGGGTCGATCCAGCTGGTTCTGCAGAAGATACAGGGTAGGTTGGGCTGGCCTGGAATCTCCCTGAGGCCACCCTCAGGGAGATCATCTTGTCTACCTAGATCATCCACTGGTCCTGATCCTGTTCGTTGCCTTCCATGTCCACCTGGAGAAGAGACTGGATGTGGGTGGGGAGGGGTCTCAACCACCCAGCCAGTCCCAGTCCCAGATCCTGCTCCTGGCTGGATCCAGGGTTTCTGTACCTCTTGGCCACCAATTAGGACAGCGAAAGGGACCCAGGAGCAAAGGCCCTCCCCCACACCCCTGCCTACCTCATTGACCTCTCCATCATCAGGTGACTCATTGTAATCATTCATCTCGTCCATGTCCTGCATGTCCTCATCATCCTCTGAGTCCTCTTCACTATCCTCATCATCGTCTTCATCCTCCTCTTCCTCATCATCATAGTGCTGGTGAGGCAGGGGAGAACCTGTAGGCTCTACAGGCCTGCTTGGACCAGTTCAATGGCTGGCCCACTTGGAGCCTCTCTGGGGCTAACAAATGACCCCCACTCCCCAACTCTGTCCCACTTGAGTCTAACGAGCTGGTGTATGTGCTGCAGGACCTTAGTTCTGGGCCCAACGCCCACCCTTTTTGCTTCCCTTCTGGCCTCTACCCACAGCTAAGGACCACAACTCTGAGTCAGATGCAGGACCTTCCGAATTAGAGCAAAGCCTTAGTCCACCTGGGCCTCACTCACCTCCGAGGCCGGCTTTCCAATAGGTACCAGGTTGTTGTCTTTCTCTGCAATGCTCTGGAGCTGTGGCCGAAAGGAAAGGAAAGCAGGGCCAGAGCCCAAGCAGGGAAGGTCAGGGGCATGGAACTGGACCACCCTGCTTCCAAGAAGACCCCCAATGTGGAGAAGCTTCCTTCCAGTTCTCAGGAAAATTCAATCCGTTTCTCTCCTGTCATCTACCACTTACTTATGAACTTTATCCAACTACATAAATTCTCTGGGCCTTGGTTTCCTCATAAGATTATGGTGAGGATGAAGTAAGTGACTATCAGCCTAGAACAAGGCATCTGCTAGGTCCTCAACAAATAGTCAAAATTATTTTCTGTGCTTTAAGGAAAAGATCCAGGCTCCAATCTGGCCCAGAGGTCCCATGGTCCCCCAGCAAATTAGGTTAACATAAAGATAAGAACCTAGGCCTCCTGGCTCCCAGCCTGATTATTCCCAGCTCAAGGCAAAAAGGCCCTCCCGGGCAGGTCTCCAGAATAAGGTTGGCTCATGGCCAGTGAAGGAAGGCTCCACCACTGTGCTAGGTCCTCACTCACCCAGGCTTGATGCTGCTGTTCTTGCTGCTGTAGCTCTGTCTCTTCCACACAGGGTCGATCCAGATTAAACCACAGAGTCTCAGTCACACGGGGAAAGAGTGAGGGGAACAAGGTGGACATGGCTCCTAGACTGAGGGAAAAGGTCAGGTGAATCCAGCTCTCAGATGTGTTTGGTTTTGGTTTTTATCTGGGTTACAGTTTGATTTGGGGATGGGGTAGAATGGAAGGGAGCAGGGAAGCAGCTCTTCCCTGTGGGAATCAGACAGACCTGGGTTTGAGTCCCGGTTCCACTACTTACTAGCTGTTTGACTTTGGCCAAGTCACTTAACCTCTCTGAGCCTCAGTTTCCTCATCTGTAAAATGGGGATAATAACAATTATACCACTCTCACAGTTACTCTGATAATTAAGTAAGGTAATTTACTTTATGGATAAGTAAGGCTGTTTGCAAACTGTTCAAGGAGGGAAGAAAATGGAAGCCAAATGTAGAAATAGAAATCCAAAATTCAGACTAGCATTACAAAATTATAGGTAGCAGAGCTCTCCTCCACACACTAAGACCTACTTTTTTGTCCCTCTATGATGGTCCATACCATACCCACCCAGTGTCAGAAATTTAGGACACTAACCACTTCTCTCATAAACCACAGCTAAATTGCCCGAGGCGGCGGGGCCAGGAAAGGGTACCACGTGCAAGTATGATTCAGTAAGACATTCTAAAGGCATGGGTAAATGTATAAATAAGTAGATGGAACTTTGAATGGATAAACTAACATGTGAGAGAACAAGTAAATTTAGCTCCAATTAAGTAGATGAGGGAGCTGAACAGGAAGGTCCCAGAGAATCTGAATTAAATTAGCCTTTGGGCTCACAGGAAAATTGAGGCCCAGCGATAGGTAACGACTGGCTCTAGGTCACACAGTGAATTGGGGCATGGAACTCGCGCGGGGAAGAGATCCAGGCTGGGCATAGCGGAAATGATCTGGAGAAAAGGATCTACGTCTATTTCTGCTTTTGCCCTGACTTATTTGACCGATCCGGAGCCAGCCGCTGCCCGGAATTCCGTGGACCTCAGCTTGCCAGACCATGTAACAGGTACAACACTACCAACTCTCACGTCCCTGGTTTTGAGAGGCACAAAGACTGACGCTTCAAAATTCCAACCCCTGCGGCAAAGCCACCGCCCACTTTGCTTTTTATGATAATCACCATAACGTTGACCAACAGGAAAAATGCAGGGGCGGGACTCGGACAGGCATTTGCCCTTATAGGGTTACTAATGGAGAAAGGAGCGGGGCCGCAATAGGGCCATTTAACTGGAAGAAATTCTGGGTGACAGGAAGTGACACCAATGAGTGACGGATCTTGTGTGACGGGGTGGGGCTTAGTTTCGAGGAAGCGGCCAATGAACGGGAGTTCTTTACTGTTGAAAGGCGTCTGAACATGGAGCTCTTGAGGAGGCGAATCAGGGGAACGAGATTTCTCTGGGGGAGAGAGGAAAGGAGGAGTAGGGAGACAGCAAACGCAGCCTTGCTTCTGTACTTACCGCGCCGGGAGGCGGCAGCCGGCGGCGACCCGGAAGCACTTCACTCTGCTAGAGCGGAAGGACCCACCAGAACCTGGGACACACCAAACGCATGCGTCTTTGGTCTCCTTTTGTTTCCCGCTCCCGCCCACCGGAACGGATATGACGTTATATACCGTAATTACGTTGTTGGGGATGGGAATTTGCCGTACCTATTCTGCTGGCCCCGCCTTCAAACTCAGTCATTCGGCCTCTCCAGCCTGGCCCCGCCCCAATGGCTCCATTTAACTTCGCCCTTCTTCCTACAGGCCGTATTTGTCCGCCCACCGCTGCTGAAAAATAGCTGTCCTTAAGCTGCCTTAGCCTTGGGACTGCCCTGCTGAGTCTCAGGATAATTAGTAGGCTTCCACCCTTGAATCGCTGGGTAATTTTACGCTGCTCCTGTCTGTCCTCTCACAGCCTCAGTTTCCCTTTTGGGCGCATACATTCATTTATGTATGCCTTCAGCAGAAATATTTAAGTCCCTACTATAGTCCATGCTCTGCAAGAAGCTGAAGATAAATCTAGGAACGTGGTCCCTGCCCGAAAGACCTCATAGTCCAGAGGAGAAGGTAGACTCTGCAGACCTGCAGTGTCTCACTGAACTCTTTAAGATTGTCTGTCTCGTTCTGCATTCCACATTATGTAGCAGCTTAAGTGACTGGTCAGCCTCAGGCACAGCGTTCTACCGCTGGGGAATTCAGCTGCTTCTCCAGTCTTGGGTCAAATCGTTTCGTGGTCAGCTTCATCATCTCTCCCACTCTTTTGCTGATGTCTCCATTATAGTAATCTCTGACTCACCCTCCCTTTCAGAGATCCTCATTCCTTCTGTCAAGAAGTCCTTCGAACGCAACCCCCATTAAGCTCCATCACCCACCGGCCTCTTCCAGGGCCAGCAATCCAGTTCCACTCTTGCCCCCACCAGATGTGTGGCCTTTAACAAGTCTTTTTTCTCTGTCTTGACACAGTTTTCAACCAATATCATCTCTGCCCAGATTTCTTCCTATCCTGGACTGATATGAGGATCTGATGAGGTAACATGTTTAAGAGGTCGTGTAGTGTGCATATATCGACATGATCATGTTTCCAAGCAGCTCTGGTTGTTACATAGTTTTTCGCAGAGTAAAATTTGCCTCTTGGAAATGTCTACCCTTTTTGCTCATTCATTCAACAAATACCTTTTGAGTGCCTTACATATATGCCTGTCAATATTCTGAGTGGTGGATATACAATAGTGAACAAAACAGACCCCAAAAAATCTGTCTCCTCATGGAGCTTCCATTCTAATAAGAGAGAGAAACAATAAAGAAGATAAACAAAATATATAGTTTTAAGATTACAGTAAATACTAAGGAGACAAAATCAGAGAAGTGAGAATAAAAAGTTGGCAGGAAAGATGTTTTGTTTTAGATAGGGGAGCCAAGGAAAACCTTACTAGGAAGGTGACTTTTGAAGAAAGGTCTGAAGAGAAGGAGAGGACACCATTCTGATATTTAGGGAAGAGCATTTCAGAGACAGGGCAAGTGCAAAGGGTCTATAAATAGCTGCAGCATAGTGTATCCTGTGGAGAGTAAGAGGATATGAGAACAGAGAGGTAGCAGGAGCCAGATAGCACAGCCTTGCAGGTCATAATAAGGACCTTGGCTTTTATGCCAGGTTGAGGATCCTGTGAAGGGTTTTGAGCAGAGGAGCCACACAATCTGATTTACATTTTAACAGAGTTACTCTGGCTGTTTAATGAAGAATAGATTCAGCAGGGAGAGTGGCATCAACAGGGAGACCAACTGGGATCCTGTTATAATAATCCAGAGGTGGGGATAAAAAGTGACCCTCAAACAACGTGGGGGCTTAGGGGCACCAATCCCAGTGTAGCTGAAAATCTGCATATAACTTTTGACTCCCCCAAAACTTAAATTGTCCCTCAGTATCTGCCAGGGATTAGTTCCAGGACCTCCCACAGAAACCAAAATCCCCACGGATGCTCAATTCCCCTGTATAAAATGACATCGATCGGTGCATACAGTTGGCCCTCCACATCCGTGGACTCCCAAACACTGATCAAAAACAGTACAGGTAGTTATTGAAAAAAATCCACGAATAAGTGGATGCATGCCATTCAAATCCATATTGTTTAAGAGTCAACTGTATTTAGAAGGTAGAGACAACAATCTTTGCTGACAGATTAGATATCGAATATCAGAGGAAGAAAAGAGCCAAGGTTTTTGGCCTGAACAACTGGAAGACTGGTGTTGCCATTTCTTGAGCTGGAAAAGACAAAATAGGTGCTGGTTTCGGAGGGAACTATCTGGGAACTATCATTTTTGGGTATGATGAGTCTGAGATGTCCATAAGAGTAGAGATGTTGAGGGGGTGGGGGACATATGGGTCTGAAGGTCAGAGGAGAGATTTAGGATGCACATATCAATTTGGGAGTCATCCGCACATAGATAGTATTTAAAGCCATGAGTCTGGATGAGATCACTAAAGGAGTGCATATAAATTGAAAATAGTTTCCTTCATAATTCAGAATTTGAGGAAACTGGGAGAAGCAGCAAACCAAACTGAGAAGGAGAGCCAAAAGGATTAAAAAGCCTAGTGAGTTGGGTGGTATCCTGGAAGCCAAGTAAAGAAGGAGGATTGGGAAGGAAGTAGCTAACCACTACAACCTAGTTCTACACAAAATTGTGTTTCTCTGTGTTTCCCCAGCAGATTATGAGCTCCTTGAAGGCACAGACTGAGTGGTTTCTATGTCCCCAGGACCCAGCCTGGCCTCTCCCTTCTCCTGGACCCCTTATCTGCTATCCTGAGGCCTATGTCTCCATTAGTCTCTCCTCCTGCTTCTTTTCCTCTCTGGATTCCTACCTCCAGCACCCTTTGCTTCCTATCCTTCCTGACAGTTCTGACTTGATGAAAATTCTCCAGTAACCTTGAGTTTCTTACCAAGGTCCTCAGCCAGGTTCAATAAGTCATGGTGACTGGTTACTTAGGGGAGGGAGAAAAGGGAGAAGAAGAAGTGGAAATTTTGAGTAGTTCTCTCTTTTTGGCTCCAGCAACTGACTCAAATGATGGTGCCATTTGTTTTACATTCATTAGCCATCATTTATCCTTGCCAAGTGTTTGACTTTCTTTCATTTCAAGGGTAAAAAAACCTAAGACTCTAAGAAGTTAAGCAATTTGCCTCATATTCCTTCATTTGTTACACTGTTTGGTCAACATTTACTGAGTGCCAACTGAGTGCCAGATGCCTTGATTGGCCCTTAGACAGAGATGAAGCAGAAATAATTCCTGTCCTAGAGAGAAATACAGTTTAGTGAGGACTAAGACAATTATAGACAATTATAGAAGAGGATAGTAAATATTAAAATCAATGTATGTAGACAGTATTATGAGAGCACAGAGGAGGGAGAAATGTAGGGCTCTGAATAAACTGAGTTTAGACTTTTGTTCCAGGGATGGAAACATTTCGGTGGGCCTTGAGGGATGAATATGAGATCACCGGGTAGACAGGTGGGAAAAGGGGATGCACAAGAGGCATATAACAAGCACGGGCGTGGAATTGAAAGCAGATGATGTGTTTAGAAAACAGTAAGAGTCCTTTTGGGCAGAACTAGGTATCTAGAAAAAGAAGAAAGAATGTTAGAAGGACTCAGGTGGGGAAGAGCTTTGGTGACCCTTAGGCGGAGTGGACAGAATGGGAGCCAGGATTCCTGGGTCTTGTCTTAGCCCTATTGATGACTTGCTGGGGACCCCAGGCAGGTCCCTTCCCATAAATGGCCTAGCTGCTGTTTTCACTAACATAATATCCCAATCAGCTCTGATTGAGTCCCTGGAAGACAATCCCCAGACCTGGCCCTTTCTGTGCTGAGATGTTACCTGCTCCTTCATTGTGTTTGGTACAAGCCAGGGCCTGGGCTGAAAGCGGGAGGCACAGTGGGGATTTCCTAACAAGCTGGAGGGAGAAATCCATGGCTCTATGCAGAGAATTCTCTAGGGTTCAGGAAGGGCCAGAGCTGACAGATATGAATTCAATGCTAGTAAGATCTGCTTCCACAATCCTTCAGGAGTATAACTGGCTCTGGTAGGAGACAGAGGGGACCGTCACTATCGTTCATTCATACTGAGGGATATTTGGTCTTCAAAGGACTTTCACATTTACTTTCCTTTATTCTCATCGCAGCCCTGGGACTCCTGGCCCCAGTTACCTTATGAGAAATGTGGAAAGTGAAGTGGTTTGTCCAAGCTGAAGCTATAACTCAAGAATGTCAATTTTGCATTTATTCCACAAAGCTTTCTTATGAGCTAGTCTATGATGGGGAACCATGGAAGAATCAAATCTGAGTCCTCATCTTCTGGAAGCCCCCAGTCTAGTTTGAGAGGCATAAAGCAAATCATTAGGCCTTGAGGGCAGGTGTCTAATCCATCTCTATTTCCTCAGCCGCTAGCATAAGCCCTGGCATAGAGTAGCTACTCAAGAAGTGTTTATACAATATGGTTTTTTTTCTTTCAGTTTAATGGAATTGAATTAGAATTCATGTGCGTATATGCTACAAATGCTACGGTGGAGATAAGGCTCTGAAAAGAGTGGGAACATTGAGAGGAGAAGGGCAACATGTGGGAGAGGATGTGGGGAGGGCTCCTCAGGAAGATGAGATCTTGCAGAAGACAGGAAAGGACATTCTAGACAAGAAGAGACAACATGTGCAAAAGCATACAGGCTTGAAAGGGTGTGGTGTGCTCAGCACATGGCAATGACTGAGGGCCTGCTTGTGGTCATCTTGGTGGTATGCACGATGAGAGAAACAGAACCACAAGACAATGTGCTCTGTCCTCAAAGGATGACGTATATCATTGGAAGAGTGCAAGAGGACATTGAGAAAGGCTTCTTTGGGCAGGGGAGACTTCAGCTGGGCCTTGAAGAGTACTTCAGAGTTATAGTCAGAGCAAAGGAAGGAAAGAGAAAATTTAACGGTGTGTGTGTTGGGGTGGGGGGTGCGAAATCCCTGAGCAGGTCCTGGGATGTGGGGTGAACGAAGAGATTGTCCAAGCAGGAGAGCATGGCAAGTGGAGGGGATACTGGGGGAGGCCAGAGGGCCCCACTGGGTGGGCTGGCTGAGGGAGTTCAACTTTGCCTGGGGTATAAGTTCCCTTCTACCTCAGGGTCACTCAACACCTAATTTATTTCCTGGTCAGGAAACAGTCATTGAGGCTTCTCTGGGCCTAACACTGAGTTTAGGGATGGATGGATGAGTTAGAAGTGATCTCTGTGGATTCTCTTCCAGTCCCCTAGACAGCCAGGAGGGGTGCTCAAACCAAGCCCCTATTTGCATGATGGGTTTGCATATATTTGCTTACTCTGATCAAAGCAAAAAAAAAAAAAAAAAAGACTGGGACAAGAGGCCCACTGTGTTGGAGGCAATAGCTGAGGGGACACAAACCTGTACAAACATGCACACACTTACCATCACACCCTCCCAGCACACAGGTTTTTGAGGCAGAATAAAGATTCCCCAAAGATGTCTACACCCTAAGCCCAGTACCTGTGAATATGTTATTTTACATGGCAAAAGAGATACTGTAGATATTATTAGGGTTAAGGACTTTAAAATGGGGAGATTAGCCCAGGTTATCCAGGGGGCTCACTATATTTACATAAGTCCTTAAAAATCAGAAAATCTTTCCCAGCTGTGGTCAGAAAAAAAGATGTGAGGAAGGAAGAAGAGTCAGAGAGATGCTATACTGCTGGCTTTGAAGATGAAGGGGCCATGAGTTAAAGAATGCAGCCAGCCTCTAGAAGCTGGAAAAGGCAAGGGAACTGATCCTCATCTAGAATTTCCAGAAAGAAATGCAGTCTTGCTGACACTTTGACTGTAACCCAGTGAGACCCATGTTGGACTTATAACTTACAGAACTATAAGAGAATAAATTTGTGCTGCTTTAAGCCACAAAGTTTGTGGTAATTTTTTACGGCCAATAGAAAATGAATACACAGGTCTACAGCCATGCCACCCTGAACAAGCCCAATCGCGTCTGATCTTGGAAGCTAAGCAGGGTTGGGCCTGGTTAGTACATGGATGGGAGACCACCTAGGAAGACCTGGTGCTGTAAGTACAAAAAAAACAAAAAAGAAAATGAATACACAGGCATGCACCTACATCCTCACGCCCAGCTAGACACTGAATCACACTGTCATACACACTCAGGCAGACACACGCAGGGAGACCCAGGCACATCAGCAGGCTATAAGTGAAGGTTGAGGAGCAATGTGCTGTGTGCTATGGGGGTGGGGCGCAAACAAGAAAGCACTGAGTAAAGACTATATATATTTTTCACAGCCTTGCCTTTGCTCTTCTTCCTCAGTCTTTACCTCATAGTTTTAGCAAACTTTACTCCAGGTTTTACCTTAAAAACTGTTCAGTATCAGCATGGGTGAAACTTGACATGATGCTCTAAGTGAGATAAGCCAGTCACAAAGGACGAAGACTATAATAATTTCACTTAATATGAGGTACCTAGAGGAGTCATATTCATACAGATAGGAAGCAGAATGATTGTCGCAAGGCTTTGGGGATGGGACATAGGGAGTTAGTGTTGGATGGGTGCAGAGTTTCAATTGGGAAGATGAAAAAGTTATGGAGGTGGGTGGTGGTGATGGTTCCACAACAATGTACATGTACTTAATGTCACTGAACTATACACTTAAAAATGGTAAATTTTATATTATGTATATTTTACCACAATTTAAAAAAATAAAAAATTTTAAAGTCTGTTGAGTAGGCACCATTTTGAAGGATGGGTTCAGGGGAAGCATCCAGTCACTTGCGCTGCTGTAGTGCTGCTAGAAACTCGGAGATGCTGTGGTTCCCTGACATCTCCCTCTTACTCCCATTGCACTGCCACATCTCTTCCTATCTCCATGCCCCACTGTAGTCCAGACTGTCACTCCCAGGAACTTGGGCCATAGTAACAACTGACTATAGTTTCCTGCCCCCATTTCTAACCTCGCATAACATCTTAAAACCTTTCCCTGGCTGCCCACTGCTCTTAGACTGTGAATTGAAGTTTTGCCAGGCAGGATCTGGCCCTCCCTGCTTGTCCACCCTCACCTACAGCCAACCCCTGCCCCCTTGCTTTCAGCACCCCAAACCACACCTCAAAAGCCTTGCAGTTTTTCAGACTCACTAAAATGCTTCCTGCCTCAAGGCCTTTGCACTATGCTTCCATCTGCCTGGAATGCTATACCCCTTCTTCAATAGGCCAGCACTGTCTCTCCTTTATTGAGGTCCCGGAGAGGGTCCTCCAAGGCCCCTAGACCTGGTTAGCTTTCCTTCTTGCACACTTCCATGAATCTTCTCTTTATTCTCACAGCACATCACCTAATATATACAAATATATGCCAAAAATGGTGTATTTTCAGCTCAAAATAATCCACATGCCAAATTAGCGCATCTTGGGGAGGCCTGTTCTAAACCCCTCAAAGCTTTAGTTAGGTGGTGATATCAACATTTGGGGAAGCTGGATGAAAAGTATATGGGAACTCTGATACTCTTGTAATTTTTTCTATAAGTCAAAGATTATTCCAAAATACAAAGTTAGAAAAATCAAATAAACACAGTGGCTTAAAATAATAGCTATCTTATATTTCATGATTTTTGTGAGTCAAGAATGTGGGCAAGACTCAACTGCATAATCCTTCGGCTCTATGTGGTAGGACTAGGGTCACTTGGTGACCTTAGCTAGTGTCTGGGCTGGTCTTCAATATCCAAGATAGTTTTACTCACAGGCTTGGCACTAGGGCAGCAATTGCTAGATGGTTGGCCTCAGCTAGGGCCCCCTCCTCTCTGAAGTCCCTGGGCCTCTTGATATGTTCTCTCTAGCAAGGTGGTCAGTATATGGTAACTCAGGGATCTAAATGCTAGTATTGCAAAATAAAGGAAATAGGGGCTGCCAGTGTCTATCCCTTTGGTCAGTTTGGGCTGCTATAATAGAATACCATAGACTAGAAGGCTTAAACAACAGAAATTTATTTCTCACAGTTCTGAAGGCAGGAAGTCGAAGATCAGGGTGCAGCATGGTCAATTCCCATGAGGGCCCTCTTTCCTGTTGTAGGCTGCTGACTTCTTGATGTATCCTGCCGTGGTGGAGAGCAGAGAGGAAGCAAGCTCTTACGAGTTTTATAAGAGCACTAATCCTATCTAATCCTAATCACCTCATCTAACCCTAATCACCTCCCAAGGCCCCACCTCTTAATACCATCTCATGGGGTGGAGTAGAGTTTCAACATAAAAATTTTGGAGAGACACAAAGATTCAATCCATAACAGTCTCTTAAGGCCTAGAGTAGAAATTGGCAGAGTGCCACTTTTACCATATTCTATTGGTCAGAGCAGTCACAGAGCCTGTCCACATTCAAGGGGAGGGGACATGGACCTCATATCTCAATGGTCAAAGAATTTGTTTCTTACTTTAACACACACACATGGGAAATGTTTTCACCGCCACCGCCACCACTGCAAAGGACTGGATTAATTGTAACCCTTGGTTTTGACATGCTCTCATCTTTGGTCCAGGCATAGACGGCCTTTATATATTTATTGATTTCTGTTTTTGCTTAGCTTTTTTCAAAAAGGCAAAGGAAATAGTATGTTTTTCTTCTTTGTGTATGTACGATTTGTATACCTGGTTTGATAATATGACTAGGAAGAACTTCTGATGAAAAATCTAAGCTTATTTCTAGTTGGAATGGGGTAAAATGATACTCTTATTTATAAAATATCATATTTCCTTTATTTGTATTATTTGGCATAACTTATTAAGCAATATTAAAAAAAAAATGTACAGTCCAGTAGGTTCCTGGAAAGAGAGGCTCTGAAGGGTATTCTAAAAAGTAAATGTAGGCTGTGGTTTCTCAGCTAAATTTCCTGGAGGTAAGGTAGGAAAATAAGACCTTGTATCTGGAGATAGTATTACGGAAAGGAAAAAAAAAGCATGGGCTTTGCAGTTAAACTAACTTGGGTTGAATCCTGACTCCTCTATTTTCTAGCTGCTTGAGAATTCCCCTAACTCCTAGAGCCTCATCTGTATGTTGGGAATAATAATGTCAACCTTGCAGTATACTGTGAAGTCTACAAGACACAATGAAGTAAGTTAAGCATCCATTATGCTAATTGGTATAGTCCTCAATATATGACTACTAATGTGATCATGCACATTAATGTTTAGTAGGCTATAAGATAGTTTCATACATACCTTTGAACTACTCCTATGAGAAGGAAGACAGACACATGCCCTTATATAGGGAGACTAGCAACACAGTGAAGATCATAGGCTGGTACAATAGAAGGAGGGCAGAGGGCTGCTGACTTCCGTCAGTACTCAGCAATGATGGAGCCCTGGAGAAGTGGGTGGGGCAAAGTGAGCACCTCATAACCAGATACTGACCTTGTCACCTTAGACTTACCTGTGGCAAGATCACATGCTGAGAATAATCAACAGACCCTGCCCTAGGAGAGACATTCTACTAGTTGAGTAAGTAATGATGAGATTTGGAAGTTTTCCCAAAATCATGACGGGAAAACATCAATATGCATTATATTTTTAAAAAGCAACAACAACCAGGAAATGAAATCTTGCCATCTGAATGGACCTAGAGTGTTTTCCTAGCTTAGTAGCAGTTTTACTGTCTGCAATAACGTTTAACCATTTCCCGTTTAGGAAAAAAAAGGTGCTGCTCACTGCCAGCATTAATTTAATTTTACATAAATACACTCTTTGAGGCTGAAGCAAATCTGGCTGGTTTTCAATAAGAAAATAAAATATAAAAACTGTTCTTGGAGTTATTTCTAAACAGAACTTGTCTCTAATCCTAATGTAACAGAAATGTATACATAAATCGGATTTACCAAATGAAATCTTCGGCTAACAGTTTGAGAACGATGTTAACATCATGCGTAAGAATGCTATGTTTTCTAGGATTTGACGTTTTCAGCGATCGAGAATTTGTACATTTTGTAAATGGAAATACCACTACTAAAAACAGAATGCTATATACTAAAGTGATGAGCAAATAACAGTAAAAGCAAGATATTTCATGACAAACTTTGGGGGTAAGGTTAGGACTGTAATCCGTGAATTATCTTGGGGTAAATGCTGCAGCCACAAGTGCCACCTGTGAATATTCTCCGGGCAAACGAGAAATGGGTTAAGAAATAAAGACTATACAATATTATATGTCAATTACATCTCCCTAAAAATTAAAAAATTAAAAATTAAAAAAGAAATAAAGACTATGAACTTGAAAAAGTGAACCTTTTTTTCTTAACTTTTAAAACAATGGTTAGTGCAAGGGTTTTTGCCATTTTAATTAATTTTAGACCATATAAGGCATAAAGAAATGACTTGAAGGTTATGCTATCAAATGTGACAATAATACTCAAGTGTGTAAGTGTGGCTAACTTGGCTTCATGAGTTTTTGTTTCTTTTGTAAAAAGCCTCAATGTACAGTGAAACTACCCTCGAAAAGCAAATCATAGAACAGTATGCTATCATTTGTGCACAAAAATGGGATTATATATGGTATAAATGCATAGAATTTCTTTGGCAGTTACCCAGGAAGCTAAGACTATTGGTAGACTTATGTGTATGTTTTTATTTTATTTCTTTCAATTACAGTTGACATATAATATTAATTTCAGGTGTACAACCTAGTGATTAGACATTTATATAACTTACAAAGTGATCATCTCAATGACTCTAATACCCATCTAACACTATGTAACATATACATAGTTATAACGATATTATTGACTATATTCCTAATGCAATACTTTACATCCCCATGACTATTTTGTAGCTACCAATTTGTACTTCTCATTCCCTTCTCTTTTCCACCCATGTCCCCCAATCCCCTCTCATCTGACAACCATCAAAACCTTTGTATCTGTGAGTTTGTTTCAGTTTGTTTATTTTATTTTTTAGATTCCACACATAAGTGAAGTCATACAATATTTGTCTTGCTCTGTCTAACTTACTCCACTTAACACTCTAGGTCCATTCAGATGGCAAGATTTCATTCTTTTTACGGCTGAGTAATATTCCCTTGTATATATGCACCACCTCTTCTTTATCCATTCATCCTTGATGGACACCCAGGTTGTCTCTATTTCTCGGCTACCATAAAAAAATGCAGCAATGTCATGTTTATGCTTTCGCAAACACATCTATAGCATCCATAACTTATATGTAGCATTTATTTTTGCTCATATCCTTGTTATTGAAATTTCCATAAATAGTATCAAATCAGATGTATCATTCTGTATCTTATTTTTCCATTAAAAATTCTGGATATTTATATACATGAACATACATGTATGTATATTATATTTAAATAAGGTATACATTCACATAGTTCAAAAATCAAAACAGCATAGAAAGGTTCAGAGGAAAGTCTCATCCCTTAACCCTGTGCCCTCTCCACAAGCAACCACTTTTTAAATTTCTTCTACAGTTCCAGAATTTTCTTATGTAAACATATATATTCTCCCTCTTCCTGTTTCACATGCAAAAATTGCATTCTACTGACATCATTCTGTACCCTTCTTTTTATGCTCAACAATACACTTGGAGATTTTTCCGTATTCATACACCAAGAGCTTTCTCATTCTTTTTTGCCAGGTTAAATCTGATCGAATGGATGTACCATAATTTATTTAATTGGCCCCTCCCTTAGTGAAAGACATTTGAGCTGTTTCCTAGAAAGAGCCTGCCCACATTCCCTGACAGAAAGGCTAATCAAGCAGTCAGGATAGGCCTATAAAAGGGGGTGGGGAGATGGAGAGACACTCTACCTTCCCAGGTGGGCTGAGGGCAGAGGTGAGGGCAGGACAGGGAGGAAAAAGGGGATGGGAGGTAGAAGGCAAGTACCCCCCTCCCACCCCCTCCCTGTCCTCATCCTCGTGGGAGGCTGGTTTCTCTGCTGACTTTTTCTCTATTATCACCATCGCCCACTGCTTTGGCTCAGTTCCCTCCTCCATGTGCCCCTTACCTGTTGGCCTTCCCCTAGCTCTAGGCCAGACTGCCCTAGGGATTTCCCAAGATCCTTCTGTATGGGGGAAGGGGTTATTGAGGTGTGAGAAACGGGTCTGACTCTCTGGACCTGCATTCTCACTGGCTCTCCACATTGCACCCCCACCCCCAAATTCCATGGCACCTGGTCCAGGACCATGAGCAATAACTGAACAGCTCGGTGACCTTCACCTGGCCCAGGTCAGCTTCCCTATCTGCCCTACTGGTCGTCTCTGGGTACCTAAAAGCCTCTAGGCTGCCCAGGCTGGCTGATGCACTTCCTCTCACTCCTCACCACAATCAACAGATCATGCCGTATGGTTCCTCTTGAACAGATCTGAGAGGACTTGCTGAGCTGGCAGGGATTTCCCAGTATGGGCTGGCAAAATCCATCAGGGGTGTTGGCTCCTTCCAAGGTCACAGAGCAAGCTAGTGTTGAAGTGCCCTTTAGTGAGCGTTGCGGGGCAGGGAGGGATTTCTGCTTTCAGGCCCAGACCTTTACATGCCCCTCATTGCTTGGCTTAGCTGCTCTATGGAGTAAACTGGGTGGGGAAGGCAGAAGATCTGGGTTTAGGAGGGAGAGAAGAAATATGACCAAGAGTCTTTTTAGTTGCTGCTTCTCCTTCAGGCCTTGCCCACTTCTGACTGTGGCTTTCTGGCAGGAACAGATGGACATGGCCTGGCAGGCACAGTTGCCGCCCTAGCTTTGGCGGCTGCTGTGCGGAGTGCCCAGCCCAGAATTCCATGGGCCAGGATGGATCTGCTCAACATCTGCATGGATGCCAAACACCACAAGACAAAGCCAGGCTCTGAGGACAAGCTCCATGACCAAGTGAGGATGGAGTGGGGTCTAGGGTAGGGGAGAGGGCTGATCCTAAAAAAGGGAAGAAGTTAGGGGGATGGGAAGATCAGCTTTGAGCGGGGAGATGGAGGCAAGGGAGGTGGCTGAGGTGATTCTGAGGGCCTCCCCCAGGAGGTCACCAAACCTACAATAATGGAGGGGGGGACTATTTATCTAGCACCCACTATGGGCCACGTGCTTTCCTCACATCTTGTCAATGAATATGCCCAAAGGGCCTAGTTGGTAGGTGGTGGTGCTCTCTACTTATACAAATGAGGAAACAGGCCCAGAGAGGGCACAGGTACAGTGGAAATTGAGAGACTAATTATTAGAAGGGGCTAGGAAAGGAACAGGTGGTACCTTTCCCAACCTTAATTATACATGTGTGAACCCACAGAGCTCAGAGGCAAAGTAGAAGTGCAGACCAGTCCCTCACAGTCTCAATAAAACACAAGTACAAACAGGTCAGGTCCCCAACCCCCATTATGTTTTAAAGTGACAGTGACAAATCAGATGTTCTGGAAAGACTTCCCAGGAAAGGGGCCATTAGCCTTGGCCTTGGAAGATGAATAAGAGTTTTCCAGGAAGACAAGGCAGGAAAGGGCAGCCTATCAGAGGACAGGGTGTACACAAGTCAAAGGATGACAGCACAAGCAGTGGCAAGTCTCATGTGGCCACAGCCCACAGAGAAGGGGAGGTGGGGCTAGGGTCCCCCTTTCATAGTTAAGGGCCCTGAAGCAATTCAAGAAATCTAAGCTTGAAGTTGAACTCCAGGCTCCTGAGAGATGCCAGTATTCCATTCCTTCTGCTCTCCTCCTCTGCTCCCTACAAGGTTTCATGTTGCTAGAGGGCTGCGGATGTTCCCAGGGGAAGACTGTGGCATGGATTGACTCCAGGGGCTTGAAGCGAAGAAAGGGAAGCCCAGCAGCCCCTTGACTTCTGAGTCACTTCCAACATTTCATTGCTTTGTGTGTGTGTATGGGTGTGAGTGTGTGGTAAAATATACATAAAACTTGCCAATTTAAGCACTTCTAAGTACACAGTTCAGTGGCATTGAGTACAGTCACATTGTTGTGCAACCATCACTACCATCTGTCTCCAAAACTTTTTCATCTTCCCAAACCGAAAATCTGTACCAACCACGTCATTTTTAGAACTTTTTCTAAAGGGTGCTTTTAAGAACCCTCTGGAGCACTTCCTCTTTGCCAAGAAGTGGTGCAAACACAGACCTTTGAGGGAGACAGATGATTGTAATTCTGGGAGACCTGGGAGTAGCCATTTTTGTTGAGCTCCTACTAAGGGCTAGGAAATGCTTTTCATTATAATAATTAACTCTTTCAGAGGCAGAAACCACTGACTTTGGCTGGCAGGGCAGGGGTGAGATGCACGAGGTCTTGCAAGGTGACCAGGAGTTGGGGCATCTAAGGAAGGGCATGTGTGAAGTCGGGGAGACCTGGAAGCAGTCTGTGTCAGCCGCACTGGGTAAGGGATAGGTTGTTGGAGAGGGGTAGGTTTGGCCCCAACCTCATGGATTTTCCCTAGTTTCTCCTAAGAGCCCAGACCTATTGCATCTCCCCTCTTGTTTGACCCTGGGTACTATGGTCCACCTCAGAGACTTGAAGCAGTTGGCTCATGATCACTCCGCTCTCAAGTGCCAGCCTAGAGTGATTTCTAAAGAGAAACCTCCACCATTTCCACTGTCTTACTGCCTTGAATTTATCCCTCTAGCATTGCCTTCCCCAAATTAGTCAGGTCCATATGAGTTAAGGCCCACATGTTGGCCATTGCCCCTCTATTCCTGCTGCTATCAGGACCTATCTGGAGGCCCCTAGCCTGGAGTTCCAGACCCTGGGAAAGCCAGACCAGCCCCCTTCACCTCCACCTTCAAACAATCCGGGGCCAGGTTCCTCTCCTCCCCAACCTGAATCTTAACCCCATCATTTACCAGGGATTCAGCTTATTTAAACTCTGTAAAAATTAGAGTAATGACATTTTTACTGGCTTGTTGAGAGGATAAAGTACAAAGGCCTCAAGGACTTTTTGATCCTGCAGAGACTTTGCATCTCCTGTTTTCTAGGCCTACAACATTCTTTGTCTTCCTCCGACCCCAGATGAAAACAATAAGCAACATGAGGGTAGAGATTTGATCTGCTTTGTTCACTGCATTATTCTCAGTACCTAGCCCAGGGCCTGATGTATAAGAAGTACTTAGTTAATATTGGTTGGATGCAAAATGGGTAATATAAATAACTTGAATAATGTGAAATAACTTTGTAAACTATTTAGAGCTGTACAAATAATTGCTCCCCTAGACCATGGTTCCCCTGGTCTCCCACATCCCCTGAGGTACTCTCTGTATATAGCGGGGTAGGGGGAGGGTGAAGTGGGTAAAGGGGATCAAATATATGGTAGCTGAAGGAAACTGGACTTTGGGTGGTAAACACAATAGAATATAGATGTCAAATTATAATGTACACCTGAAAATTATATAATTGTATGAACCAATGTTACCCCAATAAACTTAATTAAAAAAAAAAGCCAATATTATAATTGCCTCTACAAAAAATGGGGGCACCTCAAGAGCCAAGCATAGAGGCACCCTCCCAGTGAGTGTTTGTCTGGATGACCTACTGTGACAGAGAGGCCAGAATATGGGGAGATGGCTGTGGTGGGGGAAGGACTTAGTCCTGTGTCCTTCCCACCCAGTGCAGTCCCTGGAAGAAGAATGCCTGCTGCTCCGTCAGCACCAGCCAGGAGCTGCACAGGGACACCTCCCTCCTGTATAACTTTAACTGGGACCACTGTGGCCAGATGGAGCCCGCCTGCAAGCGCCACTTCATCCAGGACACATGCTTGTATGAGTGCTCCCCCAACCTGGGGCCCTGGATCCAGCAGGTATGCGAGTCTCCCTCACCCCACCCCAGCAGGCTGCCCTCCAGCTCAGTCAAGGTCGTGGTTGCCAACGTACCTGGCTGAGATGAGTCTTCTCGCCCCATCTTCCACCCAGGTAGACCAGAGCTGGCGCAAAGAACGTTTCCTGGATGTGCCCCTGTGCAAAGAGGATTGTCAGAGCTGGTGGGAAGCCTGCCGCACCTCCTACACTTGCAAGAGCGACTGGCATAAGGGCTGGAACTGGACCTCAGGTGAGGGCTGGTGGGTGGGGAAATGGAGGTGGAGTTTAGACAAAGGGGGTTTGAGGATTTGGGATTGGGTGAGGATTTCTGGGATAGCCAGGGGCTGAATGTCTGTGTCCACGCTCTCTCTTCCTGCAGGATCTAACAAGTGTCCAGTGGCACCTATTTTTTTTTCTTTGTTTTAAGCGAGGCAACCCTTGATTGACCTCACAGATTGCAAGGACTTTGTCAGCTTACAATCTTTTATTTTATTTATTTATTTTTTTATGCCTACAGCACCTGGTCTTCCTAGGTGGTCTCCCATCCAAGTACTAAACAGGCCCGACCCTGCTTAGCTTCCAAGATCAGACGGGATCGGGCTTGTTCAGGGTGGCATGGCCTAGGCATGCCACACCTTTGAGTCTTACCTCCCCACGCCTGCAGCCCTGTGTGAGGGCCTCTGGAGTCACTCCTACAAGGTCAGCCAATGCAGCTGAGGGAGTGGCCACTGCATCCAGTTGTGGTTTGACCCAGGCCCGGGTAACCCCGGTGAGGAGATGATCGGGTTCTATGCCTTGGCAATGAAGCCAGGGCCATGCCCCACGGGGCTGTGCCTCTCCTTCTCAGCTTGGCCCTGAGGCTGCAACTCTGGCTCCTTGACTGAGCTGCTCCCACTGCTGATATCTGGAGATCTTCCTTGCCTGCACCCAACCTGGGCGACCTCAGCTCAGCCCAGCTCAACTCTCTTAGATGAGGGGGGCCTCACAATGCCGAGGTCATTAGTTCCTGATTCAGAATGGGTCCTGTGGGGTTCCTCTAACAGCCTATTAAAAGAGATAGACCCACATGTGTCTTGTGTCTTGTAAATAATTTTGGGGTGAATGGGATGGGGGGCATATCTCATTAATTCATCATTCCTGACTAGCTTGAAGTTCACCAGCAAGTAGAGGACAGAAGTTGGTCCCTTAGTTTGGAGTTCTTACTCTGCACCAAGCTTCCCCCTCTGCCAAGTTCATCATTCCCACACCACAAAGGGACAATGGGATTGGTAGAGGGAAGGTGGGCAGAAATTGGCTGATGAATTTTCCTGGTGGGAAAAAGTTTCTTTCCCCTTCCTTCCCTTACTTAGGTGTGGCCTGGGGGGCATGGCGGGGGTGGGGGTGAGGGCAGCGGGGAGAGGGGTATTGGTGAATACGTATATTGTTTCCTTTTTTTTTTAAATGACAAGGCTGCAATGAATAATCTTGTACAGAGTAGAATGTTATACTTAAATTCCAGAAGAGGGATTGCTGGGGCAAGGAGTGTATAGAGATCTAATTTTGATAGTTACAACTTTACAGAGGTTGTATCAATGTGGCACCCACCAGTAGTATATGAGTGCCTGTTTCTCCATAGCCTTGTCAGCACGGTATGGCATCAAACTTTTGCTTTTCTGCTGAGCTGATAGGTGGAAAAATGGGCATCTCAGTGTAGTTTTCATTTGTCATGTGCCTTATCAAGAGAACATGCTTTCTGAGATCTTTCCATATTGATCTATTGAGATCTAGTTCATTCTTTTTAGTTGCTGGGGAATAGTTCATTCTATGTATATGTCACCTTTCAGTCAACCTACTGATGGATATTTGAGGGAGGGAGGTTCTTTTATGACCTTGACATTTTTTAAAAGCATGGGCCAGTTATTTTATAGAATATCTCTCCTCTTGAATTTATCTGTTTCTTCATGACTAGGTTGAAGCTGTATATTTTTGACACAAATATCCCAAAAGCAATACTATGTCCTTCTTAGTGCATTATAACAGGAGTCACATTGTGTTGGGTTTGACCATTCCTGATGATGTTAACTGATCTTTTGGTTGAGATTAGGTCTGCTAGGTTTCTCCACTACTTTTTCCCCTTTGTAAATAATAAGTATGTTGTAGGGAGATACTTTGAGAATTGTAGCTGTGCTATTTGTCAGCAGACTTTCACCCATGAGTTTTACTATCTGATGGACATATTTTAAAAAGTAAAAACAAACACCAAAAATGTCTTGTTATATGACAGCTTCTCACCCCTTAATATTTTTTCCACGGTGTCTTTTGGAAAAACCAAACTTTTTCAATGGCATAGAAGGCCTTGCCCATCTCCCTACTTAGATTACATATCAAATCATTTCCCTTTCACAGCCCCATAGCCGAATTCCATTCACACTTCTCGGTCTCGCTGCGGGGCCTTTACTCCAGCAATTTCCCTCTCTGTGTTCTTTTATTCTCTGCAGGCTGGTTCCTTGTAGCCCCTTAGATTTTAAACTACAATTTCCCCTCAAAATGACTTCTGACCACTGAACCAAAAGCGGTCATCCAGGCACTTCCTTACTGCATTACTCTAGTCCCCTTGTACAGATGTTTATGTACTATGTTCACTGTCTGGCTTTTCCCTAACAAAACATACACATCTGAAAGCTGGAGCCATGTCTATACCATTTGTGCCAGATCCCCTGGGCCTGGGTCAGTACCTGGCACAGAGGAGGTACTCATGAGGTTAAGAAATCCATGTTCTCATTCTGTCAGTCAATAGAGGTTTTTTGAGCACCCAGTCTGCTAGTCTCCACCAATGGGGAGGGAATTGAGTTCCTTGCACAGTCTGATGGTGGTAGATGGACCTGAGAATCAATAAGTATTAGAAAACAAAGAGCTGAGGCTTTGCTATAGGGAAGCCCAGAGTGTAGTGTAGTTTGTGAAAGCCCAGAGATTAGGGAAGGCTTCCAGAGGAGTAATGTTTGCCGAGCAAAAAATGGCGGGAGGAACAGCACTCCATGGAGAAGTTTCAGTAAGTGCAAAAGCTTGGCGGTAATAGAAGTGCAAGCAGAATTTCTAGAAGGGTAAGATATAAATTAAGAGGGAAAGGGTAAGAAATGAGTCCAGAGAAGAAACACTGGATCTGTAATCATTAGGCCGATGCCCTGAGAGCCCTTCATAGAGCTCTCCTTTCTTTGTTAAAGAAGACAGGCTTGAAATTCAACTCAGATCTGAATCCTAGCCCCTCCTTGCTGCCTGGCAACTGCTTTTTCTGCAGCTCTGAAGATTGGTGAGAAGCGATTGCATATGCGATGTGCTGGCATTCAGAAAAAGCTCTGGTTTCTCCCATCTCTATTCCCTGTAGCCCAGAGCCCCCACCCATGAGGGTCAAATACCTTTCTAGTTATCTTTGGTCACAGGGCAGACTTCAGATTGGGATCCACAAGGATGCCAGTGACTAACCTTGCTGGTATTAAGCTTTTCTGGTCTAGGCAGATACTCTTGAGATGGGCTCCAAGGTAGCTGCTTGACCCTGTCCCTCCCTGCTGACCAGATGTGACCTAGGCCCCAGATTCAGAGCAGAGTGCAGATAAAAAAAGGTATTCTATGGAAAGTAACCTCACAGGGTGATCTGAATAAAAATTTCTAACTGGGCAGGTTATGGGAGTTAATCACACCTCAGGCATATAACTTCTTTAATAAAACGTTTATCTTTGCCTTAAGGAAGCCCTGTCCATTCTTTTTATGCATTTAGGTCAATACACCTTTGAAATAAGCTGCAACCGCCTTCAAGAGAGCACATAATCTTAACTGTCCTGTAATCCTATCCCCCACCTTGCTTTCTCCCACCTTCATGTAATTTTCCTTCTCTTCCCTCCTTAATTTTAAATGCATAGCAGAAAGTGGAAAACTGTCATTCTCCAGAGCATTTGAGATCTTGCTTCCCAGCAATTGTCATCAGTTTTGGCTCGAATAAACTCATAAAAATTCTCTACAGGTTTGGATGTTTCTTTTGCCAACAAGGGCATGAGGCTTAACAAGGGCAGGGACTCCCCGCAGATCAGAACTCCACCTCCAAGTCCCCTTCCATTAGCTGGTCACTTCTGAAGCCCTCAGGACCCAGAGACCTGGCCCAGGGGCTAAATCTCACTCCTGCAATGGAGGAGCTTAATGCCCAGTTAAATGATCAGCCCTCAGGTCAGGGGTGGAAGATGAGGGGCAGGGGCAAGTCTTATCTAGAGGAGTTCCCACCTTCAGTCTAGATACCTGGTTATCCTCCAATCAGGAGAAGGCTGGGTTTATAAAGCCAGGAGAGAAGCCTGAGGGTTCCAGTGGCCTTTACCTGCTAAGGTCTTCAGAGGGCTTAATCCTCCCAGGTTGTCACAGGATTCCGGTAAGGCTTACTCTGAGGGAGAGGGAAAGCAGGGCATGAACTGGAGGTTTCCTGGGAGTCGATTTCTTTGTAGAGCCTTTAGTGCCTTTCTTCTTGGCTGATTCTTTCTTCTCCAGCAATCTAACTGCCTTCTCTGGTTCCCCACCCCACTCCTGCTCTAGGGAGCCAGATCTGTGGCCTTCCTTAAGTTATTGGGGCCCTGTCTTTCCTAAACTTTGCTGCCATCCATAGGCTGATGGCTCCCATATCTGCATCCAAGCTCGATCCTTTCCCTGGGCTTTCACTCCTGCAACCACCTCCTCCTGGGCTGTGCACACAGGCACCTCAACAAAACCAAGCTCGGTATTTCTTCCTGCCCAAATCTGCCCCTCCTTTCTCTCCTTTCCCCACCAGTGGTATCGCCACGGTCTCAGAGAGTTAAAAAAAAAAAAAAAAAAAAAAAAAGGCTTCTGTCCTTGACTAGGGCGGGAGTAGTAGGAGCAGTCTAAATTAGACCAGACTCTTAGATGCTGTAGAAAGGATACTTGTGCTGGTGGGTGAGTGAGAGATGGGAGGGGAACTAGGGTCTTTAAACAACTAAAGTTCTGGTAATCTGAACGAACATCTGTGATTTTGCAGTTGGAGGTGAGCATGCATGGGGCTGATGAGGTTGGAGGAGTTGGTGGCTCTATAAGTTGGGACATAGAGCTCCTTGCTCTCTACAGCTGGCTGGGAGCTTAAAGGCCTGCACTCCAGCTCTTAGTCCTGCAATTGCCTCTGTCCTGATTCCCTGGGTCTTGTTATCTGTATCACAGGACAGGGGTGTTGGAAGTACACCAGATTATTTTAAAGGATTCCGGCAACTCATGCTGTAAGTTTTTATCAGACCTGAGCTTTTGGGAGAAAATAGAGTAAGTGGGACTTGGGGACTGGCCTTAGGACTGTACTATTAATCCACCCCCTCCCATGGAGGCCTGGCTGGTGATCACATGCAATAATTAACTGCTGAGTGGCCTTTGCCTGATCCCAGGTTCCACTCCTGGGCCACATTCCCACTGCCTGCCTGCCTGACTGCTCGTCTCCTAGGCCACTAAACCACGGCTGTCCCCTGGAATAAGGCGAGGGAAACTATAGAGCAGAGCCAGAAGCCTGGGTCAAACAGAGAACCACCTTCACTACCAGGTATGCCATTCTCCTCCCCTATCAGAAGCAACAAGCAGCCCTACTGTACTCCCAGCATGTGTTAAAGCTGGAGTCCCCAACCCCCAGGCCATGGACTGGTAGCAGTCGTGGCCTATGAGGAACTGGGCTGCACAGCAGGAGGTGAGCGGTGAGCAGAGAAGCTTCATCTGTATTTGCAGCTACTCCCCAGCGCTAACATCACTGCTTCGGCTCCACCTCAGATCATCAGGCATTAGATTCTCAAAGGAACACCAGTCCCTGGTGCCAAAAAGTTAAAGGATTTTCTCCACTGGGAGGATCCACTTCACCTAAAGTGTAGAGAATCCGGATGTGAAGACCGAGACCCAGAGCAGAGCGGGGCCTGCCCAAGGTTAAACTACAAACTCGCGTCCATCCCCAAAACGGAACCCAGGGCTCTTGCTTTTCAGCGCGGAACAGAGTTCTCAGCACTTCGAGTCTGGGGCCTTGGTGGGTGTGTGTGTGTAGGTTGAGGGTGATGGTTGTTGGTGGTGGTGGGGTCATACTTGGTCTAAGACCTGAAGCTGAGCCTAAAAAGGTGGGGAGGGGCTTGCAGAATGATGTAGGTGGCATGAAGAAGAGACTTCCAGCTCTAGAAAGCAACCACAGCAAGAGAGACGACTGACACAATAGGTGGGATCCAACAGAACTCCCACCCCAGGACTCCCCCAGGACTCTGAGTCAGTTGCTCCCATGGGAGCTTCAGCTCAGAGAAGGTACAGAGGACAAAAGCCAAAGGAGCTCTGGACTTGAGGGTCCCAAGTCAGACCTGGGTGACCCCTGCTGTGTGACTTAGGGTACATCCCGCAACCTGTAGACAACTGAGTCCTTAATCTGTACCCAGCTAGCTATCATTTGTTGTTTTTTTCCCCCCCTATATTTAATCCTTAGATAAGAAAACTAAGCCTCGAGATAATTTGAGTTATTTTCCCCCAAGGTCAAGCAGGACGTGAGTGTGAGGGCTGGGTTCATAGACAGGCTGATCTGGAACCTTGTGCTCTGAACTGCTAGACTTTGTTCCCCCAAGCAGCCTAACCCGAAGAATCACCTGGTGGTCCCTGAGAGTACAGATTTGTCCTGTGCTCTTAGAGATCAGTGATTGATTGGGTCAACAGCGGGATAATTGGGTCCTGGAATGAATGAATTAACAAGTGCGATAATACAGGAATAAATAGAGCAGAATATTGGATGGTGGAATGGTGAGGGGTGAAGAGAGGGCAAAGAGGAGGAGAAGAGCTAGGTGGGAATTCAAATCGAGGTTTCTCCAGCTTTGCTGGGCAGTCTCCCTGGAAGCCGTCCAGCTCAGGCCCTGTCTAGGAGGCCCAGGCGAGAGCTCTACAGGAGATGAGGCAAGTGGAGGTGAGGCAACTTTGTGAGCAGGGGGCACATAAGCTTTAGGAGCTGTGGGAAATGAATATTGAGTGTTTTAGGAGAGCTAGGCACCTAGTGACCAGCGGGCTGAGGGAACAGTCACCTTCTAAAGCTCAGTGTATGAGGTCAGAGGGTTGAGATGTTATGAAGGCTGAGCTGAGGCCAGCTCTGTGGTAGGAGGCTCAGGAGCTTTTCAAGGCCCCAGGGGCTCTCTGGCCACCTATGGATGCCCACTCACAAGCCTCTGTAACATCCCAGAGGCCACACAGGCTCTGGGAGAGGCCAAATAGTAAGGCTGGAAAGGATTGGAATGGAGCCTTTTTATTTTGTCTTTTAAACATAGGTCTACAGCTTATTTGGAGCTCCAAAAATAAGATAACACTGTAAATGTTTACATGAAGTTTTTCAGTGTCAAAACCTGACCTGAAAATTAATGTGAGGTTATTATAGTTTTTATTTATCCCACTGGTGTAACTATTTTACCACAGAATGTGTGCTTGATTGTTGAGTGCATGTAAATCGTATCACCTAATTTTAAACTCTGAAACATATGCCTCCAAGGACTTTGAACAAGGGATTATGGACCTATGGAAACCTCCTGGCTACATCTGCATTTTGGCCAAATCCATCCCTTAGTAGCATCACTTGATGCTCACCACAATCTGGAGAAGTCAGTTAGTCTCCAGCCAAGGACTGTCCCAGCTGGCATCTGAAGCTGCCCTTCACTTAGGCTGGGAACTGGAAACACAGGTGTGGGGGTGGGATATGAGTCCCTGCCTCAGGCTTCATCAAGGCTCCACCCACCTGGATCTGTTCCCATACCTTGAGGCCCCAACTTCAATTTCCTTGGTGTCACTGACCACAAGTCTTCCTTCAGGGGCTGACATGGCCTGGCCCATGACAACACAGCTGCTGCTCCTTTTGGTGTGGGGGGTCACAGTATGGGCAGCCCGGGCCAGGACAGACCTGCTCAATGTCTGCATGGATGCCAAACACCACAAGGAAAAGCCAAGCCCCGAAGACAAGCTGCACATGCAGGTGTGCCTAGGGAGAGGAGGGGTGGTGTAGGGTGGGGAGAAACTGACTCAGGAAGAGAAAAGTGGATGATGGAAGTGTTAAATGCCTTCCGAAGTGGAGGCAGGGAGGCTGCTTGAGGAGACAGACCTTCAGTCTGCACTAATATGGGTGACTATTTGCTTAACACATACTGTGTGCTAGCATGGCCAGTGCAATGCCAACGGCTCAGTCTTTTGGCTGTTGGGTTTCTGTCTTACACAGATCAGGAAAGGGGTCTGTGACATTGGAGCGATCCCTCCTGGGGGTTGATTTTGATTTCAGAGTCTAGATTGAGAATGACCCCTCCAAAGATCTGAGAGGAGGAAGTACATGCTGTGCATAGAGGCTTCTTTGCTGCCAAGAAAAGTGGATCTCACAGTCATGAGGCTGGGTGCCAGGCACCTTGATTCATGCATCTAGCAAACATTGTAGCTGGGGCTCTTGACCCTATTGGACCTGCGGTCTCCTTCCGATGACAATTATATTGCTGCAACCCCTTTAATAACCTGAAACTATATAAACATTAAAAAAATCAATATGATGCAGTAACTGTAAAGGAAAAACAAAAGGAAAGTCACTTGTAATATGCATTCCAATATGTAAATGTTTATTTTGACCTCATTAGCAGGTAATTTTCACAGTCCCCATCTGTGCTTGTTTTGAATCACTGAGCCTGCAGCTGCCAGTATAGATGGACAAGTGATCGTATAACTTGGGTACTTCAAGCAGCCTTGACTTTAACTTTTTCAGCCTACAGTTTTTCAAAAGTACACATTTTAATATTTTGCTTTTATACTAAATTCTAGACAGTGGGTTTCCATTCATTCAGTAAGAATGTATTGAGTATTTATGTAAGTAGAACTATTCTGGGGTTATAATTTAACTTGCTTCCAAGTCACTTTTGGGTCTTTGTCTTGTTCTCAATGAGGCTTGATCTGACCATTCTATAAAACTGTGATTCTCTATTCCTTTCCCCTGCTTTACTTATTCCCAAAGCAATCATCCTGTGAGCTGTGTTCTTGCTGTATCCCCAGATCCTAGAAAACTGCCTGGGTTAGAGTAAGAAGGAGCTCAATAAAGATTTGAATTAATGAATTTTGTAGTGACTGCACCTCCCCAAAGAGGGCCCCCCAACAGCAAGTATTTCCTTGAAAGACTCTGACTGCATTAGGGGATCAAGGACTCAAAGAAGATAGGCTGCCTGTGGGGATATACTGGCTACGCTGGGCCGGGAGTTAGTCCTTGTGTCTTTCCCATCCAGTGCAGCCCCTGGAAAAAGAATGCCTGCTGCTCCGTCAACACCAGCCAGGAAGCCCATAAGGATATTTCCAACCTGTACAAATTTAACTGGGACCACTGTGGCCAGATGGAGCCTGCCTGCAAGCGCCACTTCATCCAGGACACATGCTTGTATGAGTGCTCCCCCAACCTAGGGCCCTGGATCCAGCAGGTACAAGTGTCTTCCCCATGTCTGCTTCCCAGACATCTTCTCACGCTGCCTCTCCAGCTCTGGGTCTATTCGGGGCTGGGCTGCTGAGAATCCTAGACCTGAGTTCTTTTTCTCTACTGACTTCTCCCAGGTGGACCAGAGCTGGCGCAAAGAGCGGATTCTGGACGTGCCCCTGTGCAAGGAGGACTGTCAGAGCTGGTGGGAAGACTGCCACAGCTCTTACACCTGCAACAGCAACTGGCACAAGGGCTGGAACTGGACCTCAGGTGAGGGCCAGGGTGGGGAGGGAGGGACTGGGTGATAGAGGGTGGGAGGGATTTGGAATTGTGAGGCTGGTGGAACCAGGGACAGTTCTGGGCCCAGTGGCTAAAGGCCTTCCATCCTCCTACAGGGTCTAACCAGTGCCCAGTGGGAGCTGACTGCCAGCCCTTTCACATCTACTTCCCTACACCTGCTGCTCTGTGTAATGAAATCTGGAGTCACTCCTACAAAGTCAGCCAGTACAGCCGAGGGAGTGGCCGCTGCATCCAGATGTGGTTTGACCCGGCCCAGGGCAACCCCAATGAGGAGGTGGCGAGGTTCTATGCTGAGGCCATGAGTGGGGCTGGGCTCTGTGACGCCTGGCCTCTCCTGCTTGGCGTGGCCCTAATGCTACTCCAGCTGCTCAGCTGAGCTCCTTTTACCTTCTGAGACCTGGACATCCCAGCCCTATTCAGCCCCAAAGCTCCCAGCTATTCAGTTCCTGCTCCATGGTGGAAACTGTCCAACAGTTTGAATAAACCAGGCACCCCACATCTGCTGTGTGATTTATTTGGGTGTGAACGGGAATGTGACTTTTGCTTCCCAGTTCCCAATGATTGAAGCCAGTTATACTTGGTTAGTTCTCAGCTCTGATACTTGCTATGAACTTGCCATATACTTAACTATTCTTCTGAGGGCATATTCATAGCTCTCAATTTCATTTTTCACTATAGCTAATCTAGCGTCAGGCCCAGGATTTTGTCATTTGAATTGGACCCAAGCCTCCCAGTGTTTACTGTTCTGTCCTGTGCTCAGCTCTTCATTAGAAGAGAGGAAAATGTGAGTGTCTAGGATGTTCTGGATGGATAGTTGGGAAGAGGTGAAGGGGGCCAGCAAGAGCCATACCCCAATACAGCTAATACCTGCAAAGCATTACCTGCCAGGCATTATCCTAAATGCTTTATATTTATTCCTATAAGATATAGATACTGTTGTCTGCATTTTATATATGTGAAAACAGGCACATAAATTAAGGAACATGGCCAAAGCCATCCCCTGCATTAGAGCTAGGACTCCATCTACTCCAGGCAATCTGGCTTTTGAAAACAAGCTCTTTCTCCTTGTAGAGTGGATAAATATGTGCATCTTAAAGGGATACTGGACCCACACCTGACCAGAGGAGCTAGGCCTGAGGTCTGGCAGAGCTGGAACTGGATCTCAAAACTAGACTTCTAGAACAAAATCCAAACCAACAATTTGACAGATTTCTGGCAGTGATCCCAATTAAGTATATGCTAGGCTATGTTATAGTACCATCTCAGTGGCTTAACACAACTAACATTTATTTCTTGTTCAAGCTACAGTGCTTAATGTGGATTATCAGGGGAATTCTGCTTGTCACTTAGTGACCTGGGATGACAGTTCCAAGAGACAGAAATAGGGAACTTGGTGAATTCCATATAGGCTCTTAAAACTTCCTTTCATCACTTATTTTGCTGGCCATGGACAAGCTATGACCATGACTAACTTCAAGGAGGCCAGGAAAATACCATCTTAACATGTACCTCTAAGGAGAGGTGAATCAGAATGTTTTTCAACAGACCTAATGACTAATTCAAAGACTTGGTTGTATATGGCCAGTTTATATTTCTGACATGGCAATGGTTACAAATTTAATTTTTCAGTTTGGTCCTGGTAAGAAGGAGGAGGACTAATTCTTTCAACCTATGCAAAGAACTACATCAACATGAAAAGTGGAGTAATCCACTGGCCACCATCCTAGGTAGTCTTGTGAAGGTCAATCAATGTATCATATTCTCTACAGAACCAGTGACACTGTTTACAAATGTATATGACTTACTTACAGATGTATTAAAATTAGCGAAATTTAAGATTAGTGTCATCTCAATCCAACATAACTTATCAAAGGCATATTGTACTATTTCTGAACCATTTATAAAAATATTTGTCTGAATCCTACTTCTGTAGCTGTCATCCCCAAGTTCTGAGAAGACATTAGCTTGCAGAATGTATTAATAATTTTCCATATTAAGATCTAGAGCAGTAGTACTGGCATAAGGATAGATATATAGGTTAATGGAACAGAATTGAGATTCAGAAATAAAACCTTATATTTGTAATTGATTGATTTTTGACAAAGGTGCTAAGGCCATTCATTATGGGAAAATATTATCTATTCAACAAATGTGCTGTGACAATTGATTACCCACATGCAAAAAGATAAACTTAGACCTTCAACTCATACCATACACAAAACCAAGTCTAAATGAATCATAGACTTAAATGTCACAGCTAAAACAATACAATTTTTGGAAGAAAAGAGAAGAGTATTTTCTAGACCCTATGTTAGGGAAAGATTTCTTAGGTTGAAGCTCTCACCCATCTTTTATTTCTTTTTTGGATCAAAAGCAGTCTGTCCCTGAAAAAAAACTGATAAACTGGACATCGTCAAAATTAAAAAACCTTTGCACTTCAAAAGACACCAATAAGAAAATTAAAAGACAAGTAAAAGACTGGAGGAAGAATTTGCAAAACACAAATCTGATAAAGGATTTTTACCCATACTATGAAAAGAACACTTATATCTCAATAATAAGAAAACAAACCATCCAATGAAATAATGGGCAAAAGAAATGAATGAACATTTCATCAAAAAAAGTATATGAGAGGATAATAAACACATAAAAAGATGCTCAATACCATTAATCATTTGGGAAACACAAATTAAAACCACAATAAGATACCATTTCATACCGACTAGAATGGCTATGACAAATAAGACAGGCAACAGCAAATGTTGCCAAGGATGTGGAGAAACTGGAACATTCATACATTGTTGATGGGAATGTAAACTGGTACTGTCCTTTGGAAAAAAGTGGCAGTTTCTCCAAGTTAAATGTAAAACTGTCTTACAACCCAACAATTCCACTTCTACATATCTACTCAAGAGAAATGAAAATATATGTCCACACAAAGACTTGCATGTAAACATCATTTGCAATAGCTCAAAACTGGAAATAACAGATTTCCATCAACTAGTGAATGAATAGACAAAATGTGTTGTATCTATATAATGGAGTACTATTTAGCAATTAAAAGTAACCAACTACTGACATGCTATGATATGAATGAATTTTAAAAACATTACGCTAAGTGAAACATTATTCTAAGTGAAAGTCCATGTGTATGAAAAGTCCAGAAAAGGCAAATTCATAGAGACAAAACGTAGATTAGTGGTTGCCTGAGGCTGGATTTGGGAACAGGGATTAACTATAAAGGGGTATAGGAAGGAATGAAAATGTTCTAAAACTCATGTACAGTGAGGTTGCACCACCTGGCAAATCATTGTAAACTTTAAGGAGTAAATGTTATATGTAAAATGAATGAATCAATGATTGCCTATAGGATACTCTCCCTTGCAATGGTAGCATATAGGGAATTCTATGACTCTGAATTTCTATGGGGTGTGCCAACGAGGAGACGCATTCTAAGTAATTTAGTATCTGGCTCCATAAAAATCTATCATCTGAGACAAACTCTGTTTCACCATGAACTTTGAGACAATGGTTAGAGCAATATGGCAATCAAGAAGGGAGTCTGTCCCTGGTGTAGACAGAGACAATACCAGTAGAGACGTTTAGGAGACTGGCCCATTGACCAAGGATTTCTTTTTTAGAGTGAGTGTTTACTCCAGTTGTCATAAGTATGGTCTGCTAAATTGAGGGTTAGAGACCAGAGCCAGGGGAAAGAAAAGGGCTGCATCATATGACTAATTAAAAAAAACCCATGAAGCACATTACCAAAAATACCAACACAATAACTACAATCATATCCTTCATCAATTTCACTAATTCTTTAAAAATTTTTTGTTACCTGTTTGTGGGTTAGCATCTCCCTCCATATAAATCTTCTGCTTTGGGGCTGGAATTTTTCTGGACAAGTCCCAGGATTCTGATAGGTTGAATCATCCAAGTGTTGGTTTATGGTAGTGATGTCAGATGAGTCTATTTTCCTGTCAGTCAATTATGACAGAATCTTTAGAAAAACAAAAAGAGAGAATAGAAACCATTTGTTACCAGGACCAAATGATCTGATCAATCTATTTATTTTCAGTAGCAGAATAAAAGAGAAAATAACAACAGAGCATGGACCTCGCTAGTGCTAAACTTCCAAGTGTTATGATTTAAAAAGAAATTTTATGCCCTTATTTATTTCTAGGATGAGGGGAGTATAACATTTTTGCTTTCTTATGTGACTCTCTTTGAAAATGTGCAGTATGAAGTTTCTCAAATATAAATTTTTTACCCTTGAAAGGAAAACAAACAAACAAACAAACAAACTCCCAGTGACTGCTATATTTCACAAGGTCTCAGTTGATGGCTACTTTGAAGAGAACATATTATTAGAACCTGGAGAAAGAGAAGTGGACAAGGAGAAGTAGTCTTTTCAACCACTTTCATCAACTTATTTTTGATAATTTCATTTGTCCTATATAGTTGCCTGAGCTCTGTGGGTGACATGGACAATGGATGTATTTAGAACTCTTGAGGGCCTTACAATCTATTTTGTAAGATGTGCACCAAAATTGCTATTAATAATAAAAGATGATTTTAAACAAAGGCATAAAACCATCTTGGAAATAAATTTAACAGTCATGCAAGCCCTTGCCCACGAACATGAGTATGCTTTTACCCATTTGAAAAGGTCCACAACCACTGAACATTCACTGTCACAACTCTTTACATTGTATAAAAATCATCTTGAAGGGATGAGCTCCTCTCTTTGCTTTGACATCTTCCTTTACATTGTGGACGCAATGAACAGGGAAGCTCTTATAATACTGATAAGCTAATTTTAAAAACGTGGAGCATACCAATTATACCTAATTATTTTTAGCATTCCTCCTTGAATCCTTCTTTACTTATGAGTGCCAGGCTATTAGGGAGCAAATTTTGGAATATTCTAGCAGCTGTCTGGGAAGTGCCAGGATGATTTTGATATAAATATGCCTGGATAGTTTTATTATTCTGAATTTGGGACCTGACTTGGAGAAGGGAAACCAAAAAAAGCATTGTCAGGAAATAGCCTTAGTCTTGGCTGTGTTATTAATAAGAACAATATATTTTATAACCCTGTCATTAAGAATTTTAACTTCTTTAGAAGTGAAGAACTCTATTGTTCTATGTTAGATCATGACCTAACAGCATGATGTTAGCTAGCACAAAACTAAAAAAAATTAACATGCTTTTGAGAAGTAAATGTTCACATTCAGATAGAGTAAGGAACTTAACTCTACTGTAAGAGGAAAAGACACAGGAAACAAAAAATAACTTTTATTTCTTCATGTTAAGAGTAGAATGTATACTCAAAGACAATTTCTTCTTAGGAGCGACCAATATTATTTAAAGCCTTATGCTTCTTAAAATAAAAGTAATTTGAAGAAGCACTTCCAGAATGACAGAGAAAAGACATCTGAAAATCCACTCCTCCATAAAAGCAAGAACACTGGCAAAATGATCAAACTCGACTTTTCCAGAACTCTGGAAATTAAACAAAACTTAAAAAAATCCAAGGAGCATTTATTCTAGAAAAATGGCTGACTCTCAGTAGGAATAATGAGCTTTGTGGCATTTTGACTTGCTTTTCCTCTCCCCAACTCCAAGGTAGCCTTCAAAATCATCAGTCTCACATTAGAGCAGCTCTGAAAACCCGGGGCATAGCAGCCACTAGAGGGGGCAGAGTGGGTGCAGAACTTCCCCAAACCCCAATCCCTAGAGAAATGTCACTATTTGACTTATCTGGAAGCTCGTTGTAAGAGCCCCACTCATGGAGCTAGTCTTATTTGATCTGACTCAGAGTTCATACAGTGAGAAATTCCGGCAGCAAATTGTTTGAAATCCCAGCTGCCTGAGGCAGAAAAACCAGTTGAGACAAACAAGAGGCTGCCCAAAACTTAAAAGGTATATTGGGAATAAGATGTAGATAGAGGGCTTTGAAAGCTTTGACACATGCCTGGGGGTCTAGAAATCCACATACGTTTGCAGAACTGTAAGCATATCCAGGAAATACCCGAGAAGGCTGGTGACTCTAAGGCCCTGCTCAAACAGAAAATGAGGAATAAGGCAGAGTAAACTTCCAGAGCATTGAAGGCTTGCTGAAAGCAACACACATAGTCCCTTATTTTTTAATTTGTTTATTTGGTATATCACATTAATCGATTTGCATATGTTGAACCATCCCTGTGCCTCTAGGATGAAGCCCACTTGATCATGGTGTATAATCTTTTTAAGATGTTGCTCTATTCGATCCACTAGTATCTTATTTAGGATTTTTACATCTGTGTTCATGAGAGATATTGGTCTGTAGTTTTCTTTTTTTGTGTTATCTTTACCGAGTTTTGGTATCAGAATAATACTGGCCTCATAAAATGAGTTGGGAAGTATTGTCTCCTCTTCGATTTTTTGGAAGAGTTTGAGGAGAATAGGTATTAAATCTCCTTTGAATGTTTGGTAGAACTCACTGGTGAAGCCATCTGGTCCTGGACTATTACTTTTTGGTAGGTTTTTGATGATTGTTTCAATTTCCATACTGCTGATCGATCTATTTAGATTTTCCAGTTCTTCTTGATTCGGTCTAGGAAGGTTGTATTTTTCTAAGTACTGATCTATTTCTTCTATTACATTTGGTGTTATATACTTTTTCATAGTATTCTTGTATGATCCTTTGTATTTCTGCGGTGTCTGTCATTATTTCCCCTTTCATCCCTGACTTTGTTTATTTGTGTCCTTTCTTTTTTTCTTTAGTGAGTCTAGCCAGAGGATGGTCAATTTTATTAAACTTCTCAAAGAACCAGCTCTTTGTTGTATTTATTTTTTCTATTATTTGTTTTCGATTTCATTTATTTCTGCTCTAATTTTGATTATTTCTTTCCTTTTGCTGACTTTAGGCTTCATTTGTTCTTCCTTTTCTCATTTTTTAAGATGAAGTGTTAGGTTGGTTATTTGGGCTTGTTCTTGTTTTTTGAGGTAAGCCTGTAATGATAGGAACTTTCCTCTTATTTTGATATGTTGTACTATCATTATCATTCATTTCTATGTATCTCATGATCTCTCTTTTTATTTCTTCTATGACCCAGTCATTCTTCAGTAGCATGTTGTTTAATCTCCATGTATTTGTGGTTCTTCCTGCTTTCTTTTTGCAGTTGACTTCCAGCTTCAAAGTATTATGATCAGAGACTATGGTCGGTATGATTTCAACCCTCTTATATTTGTTGAGGCTATCTCTGTGTCCCAGTATGTGATCGATCCTTGAGAATGTTCCATGTGCACTAGAGAAGAATGTATAAGCAGCTGTTTTGGGATGAAATGCTCTGTAAATGTCTAATATGTCTAGTTGGTCTAATGCGTCATTTAAGGATGTTATTTCCTTATTGATTTTCTGTTTGGAGTTATGAGAATGGCTATAATCAACAAGACAAGTAATAACAAATGTTGGAGAGGATGTGGAGAAATAGGAACCCTCATACACTGCTGATGGGACTGCAAACTGGTATGGCCTCTATGGAAAGCAATATGGAGCAATTAAGGTGTGAGATGGTATCTCGTTGTGGTTTTGATTTGCATTTCCCTAATAGCTAGCAATGTTGAGGGAGCATAGATATTAATAAGTATTACGTCTTCTTGGTGCATGATTCCCTTTATCATTACGAAGTGTCCCTCAGTATCTTTCTTTACCTTTTTTAATTTGAAGTTTATTTCGTCCATTATTAGTACTACAACTCCCGCTTTTCTCTGAATGCCATTTGCTTGAAATGTCATTTTCCACCCTTTCACTTTGAGTCTATATTTGTCTTTGGAACTGAAATGTGTCTCCTGGAGGCAGCAAACGGTTGGGTTTTGTTTTTTGATCCGATCTGCAACTTGTGCCTTTTTCTTGGTGAGTTCAGTCCATTTACATTTAGGATAATTATTGAAATATGAGGTCTTCTTATAGCCATTTTATATTTTTCTTTCTGGTAGCTCGGTGTTTCCATTGCTTCCTTGTCCTTGTGTTTCTGTTTTCTTTATTTGGGTTGGCTTTTGTGGGTTTTCTCTCTGGTCCTTCTACACATAGTCCCTTGACAAAGAGTAGAAGACTTATTGCTTCAAGGCCTTTAAGGAAATCAACTATTCAATCATTAGCTGACTAGTAAACTAACTGGGCAGAAACTTCGGTAACCACATATGACAAAGGAAATCGGCTTTACAGAATTAATCCTTGAAAGTCAATAAACAAATAAACAGCAACAACAAGAAGCTTTGGGAGAATCTGATTTCCAGAGATTCTATATTATGTTATTTTAAAAATCCAGTTTTCAATCCCCCACCACCCAAAAGAGACCGGCAAAGAAACAGGCAAGTATGGCCCATATACAGAGAAATAAAGCAGTCAACAGAAACTGTCTCTGAGGAAATCTGGATGTTGGACTTATTAGACAAAGACTTTAAATAGACTATTACAAAAAAGAACTAGAGGAAACTATATCTAAAGAATTCAAAGAAAATATGAAAATGATGTATGACCAAAAAGAAATATCAATAAAGAGATAGAAATTATTTTAAAAAATTAAATGGAAATTCTGGAGTTGAACAGTATAATAACTGAAATTAAAAATTTACTAGCATTTCCTCAACTTGATCTACAAAAAAACCCATTGAGTTCATCATACTCAATGGTAAAAAACTTGCAGCTTTCCCACTAAGATCAGGTACAAAGCAAGGATGTCCCCTCCCACTACTTCCCTTCAGCATCGTACTGGAAGTTTCAGCTAATGCAATGAGACAAGGAAGGAAATAAAAATTATATAGACTGGAAAGGAAGAAATTAAAATGTCTTTGTTTTCCTATGTAGAAAATTCAAAAGAATTGACAAAAAAACAAGAACAAGAACAAGAACAACAACAAAAAACAGCTCCTTAAGTGATTACAGCAAGGTTGTAGGGTACAGGTTAACAAACAAGTCAATCGTCTTCCCACGTACTAACAATGAACAAGTGGAATTCAAAATTAAAAACAAAACAGAACAATATTACTTACATTAGCATCCAGAAAAATAGAATACTTGGGTATAAATATAACAATATATGTACAAGATCTGTATGAAGAAAACTACAAAACTCTTATGAACAAAATATAAGAAAAAGTAAATAATGGAGAGATTTTCATATTAATGGATAAGAAGATTCAATGTTGTCAAGATGTCAGTTGTTCCCAACTTGATCTATAGATTCAGTGCAATCCCGATCAAAATACCATTAAGTTATTTTGTAGATATTGGAAAACTGATATTAAAGTTTATATGGAAAGGCAAAAGACCTAGTATAGGCAACAAAATATTGTAGGAGAAAAACAAAGTTGGAGGACTGACACTACCTGACATCAAAACTGACTATAAAAATGCAGTAATCAAGACAATGTTGAATGGAGAACATACAAATAGATCCACAGAAATATACTCAACTTATCTTTAACAAGGGAGCAAAAGCAATACAAAGGACAAAGATAATTTTTTCAACAAATAGTGTTGGAACAACTGGTTGTCCACATGCAAAAAGATTAATCTAGACACAGACCTTATACCCTTCATCAAAGTACTTAAAATTGATCACGGGCCTAATTGGTGATGACTTTTTAGATACAACAGCAAAGGCATGATCCATGAAAGAAAGAATTGATAAGCTAGACTTAGTTAAAATTAAAAATTTATGCTCAGTGAAAGACACTGTCAAAAGAATGATAAAAACCACAGAATGGGAGAAAATATTTGCAAAAGAATTATCTGCTAAAAGACTATTATCCAAAACATACAAAGAATACTTAAAACTCAACAATAAGAAAATGAACAACCAGATTACAAAATAGGCAAAAGATCTGAACAAACATCTCCTCAAAGGAGATATACAGATGGCAGCTAAGCATATGAAAAGATACTCAATGTCATACGTCATTAGGGAATTGCAAATTAAAACAATAATGAGATACCAATATATACCTATTAGAATGGCCAGAATCTGGAACACTGACAACACCAAATTTTGATGAGGATGTGGAGCAACAGGAATTCTCATTCGTTGCTGGTAGGAATGCAAATAGTACAGTTCTGGGAGACAGTTTGGTGGTTCCTTACAAAACTAAACATACTCTTATGAACCAGCAATACACACTCCTCAGTATTTCCCCAAAAGAGTTGAAAACTTATGTCCACATAAAAACCTGCACACAGATTCATTCATAACTGTCAAACCTTGGAAGGAAACAAGATGTCCTTTAGTATGAGAATGAATAAATAAACTGTGGTACATCCAGACAATGAAATATTATTCAGCACTGCGAAGAAATGAACTATCAAGCCATGAAAAGGCATGGAGGAACCTTAAATGCATATTACTAAGTGAAAGAAGCCAATGTGAAAAGGCTATATACCATATGATTTCAGCTGTACGACATTCTGGAAAAGGCAAAACTATGGAGACATTATAAAGATCAGTGGTTAGGGGTTAGGGGGATGGAAAGATAAATAGGCAGAGTTCAGAGGATTTTCAGGGCAGTGAAAATACTCTGTATGATAAGGATACATTATTATACATTTGTACAAACCCTAAGAATGTACAACACCAAGAGCAAAACGTAATGTAATTGTGGACTCTATAATTAAGATGTGTCAATGTAGTTTCATCAGTTGTAACAAATGTTCCACTCTGGTTGGGGATGTTGATAATGAGGGAAGCTATACCTGTGTGGGGGCAACAGATATATCTGAAATCTCTTTACTTTCCCCTCGATTTCACTATGAACCATAACTTGCTCTTAAAATATAAAGTTTGAATTTTAAAAATTTATTAGAGGTGTTCAGCAGCATATTTGAAATAGCAGAAGAAAGATCTATAAACTTTAATATAGAATATAGAAATTGTCCAAAAGAATAAAGAAAAATGAACAGAGCCTGAGAGACCTGTGGAAATACAAGCATACTGAAATATGTACAATGAGAATCATAGAAGGAGGTGGGTGGAGAGAGAGAGGGAAGGAGGGAGGAAGGGAGAGAGGGACAGGGGGAGAGAGACAGAGAGAAAGAGAGAGAGAGAGAGAGAGAGAGGGAGAGGCATAAATAACATTTGGAGAAATAATGTCCGAAATCTCTCAAATTTTATAAAAACATTAATCTACATATCTAAGAAGCCCACTTAACTCCAAGATAAACTCAAAGAAATTCACACTTAAACACATCAAACTATTGAAAGACAAAGATAAATAATCTCAAAAGCAACAATAGAAAAACATTATTTATAAGGGCATTTATAAGGGATCCTCAATAAAAATCAACAGCTAATGTCTCATCAGAAACTGAAGGCCAGGAGGAAGTGCGATGATAACATGTTAAAAATGCCACAAGAAAAAGACTGTCAGCCAAGAATTCTATAACCAGAGAAACTATTCTTCAAACATGAAGGAGAAAGTTTTAATACCCAAATAAACCAAAACTGAGAGAATTTGTCACTAGCAGACCTGTCCTATAAGAAATACCAAAGAGCGTGCTTCAGGCTGACATGAAAGGACACTAGACAGTTCCTTGAATCCACGGAGAGAAATAAAGGGCACCAATAAAAGTTGCCACATACAGAAATATAAAATATGGTATAAATGTATTTATACTGTAACTTGTTTCTTATTCTATCTAATGGAAGCAGCTGCATTAAGTAATAATTATAAAATTATGATGATATGTTTATAATGTATAAAGCTGTAATTTGTATGACAATAATAGTACAAAGGAGTGGGGAAGGAAATGCAGTTATATTGGAGCAAAATTTGAACACTATTAAAACTCAGTTGGTATCATGCTGAACTAGTGTTAAACATTATGATGCTAATTGCAATTCCAGAGTGACTACTAAAAAAAAACTTTTAAAATGCAGTAAAAGAAACAACAAATTAAAATGGCACACTAGAAAATATCTATTAAACATAAAAGAAGGCAGTAATGAAGAAATAGAAGAACAAAAAAGACAAAAGACTTATATAAAACAAATAAAATTGCAGATGAAAATCATATGTCATTAGTAATTAAATTATACATAAATGAATTAAATACTCTAATAAAAATACAGAGATTGGCAGATAAAAAGATCATTATTCTACTACATACTGTCTATATGAACCACGCTTAAGATTCACAGATGCAAAGAAGTTGAAATTAAGGGGATGAAAAAAGATATACCATGCAAACAATAATCAAAGGATATCTGGAGTGGCTATAATGATATCAAATAGAATTAAAGGCAAAAATTTTTAAGAGGAGAAAAAAGACATTTCATAATAATAAAAGGGTCAATCTATCAGGAACACATAATAATTATAAACAAATGTTCCAGGGGGATTAAGAAGTACAAACTGCCAATTATAAAATTACTCGCAAGGGTGTAATATATAGCATAGGAAATATAATATTGTAAATAACTGTGTAGGGTGCCAGCTGGGTATTAGACTTACCATGGTGATCACTTAGTAAGGTATATAGAGGTCTAATCGCTATCATGCACTTGAAACTAATATAATATTGTATATCAACTATAACTTTAAAATAAATTTTAAAAAAGCATCTAACAACATAGTCCTAAGATACACAAAGTAAAAATGAGATAATTAAAGAGAGAAATACACAGTTCAACAACAACTGGATATTCTAATATCCCCCTACCAACAATGAATAGAATAGCTAGGCAGATCAGCAGGGAAACAGAAGACTTGTACAACACAATAAACCAGCTAGATCTAACAGACATCTATAGAATATGCCAACAAACAACAGAAGAATATGCATTCTTCTCAAGTGCATATGGACTATCATGTTAGGCCATTAAAAAAGGCACCAAAAAATTTAAAAGAATTAAAATAATGCAAAGTATGTTCTCTGACCACAATGATTTTCAATGGAATAAAATTGAAAATCAATGAGAAATTTTTAGGAAGTTCATAAATATGTGTAAATTAAACAACATATATGGGATGCAGTTAAAGCAGTGCTTAGAGGGAAATTTAGAGCTGTAAAGGCCTATATTAAAAAGAAAAAATAATCAAAATGGCATGGTATTGGCAGCAAAACAGACACATGAACCAGTGGAACAGAATCGAGAGTCCAGAAGTAAACCCATATTTATATGGGCAAATAATTTTTGACAAAAAAGCCAAAAACATACAGTGGAGAAAGTAAAGCCTCTTCAATAAATGGTGCTGGGAAAACTGAAAAGCCACCTGCAAAAGAATGAAACTAGACTTGTCTATCACCAAACATCAAAATTAACTCAAAATGGATTAAGGACCTGAATATAAGACCTGAAACAATAAAATGCATAGAAGAAAACATAAGAACTAAACTCAAGGACCTTGGACTTAAAGAGGATTTATGAATTTGACCTCAAAGGGAAGTAAAACCTAAAATACATGAATGGGACTACATCAAACTAAAAAGCTGCTGCTCAACCATCAACAAGGTAAAGAGACAACCATCCAAATGGGAAAATATATTTGCAAGCAACGCTTCCGATAAGGGCCTAATATCCAAAATATACAAAGAACTCATACGACTCAATAACAAAAAAAAACAACAAAAACCATCCAATCAAAAAATGGGCAGGGGACCTGAACAGACACTTCTCCCTAGAGGACATACAAATGGCCAAAAAATATATGAAAAGATGTTCAACATCGCTAGCTATTAGGGAAATGCAAATCAAAACCACAACGAGATACCATCTCACACCTGTTAGAAAAGCTATAATCAACAGGATAACTAATAACAAATGTTGGAGAGGATGCAGAGAAAAAGGAACCCTCATGCACTGCTGGTGGGACTGCAAATTGGTACAGCCACTATGGAAAACAGTATGGAGGTTCCTCAAAAAACTAAGAATTGATCTACCATATAATCCAACAATCCCTCTACTGGATATTTACCCCAAAGATTTAAAAAATCATATCTGTAAAGATATTTGCACACTGATGTTCATAGCAGCATTATTCACTGTGGCCAGGACATGGAAGCAACCAAAGTGTCCTACGATAGATAATTGGCTAAAGAAGCTGTGGTACATATATACAATGGAATATTATTCAGCCATAAGAAGAGATGAAATATAGCCATTTGTGACAACATGGACGGACCTTGAGATAATCATGCTAAGCGAAATAAGCCAGACAGAAACGTTGAAAATCACATGATATCACATATGTGGGATATCAAACCTAAAAGCACCAGATGAACAAGACATACAAACAGAGACTCATGAACATGGACTATAGACTAGTGGTTACCAGAGGGTAGGGGTGAGAGAGGAGGGGGAAGGTGGACGGGGTAAAGGGGGTCAAATATAGGGGAGTAGGGGGAGGGTAAAGTGGGTAAAGGGGATCGAATATATGGTAGCTGAAGGAAACTGGACTTTGGGTGGTAAACACACAATAGAATATACAGATGTGAAATTATAATGTACCTGAAAATTATATAATTGTATTAACCAATGTTACCCCAATAAACTTAAAAAAAAAAAAGGAAGAAGAAAGATCTAGGTAGGAAAAAAAATGTCGTATATGATAAAGGCTCTGTTCATCCCTCTGGCAATCAAATCAAAGTTGTGACAGAAACAAGGAGCAGCAGCAAGGAAAAATAGCCTGAGATCTAGACGAACAAGCCATACAACTAGGGAGAAGTACAAGAAATCACCCTGCAATAGCAGAAGGTAGGATGGGGTGAGTACACGGGTCTGCCTGGTCTCAAGCGGCTGAGTGAGAAGGAGGCAGAAGCCTCTTAAAGGGGCCACATCCATGAGCGGATTTTCACGGTGATGGACCTGCTAGCTCTGAGCACCAGTGCTTATTTGGCTGCGTGCAGGGGCCACCAGTAGCTTACAAGGAGACTTTGTTGGATTGAGGGCTGAGGTGAGACTAGCTCTTTACAGAAGTGTCCATTGTTCCCTGTTGAGCACCCCCTTACCAGTGCGCAGGACACAGCGCCATCATAGTCGTGATGTCATCAAATTGGATAACAGAGGCCAGAGGTCGCTCTGCCCAGAGGATTCCCTTAAACCCTACCTCCCCCAACTCACAGCCCTACTGAAGCCAAATCCAGGTATATCCTCAGCAAGTCAGGTGCTCCTTGCTGAGCAGCACCTATACTCACATTGGAGGCAGCAGGCCTCGGTTTCTGGTGTGGCCTTTTGAGGCAATTATAAGCACAGTATCTGTGGATTGCTTGCTGAATCTTAACAGGTGGCCCCGGAGGGGCACAGGCTGGGGCTAAACTTGGCCTGCAGCTGAACCCCTTTGAGGACTGTGCCACTGGACACCTACTACACAAAGCCGTACTAATAAGACCGGGAGACTTAGGAGCTTTGCTTAGTACATAGAAACAGACATGGAAAGGCAGCCAAAATGGGAAGACAAAAAAGCAGAAACCATATGACAGAATAGAACAGAGATCCAGATATAATGGAGTCAAGTAATCTAACAGATGCAGAGTTCAAAACACTGGTTATAAAGATGCTCAATGAACTTTTGGGAAGTGTAGATAAATTCAATGAGAACTTCAACAAAGAAATAAAAAACATAAAAATGGAAATGGAAATTATAAAAGGGAATCAGTCTGAAATGAAGAACACATTATCTGAGGTGGGTAGTATATTAAATGGAATAAACAAAGGAATAAACAAAGCGAATAAAGAAAAGGATCAAATGCCCTATTTTGAGCATGGGAAAGCCAAGGACACGCAATCACAATGGCAAGAGATAAAATGCCAAGACTATAAAAATAATTTAAGGAGCATATGGGACACTATTAAGAGTTCAAATATTCATCTGATCGGTGTACCAGAAGAAAATTAAGATGTTGATCAGCTGTTTGAAAAAATAATGATGGAAAACTTCCCTAACCTGGTGAAGGAAATGGACATAAAACCCAGGAAGCTCAGATAATCCCAAAAATCAGGGATCCAAAGAGGTCCGCACCAAGACACATCTTAATTAAAATGCCAAAGGTTAAATACAAAGAAAGAATATTAAAAGCACAACAAGAAAAACAGATAGTTACTTATAAGGGAACACCCATAAGACTGGCAACTGATTTCTCAAAAGAAACTGTGCAGGACAGAAGGGCTTAGCAAAAAATATTCGACAGGATGAAGACCCAGGATCTACAACTAAGATTACTTTATCCAGTAAAGCTATCGTTTAGAGTTAAAGGACAGATAAAAATAAGCTAAAGGAATTTATCAACACAAAGCCAATATTATAGGAAATGTTTAAGGAACTTTTTTAAGAAGAAAAATAATGTATCAAAAACAGGAATAATGAATGGTGACAACTACATTCCTATCAATAATTACCTCAAATGGAAAAGAATTAAGTGTTCCAGCTAAAAGATAGAGTGGATGAATGGAAAGGAAAACAAGACCCCTACATGTTGCCTATAAGAGACTCGCTTCAGGTTAAAAGACACACACAGACTAAAAGGAAGAGGATGGAAAAAGATACTGCTTTGATGTACCCACAAGGTATTTAAGTCAGACAGAGAAAGTTAAACGCTATATGATTTCACTTATATGCAGAATCTAAGGAATAAAAAGAACAAACTAATCAAAAACAGACTTACAAGTATAGTGGACAATTTGGTGATGGACGGAGGGGAGGGAGGTTTGGGGGGCTGGGAGAATGGGGTGAAGGGTTAAAGAAAAACAAATTAGTAGCTCATGGATGGTCACGGGGATGGGGAGCATGGCATAGAGAATTAGCATTAATACATTGGCTAGGTGGAGGGTCAGGGGTGGGAGGGAGCAAATGAGGTGACCATTTTACGAACTATATAGATGTCTAACCAATGTACTGTATACTTGAAACTAATTAAAATAAATAAATTTAAAAAAAGAGTTACGACAACTAAATACAATAATGATACTTGATTGAATCCTGATTTGAACAAAATGGTTTTATAAAAGACAAATGGGGAAATTTTAATAAGGATTACTATTAGATAATAGTAGAAAATTATTAATGAATGTGATAATGATATTAAGATTGTATAAGACTTATTTTTGGAGAGGCACATAGAAATAGAGGTGAAATATGTATTTGCATTAAAATATACCAGAAAAAAGATCTTAAATCAATAATCTAAACTACTGCCTTAAAAAAAAGAAAAAAAAAAAAAAAGAAAAAAAAGAGCAAAATAACCCAAAGCTAGTCAAAGGAATGAAATAACAAAAAGTAAAAATAAATGGAATAGAATAAAGAATAGAAAACAATAGAAAAAAATCAATGGAACCAAAAGTTGGTTCTTTGAAAAGATCGACAAAACTGATAAACCTTTACCTAGATTGATCAAGAGAAAAAAGAAGAATCAAGTTACTAACACCCCAGATAAAAGAGGAGACATCACTACATTCTTTATAGTGATGCAGTGTAAGAGAATACTATGAATAATTGTATTCCAATAAATTAGATAACATACATAAAATGAACGAATTCCTATAAAGACACAAACTACCGAAGACTATGCAAGAAGAAGCAAAAAAATCTAAATATGCCTATAACAAGTGAAGAGATGTATTAGTAATTTTAAAACTTCCCACAAAGAAGAGTTTAGGCCCAGATGGCTTCCATGGTACATTCTGCCAAATGTTTAAATAATAATTAATACCAATCATTCGCAAACTCTCTTTCAAAAAAAAAAAAAAAGAGGGGGAACATTTCTCAATTCATTCTATGAGACCAGTATTACCTTGATACAAAATCAGACAAGGAAATCACAAAAGAGAAAACTGCATGTCCCTTCTGTATAAGGACATGTCTCCTCAACAAAATACTAGCAAACTAAATCCTGCAACATGTAAAAATGATTATACATTTATCAAGTATGATTTATCTCAGAAATGCAAGGTGGTTTAACACCCAAAAGTCAATTGATTTAATAAAGTCAATTGAATAATTGTATTCCAATAAATTATACAATTATTCAATTGTATACAATTATTCAATACAATTATTCAATTGACCATATAATTAGAATAAAGGACAAAATCCACATGATCATCTCAACTGGTGCAGAAATAACATGACAAAATCCAAAATCTTTTCACAATAAAAAACAAAACAATGAACAAATTGGGAATAGAAGGTAATTTCCCCAACCTGATAAAAAACATCTATGAAAAACCCACAATTAATATACTCAATGCCAAAAGGCTTTCCCCCTAACATCAGGAATAAGACAAGGTTATCCACTCTCATCATGTCTATTCAACGTTGTACTGAAGGTTGTAGCCAGGGCTATTAGTTAAGAAAAAGAAATAAAATTCATCCAAATTGGAAAGCAAGAAATAAAACTATTTCTATTCACAGTTGATATGACATTGCATATAGAAAATCCTAAGGAATCCCAAAAACATTATATTACTAATAAGTGAGTTCAGCAAATTTATAGGACACCAGATCAATATATAAAAATCAATTGTAATTCTATACACTAGCAATGAATGATATAAAAATGAATTTAAGATTACAATTCTATTCACAATAGCGTAAAAAGAATAACATACATAGGAATACGTTAAACAAAGAAAAAGTACAAAACTACAAAACATTGTTGAAATTGAAAACCTAACTAAATGGAAGACTTCCATGTTCATCAATCAAAAAATATTAAGAGAGTAATACTCCCCAAATTGATCTACAGATTCAACTCAATCTTTATCGAAATTTCAGCTGACCTTTTTGTAGAAATTGACAACCTGAGCCAAAAATCTATATTGGCATGCAACAGACCCATAATAGTCAAAACAATCTTGAAAAAGAACCAGATTGGTGGATTCACAATTCCTGATTTCAAAATTTACTACAAAGTTACAGTAATCAAGACAGTGTGGTAGTAGCATAAGGATACATATATACGTCAATGGACTAGAACTTAGAGTCCAGATTTTTGACAATGGTGCCAAAACAATTCAATGAGAATGGTCTTTTCAAAATACAATGATGAGACACAACTGGATATTCACATGCAAAAAAAAAATTAAGTTTAACACTTATTTTACACCATATACAAAAATTAACTCAGAATGGATCCGAGACCTAAACATATAGGCTAAAACTAGAAAACTCCTTAAGAAAACATAGAAGAAGAGCTTCATGACACTGTATTAGACAATGAATTCTTGGATATGACAGCAAAAAGCACAAGCAACAAAAGAAAAAATAAATTGAATTACATCAAAATTAAAAACTTTGCATCAAAGGACAGTTTGAGGGAAAAGGCAAACTACAGAATGGGAGAAAATATTTGCAAATCATATATCTGATAAGGGGCTAATCCAGAATATAAAGAACTCCTTCAACCCAAAAACAGAAAACATATAACCTGATTTAAAAATGGACAGACAACTTGAATAGACGTTATTCCCAAAAAGATACACAAATGTCCAACAAGCATATGAAAAGTTGCACAACATCACTAATCATTAGGGAAATGCAACTCAAAACCATGATATGACATCATCTCACACGTGCCAGGATGGCTTCTACTTTAAAAAATCCAACAGAAAATAACAAGTGTTGGCGAGGATGTGAACAAATTGGACTTCTTGTACATTGTTGATGAGAATGTAAAATTGTGCAGCTGCTATGGAAAACAGTATGACAATTCCTCAACAATTGAAAATAGAATTACCATATGATCCAGTTATTCTACTTCTGAGCACATACCCAAAAGAATTGAAAGCAAGTTCTGAAGAGATATTTGTACACCCATGTTTATAGCAGCATTCTTCACAATAGCCAAGAGGTGAAAGCAACCCAAGTGTCTACTGATGAAAAATTGGATAAATAAAATGTGATATATATATTATATATATATATATATATATATATATATATATATATATATATATATTATTCGGCCATAAAAAGGAATGAAATTCTGAAACATAAATGACTGAGGATATTATGCTATTCAAAGAAGCCAGTCACAAAAGACAAATACCGTATGATGCCTCTTTTACAAACTGTCTAGAGTAGTCAAATACACAGAGATAGAAAGTCAGATGTTGGTTGCAAGGGACTAGAGGAAGGAAGAAATGGGGAGTTGTTGCTCAATGGGAATAGAGTTCCGGTTTCACAAGATGAAGCTCTGGAGATTGCTTATACAACAATATGAATATACCTTACTGAACTATACGCTACCACAATTTTTAAAGACTATCAAAAATTGCTTAATTATGGTTACAAAAATGCTAAATAATGAGATATCATTTATCGGATTTGAGAAAAGTTTTCTCTCTGACCCTTGACTTCTGTACCTCAACTTCTACCTGTGTCCACTTGGCTGCTCACAAATTAACCTGATAGCTCTCAATTTAAGCCTACTTGGCTTTTCCAGATTAACTCTCAACAATTTTCTGTTGAGTCAACTAAAGCTCAGCAAGGTTTAGTGACATTTCCCAAGGTTGTGTGAGGAATGGATCACTGGGTCCCACAGCCTGAAAGCCTGGGTTCTTCCCCACCACGCCTCAGTCTCCTCAAGTTAGCTTTATCCTAACAACCACTTGGGGTACCTCAAAAATTCAGATTCTTGTTGGAAATGAGTGGTTCTCTAGATTTTGATGAATGATGTTATGTATGGATCCTGGAATGAGTAAATAAACAAAGAGATGAAATAAAACAGGAATGGAGAACTTGACAGACTAATGGAGCCTTGAAGAGGGTGGAGTCTGGAAGACAGAAGGCTGAAGAATTGCTGAGGCTGGGCACATTCTGTGCTAACCAGAGCCCTAGTCTAACTTGCGCCGAGGACAGAGACCATTGGGGACAGTCCAGGGGCCTTGGAGCTGTTGCCAGCCAGGAGAGAGGCCAATCCAGACACATTAGTGTGTGCTCCCAGCCGCGAAGGAGGCTCAGGCAAGATGCCCTAAGGAAGGAAGGGTGATAGGGGCATTAGGGAGACCTGGTGGGTTTTTGCATGGGGAAGAGGAGTATTTTTCTTTAGAAAGATCGCTGTGACTCTTGTGGGGAAGACAATTCAAAGGGGAAGAAATTGGAGGAGGGAAGAACTGACTGCAAACAGCAGAGCCCAGGGAAATGAATTTCAGAGAGATTTTTGGAGAGAACTTTGCCAGGGCTTGGTACTCAACTGCATGTGGAGATGATGAGGGAGAGAAATGGGTCTTCATTATCAGCTCTTAGGTACTTCAGTGACAGAGCTCAAAGGAACATATCTGTAATGGGTGGGGGTGAGGGTCGGGGTGGGGGCAGTCATAAGCAAAGAAAGTGGCTGTCACTTTTGCCAAGTTCCATCTATGACTCTAAGTGCTCGTCCGGTTGGTTGCTCCAACATGGGAGACTTCTGTGTTGTCCCTCAGGTTCAAGGGTCTCTGTTTTTGTTTTTTGAGGGGTGAAGTGGGGATCTGGTACATTCGTCCAGCCCTCAGAGAGAGCTGAGGAGGCCAGAGTCACCACGGGTTGGAGGGAGAAAATGGCTTTCAAGAAATAGGGAAAGAAAATGTCTGAGGGAGCAAAGCTATTTCAAAACCACTGTTCTTCCCATTTCTGTATCATTTAACCGAACATGGCTCTGTGTGTTATATCAGTTGATACTCATGCTGATTTGAAGAACTCAGCAGAGCTGGGCTACTGCCTTCCCCAGGCTAACAGTGTTCCTAAGCCAGCATGGGAACCCAGATAATCCAAGGTCTAATGGCAGAAAAACTGCTAGATACAGGATAACGGGAGTGTGGCATAGACTTGAACTATTACTTTTTTAAGGTAAAGTCTAGAGAGAAGTTGAGGAAATAGGCATCTCCTCCAACTTGGGAAGACTCCCCAAGGGTCCACCTACTGATCCTAGATCCCTTTCTGAGCCCTCCAAACCTGGGGTAAAAGAGCTCCCTTTGCCAGCCTCCTTTGCCTCGGCCTGAGGGAGTCTATGAATCCCAGCACTGAAGGAACAGGATCTGACCCCGTCTTTCATTGTGGAGATGGGAAAATTGAGGCAGGGGTGACGGGAGCACCCTGCATGGGGCTCTCTCCTCTGAGGCCTTAGTCTCACTAACTACAGCTTCTTCTTCAGGGACAGAAAGACATGGCCTGGAAATGGACACCACCTCTGCTGCTTCTGGCCTGGATAGCCTCCATGTGCAGTGCCAGGGACAGGACAGATCTGATCAATGTCTGTATGGACGCCAAACACCACAAGACAAAGCCAGGCCCTGAGGACAAGCTGCATGACCAGGTGTAGCTGGAGTGTGGCTCTGGTTGGGGTTGGGGGGGCTGGTTCTAACAGGGAACAGGAAATTAAAGTGGTGGGGGAAGGGTTCAGGAGTCAGATACCCCCATATCCTGAGTTATTGCTGTGGGTGAAGATGAAAGTTGGGTGTGGTTGAGGTGATTTTAGGGGTGGCCTCCTAAGAAAAGGATACCATGTCAGCAATAATATGGAATATTCATTTATTGAGCCCCAACTAGGTGTCATGTGTTTCTGTACATTATTTCATATTCCCAGTGGTCCTTTGATATAGGTCGATGATATTCTCTACATGACACAAATGAGGAAACTGAGACCCAGAGGTGCATATGAACATACAGAGGAACTGGACATGATCAGCCCTTGTGGTGGGGTAGGGGTAGGACTGGGGTAACCTCCAGGGATTTGGAGGGTGAAAGACTGGGGGAGGATGGCTCTTCCTACCTTCACTATGTGCCAGTCCAATGGAATGCTAAGGGTAGAGGAGGAGAAGGCTTCTTATGACTGTGACATAGGGTAGAGATGCTATACATTCATACATTCTATAAAATTTATGCCAGTCAGTTGTAGCCTCATCAGACTCCATGTCTCCTTTTTATGAAAAATACTGTTTAGACTCTCTTTTCTATCCTGGTATGAAATTCAAAGCTACTAGAACCTATTTGCATGTTTAATTAAAAAATATCAATATAACTCCCAATCTGTAATACAGAGGAGAATAAAAAGAAAGTAATTTATAATAAAAAATATATGTTTCAATACATCTGTTCTCTGGTATGACTACATTAGAAGTCATTATGAAATAGCATATGTTACTTTTATTCACAAAATCACTATGAATGGGGCAGCTACAAATGAAGATTGATAGAGGTGGCAACTTAAATGCTATAAGATGCTCTAAGTAGTGTTGCCATTGATGACATATTTTCTAAAATAGTGAATAACTCCAGTAAAACAAAACACATTGCAATTCAGCCTTCCCTTTCACAGTTTTTGTCATCCTGGAAAATCTGGTCTATATTAAAAACTTGTTAAAATATGGTGTGTCTATATGTAAGATGGAGTTTGGTTTAGATTTAAGAAATCATAAATAGGTCTTTCATTTACTTTTTTTTCAGCAGATGTGTTTGTGGGACTTCTATGTGTCTGGCACTGGCCTAGCCACTGGGGCGGGGAGATGAGGTGGGAAGGAACAGATCTTAATGCTTGCCAAGAATAAGGTTGTTCAACATATATTACTGCATACCACACTCTCTCTTTCCTCTTTTGCTCAAATCGTCACCTTCTAATGAGGCTTTTCACAACCACCCTATTTAAAATTTCAACAATCATTCCATACTCCACATTCCCATTCCCTGCTGTAATTTTCTCCATATAACTTATCATATCCTTACATATATTTTCTCTCCTAGTGCCTCTCCCCTGACCAGAATGTAAGTTCCATGAACACATATTTCTGTCTGCTTTGTTTCCTGCTATATTCCATCTAGAACAGTGACTGGCATAGAATAGGTACTCAATAATTATTTTTTAATTAATAAATTAAAGAAGTTTTATTAAATGTTAAGGGCTATAAAGATGACAGTTTATTGTCTCCCTAAGACAGAGTCTGTCTCAGACTCCCACAACCTCCTGATTACACTGTTGTAACTGAGTGTCCCCCAAGATGGGAGTTCCTGGAGGCCAAGGACAGAGGGGTCCTCACAATGAGTGTGAGGCCATATACCTGGGGGCAGAAGAGTAAGAATCAAATGGGGAGAGGCTGGAGGTGGCAGAAGGCTGTGGTGGTGGGAAGGACTTAGTTCTGTGTCCTCCCCACTCAGTGCAGTCCCTGGAAGAAGAATGCCTGCTGCTCCGTCAGCACCAGCCAGGAGCTGCACAAGGACACCTCCCTCCTGTATAACTTTAACTGGGACCACTGTGGCCAGATGGAGCCTGCCTGCAAGCGCCACTTCATCCAGGACACATGCTTGTATGAGTGCTCCCCCAACCTGGGGCCCTGGATCCAGCAGGTATGCGAGTCTCCCTCACCCCATCCCAGCAGGCTGCCCTCCAGCTCAGTCAAGGTCGTGGTTGCCAACATACCTGGCTGAGATGAGTCTTCTCGCCCCATCTTCCACCCAGGTAGACCAGAGCTGGCGCAAAGAACGTTTCCTGGATGTGCCCCTGTGCAAAGAGGACTGTCAGAGCTGGTGGGAAGCCTGCCGCACCTCCTACACTTGCAAGAGCGACTGGCATAAGGGCTGGAACTGGACCTCAGGTGAGGGCTGGTGGGTGGGGAAATGGAGGTGGAGTTTAGACAAAGGGGGTTTGAGGATTTGGGATTGGGTGAGGATTTCCGGGATAGCCAGGGGCTGAATGTCTGTGTCCACGCTCTCTCTTCCTGCAGGATCTAACAAGTGTCCAGCTGAGGCCGTCTGCCGCACATTTGAGTCCTACTTCCCCACGCCTGCAGCCCTGTGTGAGGGCCTCTGGAGTCACTCTTACAAAGTCAGCCAATACAGCAGAGGGAGCGGCCGCTGCATCCAGATGTGGTTTGACCCAGCCCAGGGTAACCCCAATGAGGAGGTGGCGAGGTTCTATGCCTTGGCGATGAAAGCCAGGGCCATGCCCCACAGGGCTGGGCCTCTCCTGCTCAGCCTGGCCCTGATGCTGCAACTCTGGCTTCTTGGCTGAGTCCAGCTCTCCGCAAACAACCAGGCTGGGCTCAGCTTACTTTCACAAATGAGGGAGCCCTAAGCATGTCTCCATCGATTACCCATCCCTCTATTATCCAATTCCTACTCCATGGTGGGGCTTGAGGTTTCTCTGACAGCTAGTTCTAATAAATAGATGGACATATCCGTGTCTGATGAATTATTTTGGTTGTGAGTTTGTGGATGGATAGAAGACAGATTCCATTTAGATTCATTCAGATTAGAGGAACGAGACCCGGGTTTGAATCCCAGCTCTGTTATTCACTATGTGAAAAAAAAACAGTTGACTACACTCAACCTTAGTTTCTTCCTCATTAAAACAGGGGGAATAATCCTTTCTCTCCTCAGGTTTGTGAAATACAAAGGAACTGCTGCCTAGAAAGCAATATCTGCACATGAATAGTCCTCAGGGAACCTGTTGCTCTTGTAGCCCCAAGTGAGAGCCAAGTCCAGGACTTAATTATTTATATTGGTCCTCAAATATCCCCTTTCCCCCAGGACTTGTGTGCCTGGCTCGGCGCTCAGCTCTGCAATGAGAAAGCTGGGGATGGGTGTCCAGGGAAGGGTCTGGATTCCCACGGTGGTGGTGGGGATTCACACTTGATGTGGATTGGGGGCAGAGTTGGAACTTGGAATCCTTAGAAAAGGAAGAGAGCTGATGGGAGGGCTGTGGGGAAGGTTCCTGGAGAGGAAGTCAAGAGCCTTGAACTGGTTCAGCCCTGCTGTGCCCTAGAGGTATGGCTGGAAGAGGCATGGAAACTTACCTTTGTCCCCGCCTGGGAATAGTAGATATGCCTATCCTGGAGGGTTGTTCTGTCTTTGCACAGCTGTCAAGTACTGGGCCTGAGTTGACCTCTGGGTCTCTTACTTCTCCACACCCTGACTGTAGTTATCCCCAGAGAGGCACGGGTACCTGTCCGAGAGTACCAAGCGGGTGAGTGCTCATGCTAGAACTAAAATCAGGCAGGAAGACTCCTAGTCCACATCTCTCCCCGCCGCACAGGGCTGTCCCCTCCTGGCTGGCTCACATTTCCTCATACCAAAGGGTGACTGATGGGAGAAGTCGGGCACAGATTGGGGGATGAGTTATTGGGTTCCTGGAGGGGCCAGGAGACATTGTTGGGTGTGTGGGAGAGTCTCTTAGTCATATTTATCAAGTCTGGAAGGCCCCACAGAGCCCCTTCCACGTCCCAGCTTTGCTCCAGTCAGATTAAGTCAATGTGTATTCGAAATAGAGTAAGGAGCTCGTAGGGACTGACCCAGACACAGGTTCAATTCAGCAAAGTGAAAAGTTCTCTCCCAGGTTAAAGGGGATATTGTGACATTGTCCCAAGAGTTGGCAGCAGTGGAAGCCCAGCTGGAGGCCTGCGCCTTTAAGGAGCTAGGGGGCGGAGGGGCGGGGCAGGAAGCGGACTCCCCGGAGACGCTGCCACCGGCTAGGTCTTTTTTGGGAAGGGGCGGGGCTGCCCCTCCTATGGGCCCGCCCCTTTCTGGCAGCCTCGTTGGACTCAGCAAAATCTTAAGGACCCGAGGGGGTCCGGGGTGTCGGAGCTGACTAGGTCTGGGTACTCCCGGCTCGGCGTCCCTCCTACAAAGGCTCAAGTTTGTTGACTTGGAGGGAGCAGCAGGGGCTGGAGCGGTGCTAATAATACCCGTCGGTTCCGACGCTGCGCTTTACAGTTTACACAGCTGTCACCTTCGTTACTCCTTAATTAATAATAAAAATAGCCGCCGTTAGGGAGCGCCGACTGGATGCCAGGCCCTGTGCCGAGAGCTTTACAAGCACAGTCCATTGAGTTTGCACATATAACATTATCCCCATTTTACAGAGCGGTAAGGCGAGGCTCCGATTGGTGCCGTGACTTGCCCGAGGTCACTCTGCGGGCAGCGGCTCCGGGATCCAGACACCGGCCCGGGGAGGCGGGGCGCGGGTGCTACCCCTTGCTCCGCAGAGAGCCGCGGGGGCGGAGCGGCGGGCGGGGCGGAAGGCGAAGGGGGGGTGCGGCGGCAGAGGATGGCCATCTTAAGTGGCCGCTGAGAGCCTAGGGCAGCTTCCCCCGGGAAGGGGGCATCCGAGCAGGCCAGGAGGTGGGGGTCTGCGCGAGGCGGCCGCAGCTCAGGGGAGAGGTCGGGAGCCCAGGGATTTGAGGGAACTTTCTTCTAGACGGGCAAGGGGAGGCCTGGACTCGGACTACTGAACCCCTCAAGGCCCAGGCCTACGGGTATGGGGGATGGTGCCAGGGAACTTGGCCAAGAGGGAGGAAGGGCTCTGCCCGGGCTGAGAGGGGCTGCCAGGGACAGTACGTGGGGATTTGAGGACACCTCGTCTGGGGGTTTGTGGGAAGTCGGATCTCTATGAAGGGGATCCCCCTACGGGATTTGTCGGGGGCTGGACCCAGTGGATTTTGGGGGTTCAGGTCTTAGGGGGGCTGGATTTCACGGGAGTTGGGGGGTCGGGGCCGCTCGGATAATGGGGAGGGGCATGGGAAGAGGTTCATCATGGGGTCTTTCGCGGGTTTTGGGAACTCGATTCTGCAAGGCTGCAGGGGAGCTGAATGGAAAGGATTTGAAGTGGAATTAGACGTCTGTGGGAGTTGGAGGTCATATCATTGCGAGTATTGAAGGGGACTCTTTCTCGGGTGAGGGGCCCGGGTTACTGAAGTGTCCGGGTGCAGAATGGAGGGACTTGGTCTTTGGGAGGATTGGCTGGATCTCCTCGGGGTGATGATGGCGGGGCAGGATCATTGTGGGGTTTGAGTGACCAGTTACCTCTGGAGTTTGGGGGGACATAGGTCCTGTAGGAATGCGGAGAGAGGGTATTAACACCGCGGGGAAGAGGTTAGGGCAAGGGCGTTCCGGGCGGTGGGCCGAGTGGAGGAGGAGGGGGCCAGTGGCCGGTTCTGTGCTCCGTTCCTGCCCCTCCCCCGCCGCCTCTGAACAAACTTTTCTTTCTCTTCAAGTTGAGGCCGACGCTGCAGGCGGCGGCGGCTGCGCGGCGAACCAGGCGGCCTGCGCGGCGGAGCGCGGAGCCCCGATCCCGGATTTGGCCCGGCCAGCCGATCCTCAGGC
>NW_011889092.1:1815912-1856365 GCF_000151845.1 Pteropus vampyrus | reverse complement strand
GTGCGGGACGCCGGCCCTGGGGGGCGCCGGGCCGGGAGGCGCGCTGGGAAGCCCAGCCCCTGTCTGGTACCACCGAGACCTGAGCCGCGCTGCCGCCGAGGAGCTGCTGGCCCGGGCAGGCCGCGATGGCAGCTTCCTGGTCCGAGACAGCGAAAGCGTGGCGGGTGCCTTCGCGCTCTGCGTCCTGTGAGTGGCGCTGGGGCTCCAGTGGGCTGGGGCACGGCCTGGGGTTCTTTGAATGTGTGGAGAGGGCTTGGGACAATGGGACGCCAGCGCCCCCCAGAGTGGGGCCTTAGCTTTATGCTGAGACTGAGGGATGCAGGGAGCACTTCCTGTTGTGTGTCAGGGCGCGGGGGTGGGGGCACTTTCTGGGGCGTTGAGGGAGAGTGCGTGCGGTCTTGCTGCCAGAGTGGCCGTAAGGGGGGTGGAAATGCAGACCCCATCAGGCACCCTTCAGGTAGAAGGAGCTGGAGGTGTGAGGATGTGCATTTGGGCGAGTTGTGTGCAGTGCTGATTATACAGAGATTGGATGTCTAAGTGGTAGGTATAGTGGGAGTTGGGGTGAAGTGGGGATCTGGTACATTAGTCCAGCTCTCAGGGATAGCTGAGGAGGCCAGACGGACTGGTGGGGTGCGTGAGAATGGCCAGCAGCTCCCTTAGGGGGTCTTGCTGTGCATCAGGACTGAGACTGGGGCTTCCCTGGCTGTGTATGGCTGGGACTAGGGGAGAGGGTGGTGTTGAGAAGAAGGAGGTGAGACTGTATGGGGCCTGGCTCCCCGCTGCGCAGGCCTGAGCTATGGGTGCTGAATGTGGGGCTAGACTTGGCATCTCTCTAAGTGGGCCTTGCCCTGTGCCTGTACCCATCAGCCAGCCATGTGTGGCGATGGTGTTGGGGTGAGTTTGTACTTTCAGTTTTGAGCTGTCCCCCACATCATGCAGTCTGACACTGGGTAGGATCCTGTGGGTCTCAGGAGTGGGAGGTGGTGAGTGGGAAGTCACTGCTTTGTTTAGATCTAATCCTCAGCCTCATGAGCCCTCCCAAACTCCTATTTTTCTGTCCCTTTACCCTTTGTTCTCTTCACATCTTTGGGGGTACGTTGGCCTAGGCCAGTGTTTCTCAATTGGGAATGATTTTACCCCTAGGGAGACATTTGTCAATGTCTAGAGACATTTTTGGTTGTCACAACTGGGATGGTGCCACTGGCATCTGTGGATAGAAGCCAGGGATGCTGCTGAACATCCTACAACAACAGGACAATCCCTCAGAACAAGATTATGCAGTCCAAAATGTCAGTATTGCTGAGGTTGAGAAACCCTGATCTAGGCAGTGGACCTGAGGAGGAAGGGGTGCTCCAAGTCTCAGCTTATGTCCCAAGCCTGGGGCCCAGCAGGGGAGACTAAAGAGGAACAGCCTAGGCAGATGACTATCCTAGAGCCCTGCCTTTCAGTCCCCTCTGAGGCATACCCCCTAATTAGGGAGGGGAGGGAGGCAGGTGCTGGGTCAGCTGTTGAGTGGGAAGGGGACAGCTGGGGCTGTGTCTGGGTGAGGAAAGTTATTGTCCCAGGAGGGGAGAATCCTGGCTCCATTGCCAGGGGAGGAAATGGGTGGGGTATGGGTCTGTGGTAGAGGGTACTTCAGCTGACTCTGGCTACTCCTTGCATCTCAGAAACCTGTGGGTAGGTGATCAGAAAAATACTTGCTTACTTGTATACATGCCCACATGTACACGGGTAACATTCAGGGCACATTCCTGCCCCAACAGGTACAGGCAATCTGACCAGCAGGCCAGGTTGTAGGCGCTGGCCTCTGCCCTGGCTTTAAATCCTAGCTCTGCTTTTTACTTGCTTTGTGACCTTAGGCAAATCACCTTTTCTCTGTGAACCTCAGTTTTGTTCTTCTGGAGAATGGAGATAATAATATCTGCCTCAAAAGGTGAAGATTAAATGAGATCACATCTGTTGGGTGCTGAGTACCTGGCCTGTCACAGGGACATGACTCAGTTAATGGGATGCTATGATTGTTATAAACACAGGCCCACAGTCCACAAACCAACACACCCAGTCACACACAGACACCTGCAAGGTTGGCAGCCAGGAGAGTCCTCAAAGGATGCTTACTTGAGGGAATGGGATGGCTCTGCGGCCAAGGTGTAGGTCAAACAGGTGTTTGGTCTTCTCTGGAGCCAATACCTTCTGCCCAAAACACAGGGGCCCATGTGACTCCCTTGGGTAAGACTGCTCTGAGGCGTGACTGCAAAGGGAGTCTTCTAGTCCCACTGAGCGTGGCCTGCACCACCCAGGCCTGGCTCAGCTGTCACCTGCTCAGCTGTCGCTGCCATCTGTCAGCACCCCTCTTGTCCCTCCTCACTTTGGGACTCCTAGAAGCCCAGTCTCCCACAGGGGGCCCCTTGGGTCATCCCAATTTCCTGGTGTCTGGAGAAGGGGGGAGAAATTTCCAGGTTGATACCCCCATATTCCCCGGCAAAAGTGCTTCAGACACACCCAACAGCAGAGCTAGACACCAATGTAAACACAGACAGCAGGCACACGTGTGCTAGCACATCACTCATGCATGCAAACAGCAGTTACCCAGGCTTCTAAGGACTCTTACTCTGGCGGGGGGCCCAGACTGGTACCACAGCCCAAAGGGGCTGTTTAGACAGCTGTGGAGGCCACAAAAGAGCTGCTTGTTGCTTCCTGGGCCCTGCCGTGGGTGTGGAGACTGCAGGTCTGGGTTGGGGGGTGGAGGGTTCTGCTTACTGGGGACACCAACAGGATAGATGTGGACAAGCCCCATCATTAAACCTATGCAGCCTGGGCAAATGTTTTTAGGGAAACCAAGCTGAAGGGGCTTGGGGCTGAACCTGGTGGCAGGAGTGGAGGGTACCTTAGGGCTTAGACCCCAGCCTGGGGGTGACAGATTCTGACCCTTGCTTTGCCATCAGGTATCAGAAGCATGTGCACACATATCGAATTCTTCCTGATGGAGAAGACTTCCTGGCTGTGCAGGTAGGAGGCTGGACTCTGACCCTTGACCTTGATACCAGCTTATGGCTTGGGACAGGCTAGCTGACCCTTCTCCCAACCTTGCTGGCTGCAGACCTCGCAAGGTGTGCCTGTGCGCCGCTTCCAGACCCTGGGCGAGCTCATTGGCCTGTACGCCCAGCCCAACCAGGGCCTCGTGTGTGCCCTGCTGCTGCCTGTGGAGCGGGAGCGAGATCCGGACCCCCCAGATGACCGCGATGCCTCAGGTGCCACCCGGTGTGCAATGTGCAAATGCCTGCCCTCTCCCGTGCTCAGGCACTAGTTGCTTCTTCCTATCTTATCTTCTCAGCCTATTTCCCCTAAAGCTCACTGTCCCTAACCATGATCCCCTTACCCCCTTTCCATGGAAGTCTCTGACTGCTGTGGCATTCTCCCATTACTTCACTGAGGGCAGGAGGCCCGGAATGATGCCCCACTGACCCCTGTCCACAGATGGGGAGGATGAGAAGCCCCCACTGCCCCCGCGTTCTGGCTCCACAAGCATTTCTGTGTCCGTGGGGCCCAGCAACACCCCACCAGCCTTAGAAACCCCCACAACTCCAGCTGCTGAGAGGTAAGACCCCCAACCTACTCCATGGAGCAGGAAGTCACTTTCTCCTCTGAGAACTGTGTCCTAGTGGGGAGACCCTTTAAGCCCCAGTCCCACCCCCATCCATTTCAGCCCCAGAGACAGACACCCTGATCCATGGCACTCTGATATCACTAGTACCATCTCCTCTAGGGATGGGGTAGAGGTGCTGGGACAGGGTCAGCAGGGCCTCCACTGACTTCTTCACCCCTCCCCAAAGTGCTCCCAATGGGCTGAGCACTGTCTCGCATGAGTACCTGAAAGGCAGCTACGGGCTGGACCTGGAGGCTGTTCGGAGCGGAGCCAGCAACCTGCCCCACCTCACCCGCACTCTTGCTACCTCATGCCGGAGGCTGCACAGGTACCTGGGACATCTGACACCGAGCACCGCGCCCTTACCTCTGACCTGTACTCACCTGCTCCCCCTTGCTGCACAAATGCCCTGACCTCTGGCCTTGAACAGGGATCCAGTGGTTGCCTCCTGACTTTTCCTCTTCTGAACCCTTATATCCTTATAGTGGAGGCTAAAGCCCCGCTTCCCTGTACTTGGATTGGGGTGGGGAGTTCTGACCTGATGTCTCCCCTAGTGAGGTGGATAAGGTCCTGTCAGGCCTGGAGATCCTGTCCAAGGTGTTCGACCAGCAGAGCTCGCCCATGGTGACCCGCCTTTTGCAGCAACAGGTAGGATTGTGGGAAGACCTCTGGGGAATGGGTTCATGTTCTGGGGCTGGGTGGGCTTGGTGGCCTCAAGTACAAGCTTCATTCTTTCTCCCCACAGAACCCACCACAGACTGGGGAGCAGGAACTAGAGAGCCTGGTGCTGAAGCTATCAGTATTAAAGGACTTCCTGTCAGGCATCCAGAAGAAGGTGGCCTGACTTTTGACTTCTGACCCTTGACCCATCAGTCCCTGACCACTTGCACAGGCCTGATCTCAACCCTGAATATACAGTTTAGCATTGACCCCGGCCATGCCTTTCTGGCCCCAGCCCCCTGACCTTATCCCTTGCCCTTGCCCTGCCCTTGCCCCTTCTAGGCCCTGAAGGCCCTACAGGACATGAGTTCCACAGGACCCCCGGCTTTGCTGCAGCCGTCCACACGTAAGGCCAAGACCATCCCTGTGCAGGCCTTTGAGGTACATGAAAGGGGGGCCAGGTGGGGCCTCATTGGGCAAAAGGCAGTGGAAGTAAAAGGGATGCTGCCTGCCCTGAGGTCTTTTCAGCACCTCCTTACTCCTGGCCTGCAGGTGAAGCTAGATGTGACCCTGGGTGATCTGACCAAGATTGGGAAGTCACAGAAGTTCACGCTGAGTGTGGATGTGGAAGGTGGGCGGCTGGTGCTGCTGCGGAGACAGCGGGACTCACAGGAGGACTGGACAACCTTCACGCATGACCGCAGTGAGCCAGGGCCTTGACCTGGGAGGGTGGACAGGGTGGCCCCAGGCCTTGGAGCACAGGCCAGTGTGACCCATTCTCCATCCCCTAGTTCGCCAGCTTATTAAGTCCCAGCGTGTCCAGAACAAGCTGGGCGTTGTGTTTGAGAAGGAGAAAGACCGGACACAGCGCAAGGACTTCATCTTTGTCAGTGCCCGGGTGAGCAGCAGGTTGGGCCAGGCCACTGGGAGTTGCAGGGTTCCCCATGGGATGGGAAGAGAGGGAACGCATGATATAAGCATGTCATCCCTCCTAGCAGGGGTGGGTCTGACAGGGCAGAGAGTGTATGGGTGGAGAGTGGGTGACCTGAGGATAGATTCAAATACTCATTCAATGAACATTTATCGAGTACCTGTTACATACGTGAGTAGTGGGTATATAGTGGTGAACCAGACAGGCATGACCCTCTCCTTATGGTACCTGCTACCAGGAGGGTATCCCTGTGCAAGGGTGGGGTTCCCTGGCTGCCTATGTGCCCCTGACTGACTGCCATCTCCGCAGAAGCGGGAGGCCTTCTGCCAGCTACTGCAGCTCATGAAGAATAAGCACTCGAAGCAGGATGAGCCTGACATGATCTCCATCTTCATAGGCACCTGGAACATGGGTCAGGCCTAGGGATGGGTCTGAGGTGGGAGAGAGGAATGGCCCCAGACCAGGGGCTTGACCACTCTCTATCCCCTCCACCTCCAGGAAGTGTGCCACCTCCGAAAAATGTAACATCTTGGTTCACATCGAAGGGTCTGGGGAAGACCCTGGATGAGGTCACAGTGACCATACCCCATGACATCTATGTTTTTGGGACCCAGGAGAACTCGGTGGGCGACCGAGAGTGGCTGGACCTGCTACGCGGGGGCCTCAAAGAGCTCACAGATCTGGATTACCGCCCGGTGAGGGAAAGTGGGCGGCTGGTGCTGCTGCGGAGAGTCCCCTCTTCTCACGCACCATCCCAAACTATTGTTCTTGACCTCATGGTGACCCTGGGGAACACAGTTTGACTGGCTGTGCCTCTGGTCCTTAGGCATATCCTTGAGATCTGATCTGAATGTTTCGTGCTATAGCCCCTCAGAAAAAAGGAACAGCAGGCCTCCCTATCCTGCACCTGCCAGAACAGTCTATAGTCTGGGCTAGGGGTGGTGAGGGAGGTACAGAGAATGCAGACAGTAGCCCAGCTCAGGGCAAAGGTGACTCTGCATTCTCTACCCAGATTGCCATGCAGTCACTGTGGAACATCAAAGTGGCTGTGTTGGTCAAGCCAGAGCATGAGAACCGCATCAGCCATGTCAGTACGTCGAGCGTGAAGACTGGCATTGCCAATACCCTGGGTGAGCAGAGCGGGCAGGGTCCCTCTCCACGCTTCTTGCTTCCTCTCCAGCCCAGGATCTCCCCTTTTTGGGTGGTCTCAGCTTTTCCATATATAGAACTCTTTGAACTTTGTAAAGCGTGTTCATATTCTAAATCTCTTCCAGTCCCACCTGGAAGGCAGACCAGGGTAATTACCTCCATTTCATAGATGAAAACACTCAGGCCTAGAGTGGTTGAATGACCTGTCCAAGGTCACACAGCTAGTATGTCATAGAGCCTGGCATAGTGCCCAGCTCTATTGGTTTGTAGTCCAGTGCTTCTTCAGGGTAGATTCTTCCTAGAATCTGTAGGTCTTTGCAGCTTTATTTTTGAGATCCTCTGATCTCCAGGGGCTCTGCTCACATATGCACACAGACTCAGGCCATCCAGATGGACTGCATATGCCCCATATGGACCCCCAGGGAAGGTGTGGGTGTGTGTTCAGGGGACTGCCTGCCTCTTAGCACCTGGGAGTGAGGGTGGGAGGATCTTCCCACCGTTGCTTCAAGGGGCAGAGGGGAGAGCTGGGAGCCCCCTCGAAGGTGACTCGGGTCTTCCTCTTTTGTTGCTCTGACAGGAAATAAGGGGGCCGTGGGTGTCTCCTTCATGTTCAATGGCACTTCATTTGGCTTTGTGAATTGCCACCTCACTTCAGGAAATGAGAAGACCGCCCGGTGAGGGGGTGCTTTCCCAAATAATCTCTTTACTCTCATTCTCTGTTTGCCTGAGACCTGTTCCCTCTCCCATATTCCAGTCCATGACCCACCTATACATCCTTGTCCCCAGAGACCCCCATCTGCCTTATCCGAAGTCAAGACCCCTCTGCCTTTCCCTGACCTTTCTCTGCCCACAAGGACCCTGATCCCCACCCCATTGCTGACCCCAGACACTTCTTACCTTTCCACCTATCCCTGAGTCCTGACCCTGGGGACCTCCCCCTATCCCCATTGTAGACGGAACCAGAACTACCTGGACATCCTGCGGCTGCTCTCTCTGGGCGACCGACAGCTCAGTGCCTTTGACATCTCTCTGCGTTTCACTCACCTCTTCTGGTTCGGGGACCTCAACTACCGTCTGGACATGGATATCCAAGTGCGAACAGGGCCTGGCAGGTGGCTGGCAGGGTGGCTGGGCTGGGGGTCAGAGGCTCTTACCTCTGGGTCTGGCTCAGAGAGAAAGTCTCCAGCCTTTCTGTCCCCACCCCAGGAGATCCTGAATTACATCAGCAGGAAGGAGTTTGAGCCCCTGCTCAGGGTGGACCAGCTCAACTTGGAGCGGGAAAAGCACAAGGTCTTCCTTAGATTCAGTGAGTGTGGGCCCAGGAGGAGGTCTCTGAGGGCCAGAGGTCTGTGGTATCCCTGAGCCCTGACCTGTCCCCTGCCTTCCTTAGGTGAGGAGGAGATCTCCTTCCCACCCACCTACCGCTATGAGCGGGGTTCCCGGGACACATATGCCTGGCACAAGCAGAAGCCAACTGGGGTGAGTGAGAACAGGGTGGGCCTTGGAAGACATCTCTAGGACTGCAGTGAATTAAGAATGTGTGTGGTTTCAAGGCTGTGGGCCTCTGCAGTTAGCACTCTAGCACCTATGGCCCTTATCAGCTCTGGGAGGTTGGGGGGTCTGACGACAAGCAACCCTAGCTGTTGGCCCTGACCGTGCTGCCATTCCCTGTCCCAGGTCAGGACCAATGTGCCTTCATGGTGTGACCGGATTCTCTGGAAATCCTACCCTGAGACACACATCATCTGCAATTCCTATGGTCAGAGCCTTCCTGACAGGGTGATGGGTGATCCTGGGTGGTGACTGTCCTGACTCTGCCCTACTTTGGGAAGTGGGAGCAGAGGGTAAAGAGCTTTTCCCTGAGCCTCCATTCTTATCCCCCTCCCAAGGTTGCACTGATGACATCGTCACCAGTGACCACTCTCCCGTGTTTGGGACATTTGAGGTTGGGGTTACCTCTCAGTTTATCTCCAAGAAAGGTGACTACTCTGGATATGCTTGTGGGTATGGCACACATCTGGGTGGGCACAGGCAGAAGCCTGGGTTGTACACTGGTTTGAGTGTATATGTCTATGTGTGTGTACTTATACATGCAAGAATGTTTCTGAATATGATATGCGAGGGTATTTGTGTGCCTGAGTCATTGTCAGAGGTCCATGCCCATGAGTATGTGTATATATGAGTGAATGGAAACATATATGTGTCTGTGTGTGCCTGGGGCCACATGTATGCCCCTGAGTGCCTGGTGGTATGGTGGATTATTAGTGGGCAATCCCTGAGGCATTCTGGTGCCCCATCCCCTCTTAAATGTCCCCTTATCCTTGGGTAGTCTGTCTGCATTGATCCAGGGTCTGGGCTTTAGGGTCTCTCTATTGGTTTCTTGGAACTGGGGAGGCCCCTCCTGGCCTTTCTTCCTGCTCTGCCCCTGATTTCCTGTCCTCGGGCTCACTTTCTCTGTCTTGTTCCTCCTGTCGCCCTCTCAGAGTTCTTGTCTGCCTTCCTCCCTCTGCCCCTCAGGGCTTTCAAAGACTTCAGACCAGGCCTACATTGAGTTTGAGAGCATCGAGGCCATTGTGAAGACAGCCAGCCGCACTAAGTTCTTCATTGAGTTCTACTCCACCTGCCTGGAGGGTCAGAGGAGGCCCAGGGCTGGAGTGGGCCGAGGGGGATGGGGGGTGCCAGCTGCCCAAGGAGGATGGGGGCCCAAGCTGCTTAGAGCAGTCAGCCCCCTAGTTAGGGGGAAGGGTAGCTGGGAGGTGGCATTCAGTTGGGTGTCCCCTACCCCCTCCCCAGAGTACAAGAAGAGCTTTGAGAATGATGCCCAGAGCAGTGACAACATCAACTTCCTCAAAGTGCAGTGGTCCTCGCGCCAACTGCCCACGGTGAGGCTGCATGCAGGGCCTGGGTTTGTGGCGGGAGCACAGAGAGAGGTGCAGCAGAGTGAATTCAGGGAGGGCAGGCAGAGCCAGCAGAGTGCACACATATCTATGCATGTGGTGGGGTAGGGGATGGGTGTGAGTGAGGATGAAGGCATTTGCTTTTTTGGGGGGATGTGGGACCAAGTTAGAGTACGTTCATTCATTCAATAAATACTTCTTGAGCTTTTGCTAAATGTGGGGTCCTGTGTTGGCCATTGAGGATGCAGAAAATGAGTAAAATGCTGTTAAGTGCTTTGAAAGGCCTGTGTAGGGCTGTGTCTTCTACATTAAGGATTTGAGATCTTTCCTTAAGAGTTGAATGGGAGTGAGCATGCGCAATCCTGAGGGAAGGAGTGATTGGTGTCAGGGTCAGGAGGGCGTGGTTTGTGGGGCTTCATTCCTCTCTGGGCCTCTCCGCTCCCCAGCTCAAGCCAATTCTTGCTGACATTGAGTACCTGCAGGACCAGCACCTCCTGCTCACAGTCAAGTCCATGGATGGCTACGAATCCTATGGTGAGGGGTGAGGGGTGAGGGGTACCGAGGGGCATAGGAAGCCATGCAGGGGCCTAGAAAGGTTTGGCAATCTGCCGGTCTGCCCCATCTGCCCTTCAGGGGAGTGCGTTGTGGCGCTCAAGTCTATGATTGGCAGCACAGCCCAGCAGTTCCTGACCTTTCTATCTCACCGTGGCGAAGAGACAGGCAACATCCGTGGCTCCATGAAGGTGCGGGTGCCCACAGAGCGCGTGGGCACCCGTGAGCGACTCTACGGTGGGGGCTCCATTGGGAGGGGTGTGGGGCATGAGATGGGATGATACAAGTTGGACTAGAGGGGAAGACCAGGGGCGTGGGGAGGACATGTTGAATCTCTAGAATACAGTTGTTTGGAAGTTCTGCATCCATCGCCGGGAGTGGGCCTGCCCTGAGGAGTAGCTGGGAAGGGCCTGGAAGATCAGTGAGTGTCTGGGATCTAGGACTCTAGGTCCCCCCTGAGTCTCTTTTCCTTCTTCCCTCAGAGTGGATCAGCATTGATAAGGATGAGGCAGGAGCAAAGAGCAAAGCTCCCTCTGTGTCACGAGGCAGCCAGGAGCCCAGGTGAGTTGGGGCCATGTTGGGTATCATGAGAAGGGGTGCCTGGGACTTTTGGTCAGCCCCTATTCACCTTTCCCGTTCTGTGCATTCCTGGCAGGTCAGGGAGCCGTAAGCCAGCCTCCGCAGAGGCCTCCTGTCCTCTGTCCAAGTTATTTGAAGAACCAGAGAAACCACCACCAACTGGGAGACCTCCAGCCCCACCTCGAGTTGCTCCCCGAGAGGAGCCCTTGACCCCCAGGTGAGAGAAGAACCTGTCATCCCCCTACTTTATCCATGGCTCTCAGGGCCAGCGTGGTTCTCAGGGCCAGCTTGGGGATCGTCTGCTACTTGCATGCTCTGCCCCCCATAGGTGCTGGGGCCTTACACCCATGGCCACTCTGGCTAGTCAGGCCTCCCTTAAGTGTGGCTCTGTTAGTCAAAGGGAACACAGTCAGCCTTTCCTCTCAATTCTGCCTTAAAAAGTGGAATTAGAAAGTGTTTCTGCAACAGTTCCCTGCGTGTAAACAGACTTAGCTTGAGTCTTTGGGCAGAGAAGGCGCAAGGCTCGGGTCCAGGTTTCGCTCGGTGTGTTCTGTGGAGCACTACCTTATAAGATGCCCCCCCTGGAAATGGGTTTGTGGTCAGATGAGTTGGGGAAATGGTTCTTGCTAGATTTGTTTCTTAGATATTCCCAGTGCATATTAGCATGAGCAAAAGCTCTGAGCATGTGGACAGGAAGGAAATCCTTTTTCAACTCTGTTGAATATAGTTTCCCAAACTTAATGGGCCAGGAAACTTCTTTTCCACATAATAACTATTAATATCCTGGGGAACTAGTATTCTGTGGATCATACTTTGGTAAAGTAAGGCTTGCTTTCTAATTATATCAAGTCGTTGCTTGACTTTAAATAGAAACTCCTAGGTCCAGTTTGGTGCTTTATTCACTCTTCTTCAGCTGTTATCAATCACCTTGGTTTTAATCTCCAGGCTTGTGTAAAACTAATCTGAATTCCTGAGTTAGTATTCCTCAGTAGACTGGCCCATCAGATGCCTCCGGAGGCTTTCCAAATCTCCAGCTTGGACTGGTCACTTTCATTAAAGGCCTTTATTGCCCTGCCTTCTCACACCTGTTTTTACTCCTTTACGCTCAGGTTTCAGTTACAAAGTCATAAAAGATCTTAGAATCTCAGCAAGGGAGGCAAGGAAGTTTAGGTGTTATCCATTTAACTCCCCTGAGGACACCAAGGGCCAGAGAGAGAGAGCGATATGCTCAAGGTCATGTGAGACTGGGACCTATCTCTTCTAACTCCCAGTCCGGCTTTCCTTCCACTGCCCCTACTACCTTCACTTTGAGTTTCTGGGTCCTGACTTAGTTATCCTGCTTCTAACCCAGGTTGAAGCCTGAAGGGTCTCCAGAGGCGGATGGAGTGGCAGCCCCCCCACCCAAGAACAGCTTCAATAACCCTGCCTACTACGTCCTTGAAGGGGTCCCACACCAGCTGCTGCCCCCAGAGCCACCCTCGCCTGCCAGGGCCCCTGTCCCACCTGCCACCAAGAACAAGGTGGCCATCACAGTGCCTGCTCCACAGCTTGGGCGCCACCGGCCGCCCCGTGTAGGAGAAGGGAGCTCATCAGATGAAGAGTCTGGAGGCACATTGCCCCCTCCAGACTTTCCACCCCCACCACTGCCGGACTCGGCCATCTTCTTGCCCCCAAGCCTGGATCCTTTGCCAGGGCCAGCGGTCCGAGGTCGTAGTGGGGGTGAGGCCCGTGGCCCACCGCCTCCCAAGGCCCATCCAAGACCTCCACTGCCCCCAGGCCCCTCACCTACCAGTGCTTTCCTGGGGGAGGTAGCCAGTGGGGATGATCGCTCCTGCTCAGTGCTGCAGATGGCCAAGACACTGAGTGAGGTGGACTATGCTCCTGCTGGGCCTGGCCACTCAGTGCTCCTGCCAGGCCCACTGGAGTTGCAGCCACCCCGAGGGCTGCCCTCAGACTATGGCCGGCCTCTCAGCTTCCCTCCACCTCGCATCCGAGAGAGCATCCAGGAGGACCTGGCAGAGGAGGTATGTGGACCAGAGGTGGCTGGCTGTGTGTACCTGAGGTATGTGCTTGCCTATGGACTGTGGTATCTTTTTACTCTACCATTCAGTACTCTGTGGTGGCCCCTCTACCCTGAGCAGGGTACTAGGGAGTAGGGGAACACATGAATTAGGCCCAGTCCTTGCCTCCCTCCCTCACAACCAAGAGCAGATGGTAGAATATGGCCGTCTTTTGGTATTTCTGTGGGTGGGCACCCTCAGTGCTCCCCCTGACATGCCCTATTCCTTCAGGCTCCATGTCCACAGAGCGGGCGTGCTGGCGGGCTGGGTGAGGCAGGCATGGGTGCCTGGCTGCGGGCCATCGGCTTGGAGCGCTACGAGGAGGGCCTGGTGCACAATGGCTGGGACGACCTGGAGTTTCTCAGGTGGGGGTGGGACTGGAGGTGGGTGGGGTGGATCTGTCCCCAGGGCTAGAGCTAGGAGCCCTCTGGACCAGAGGTCCCCAACCCCCAGGTCACCAGTGGGTAGTGGTCCTTGGCCTGTTAGGAACCCAGCTGCATAGCAGGAGGTGAGTGAGAGAAGCTTCTATATTTGCAGCTGCTCCCCAGCACTAGCATCACCGCCTCAGCTCCACCTCAGATCGTCAGGCATTAGATTCTCATAGGAGCACCGGTCCCTGGTGCCAGAAAGGTTGGGGACCACTGCTCTGGACCACCTTGCCCACCTCCCAGCTTCTGTTATCCTTACAGTGACATCACCGAGGAGGACCTGGAGGAGGCTGGGGTGCAAGACCCGGCTCACAAGCGCCTCCTTCTGGACACCTTGCAGCTCAGCAAGTGATAGCGTGGCAAGGTGAAGCTGCTAACTCAGTGCTCCTCCGTGACCCCAGGAAGACCTAGTCATGGCCCCGGAGTTGAAAAGTTATGGGGGGCAGGGCAGTACCTCTCTTCGTATTTATTGGGGATCTGCGTTCCCTACTGCCCAGTTATTTGTAATGCCCTAATTAGGACATCCTGCCCCTCGCCTTTTAGACCTGGGCACCAGCGATCAGTTGCCATGGTTACCGAGGACCTCAGTTATTCTGGTGCTGTCCTCCCTATCTGGACTCCTCTTCCCAGCCCCATGGGTGCCCGAGGGGTCCATTTGGGTACGTCTGGGCCCCCACTTTCATTTTTGGTTCCTCTGGCCTTGAACTACAGCCAGGGGGGCTCAGCTTTCCCCAACCCTCACTTTGGGGTGTCCACCCGGAAATGAAGGAACAGCCCGAGAACCAGGCTGGGTTTATTTAAGTTTTTCTGTGTGGGTTTAAGGAGGGCGGGCACTTTAATATTATTGGGGTCGATTGCGGGTGGAGGGAGGATCTCTTCCATAAAGTGCCAGTTTGCTTAGTTCTTGCCGTCTCCTGGTCTATGTGGGGATATGTGGCAGTCGCTGGTCCTCTGGTCGCAAGGAGGACCAGGCCCTTGCAGACAGCCTATTTCCATCTTAGGTATTCAGAGGGGTGGCCAATATGATGTCTTCTTCAATAAATTAAGTTTTATTTGGATTGAGTGAAACTCACCTCAATAAATTACAAGTTTTAGAAAGGAAAAGAACAAAAAACAAATCAAGAGGAAACCCCTCTGTCCCATTGCCCCTCCATTCTCTAAAGGCTACCCTCTGTGCCAGACCAGCTGCAGAAGGGAGGAAATGCATGAGGGACAAACTGGCAGTGGGACACTTCAGGCTGCTGATTATCCCGCAGCCACTGGCCTTTCCATGGGTGGGATCAGTGTGGGTAGGCTCCGAGGGGCGGGGCAGCAGACTGGTCACCAAGGTGAGGAAATGACCCAGCCTACTGCACGGCGAGGGGAAGGGGCCGGCTGTTCCTCCATGAGGACCCTCACGTTGGAGCACTGTTAGGGTCGGGCGTTTTTGATCCTGGTTCCAAAGAAAGCCAAGCTAGAAGGGGCTCCGGGCTCTCCTGGGAGGGGCGTCCCAGTGAAAAGTACTCTGCTCTGCCAGGTGGGGGTGGGTGAAAACGAGAGTGGCCCCAACTTGGTCTCCAAAGCTGGGGAGGGTGCACCTAGGGGTCAGACACGGTGGGAGGTGGGGACGGATGGGGACTTCCAGGCAGGCGTCCGGGATGAGGAGGGACTCTGTCAGGTCCTGGAGGGGCAAGGACGTTTCTGGGGGCAGGCCCGGAGTCTCCAGAGTCCGGCGGCTAGAAGAGATTGGTCTTCAGGGCGGGTCCGGGCTTCCGGTGAAAAGAGGACAGAACCCCCGAGAAGGGCCCGGGCCCGGGCTCTGCTGGCTGCCAGGCCTTAAGCAGCTCTGCTGCGCCCGCGCCAGGCCCGCCGCCCCCACCGCCCGCCACGCCGGCCCACAATGGGCCCTTGAGCGGTTGCGGCCCCGGGCCAGGACCCGGCCCGGAACCCAGGGCTGCAGGCAGCGGGCTGGAGCTCAGGCGTGGGCTGGCCAGACCCGGTGCGGGCGGCGGTGGCAGCGACGCAGTGCTGTCGGGCGTTGGGCTGCACGTGGACTCCTTGGAGTCGTCGTCCTCGGACGAGCAGCGCGCCTCGCCCTTTTTGGAGCCCGCCGCGCCCGCCGCACCCTTGGCGCTAGCTGCGCGCTCCTGTTTGCGGAACTTGGCCCGGCGGTTCTGGAACCAGACCTGCGGGCACAGGTGCCAGTCAGCCCCGGACCTCAGGCGCCGGTGAGACCTCGGTCTGGAAGGGGCCGGATTAAAATGATCACCAGCCTTCCGAGCGTGGCCCCTCGGCCCTCCACCACTCAGCTCGTTGCCCTCCTCTTCACTCCCCCTCCACTTGCCCCCGTTCTCCAGGTCCCTAGAGTCTTCCCCTTGGGATCTGCTCACACGCACCCCGTTCTCCAGGTCCCTAGAGTCTTCCCCTTGGGATCTGCTCACACGCAGACCCTGCTGGAGGGGACTCTGCCACCGCTCTCATCACCCATGGCCCTGGCCCCCAATTTCCTCCTACAAGAAATTCTGAGAATACCCGCCTGAGTGTCTCACAGAGGTGTACAGCAGTTTAGGGCACGAGGAGAAACCTTTTGTCCAGGATCTCCAGTAAAGGCGGGCAAACTGGATATTTGTACTCGGATTTGTAAGGTAGACAACAGAGTCCACCCTGGCCCGGATCTCCGCCCTGTGCCTGCTCCAAGCCGGGGCTTTCCAGGCTGACGGGCGTCACAGCTGCAGAGCTTGGGTAGGGACCTGGAGGCACTGACCCGCTTTCCCCAACTCCTCTGCCTTGGTGGGACCTGAGGTCGCCTGGAGCACCCCCTTTACCCACTCATCCTCCGTCTTAGCTTCTCCAGCACCACTCTGCCCTACCAGGATAAGTGAAGGGAAAATCGTAGGGCTCACTTCTCCTGAGGGCCTCAGGTCTGCCAAGTCCTGGCCCTGCTACCTCCCCAGACATTCCATCTCCTCCTGCGCAACCATCCCTGGCCTGCGCCCTGGCCGGCGCCCTGGCCCCTAGCCCTACCTAGCTGTCCTACAGGCTGCACCTGCCTGCCGCCAAGTGAGATCTCCCTCCTGTTGGGCACTAACCTTCCTTGCCTTTCGCGTGTACACTCTCATACACACACGCGCGCATACACACACCTGCACACGAGCCTCGGTGAGGTCGATCTTGAGCGCCAGCTCTTCCCGCGTGTAAATGTCAGGGTAGTGGGTCTCGGCGAAGACGCGCTCCAGCTCCTTGAGCTGCGCGCTCGTGAACGTTGTGCGGATGCGCCGCTGCTTGCGCTTCTCGTGCAGGCCCGACGGCTCCGGGAAGAACTTGTAGGGCACTACGGGTGTGCATGGGAGGGGGAGCAACGAGGGTGGGGTCGTGAGGGATCGCGCTCAGCCCGCTGTGTCCTGCCCCTGAGGGGGTCGCTCAGCGTCCCCCGCCCCTGGCCTAGACCCTCAGCTCCGTCCTCTCAGTCTCGCATTCAGCGTTCTCTTTTTCGTTCGCTAGAGCCGGCGGGGGTGAAGGTGGGCAGGGCGCAGGAAGACCCAAAAGCAGCAGCGAAGGAACCAACATCTGATCTTCTTGTCAAGGCCGCTGACCGGTTGTTGGCTCTCTCGGTGTCCCCTCCGTCTCCCGCAGTCCACCCGCCCCTCCGGCCCTCATCAGCGTGTCTCTCCCTCAGTCAGTCTGCTCGCTTGACTTCAGGTCCTGCAGAGTCCACCCTAGCCTTGTCTGGCTGTCATGTCTCATCAGCAAGCAGCCCAGCACCTCTGCTAAACGACTGAGACCCTCCCAGACCCCTCCCCCCGCCCCCGCCTGGATCTGCTTTCAATCCCGCCACGGGCTCTCTGCGGGGCACTGATCTGTGCCCCCACCCCCCATCTCGATCCTTCCCAGGCCTCGTTTCCTCAGCCCCATCTCACATCCCATTCTCCTCCAGGTGTCCCCTTCTCTTCATCATCTCTCTTTATCCCTGTCTCGCTTCAACTTTCTCCTTATTTGTGCCCATTGGGAAGGGTCCTTATTTCTCCCCACCCAGGTTCCTCTGTCTTATCTTTCCCCTTCTTTCTCCCAGGCACCCCTCTGGGTGTTTCAACTCCCCTGAAGCTGGCTCCACCCCTTCCTGTCATTCTCTTCCCTTCCATCTTCATCTACCCCTTCCCAGTTCCCACTGCCCCACAGAGAGTGTTTCTGACACTAACTCCCCATCCCTCTCTCCAAACCCTGTTTAGGTCTCCATATTTTCCAGGGGTCCCCAATATCCTTCATCTTTGTTCTATCTCTCTAGTTCTCTATCTCTCCCAATCTTTGTCGCCAACACCCCATTCTTATCCCCATCTTCCTCACTGTTTTCAATCTTCCTTGGTCCCCATCTCCCATACTTCTATTTCCATCACCTGATTCTTATCTCCATCTCCCCAAACCTGAGTCCCCATTTCTCCCAGAGTCCCCAATAGTCCTATCTCTGCTCACCTCTCTCTGTACCTGTCCCTATTTCCCCATCTCATAACTCCATCTCTCTGGGGCCCATCTCCCTATTTCCTTTCTCTAGCTCCCCAATCCCCATTCGCATCGGGTCCAATGTCTCCATCCCTGTTCCAGTTTCTGGCTCCACCTCTCTGGTTCTCATTTCTCCAGATCCAGGTCTTTAACTCACCATCCCTCCCCACCCCCGGCCCCAGGCCCCAATCTTCTACTTGGGTTCCCCTGGTCTTCCCAGGAAGGAACAAGATAAGGAGATTGGGTGGGGCAGCCTGGACTCCAGTCAGAATGACAGGGATGGCTGAGAGGCTCCATGAGGCTGAGAGTTTAGCCGGGGACTTGGATCAAGGGGCTTGGGTGTCCTAGGGGCTGCTTCTGGGTTCTGCAGGACTCCAGCTGGTAGAGTCTCCAGGGGGCTAGGGAAATGAAAATGGCTTAATGACCTTGGCACCTTTTTCTTTGGGTCATTGAACAGGTTTCAGTGGTGCAAGGGGGTTTGGGCACAGGTGGGACGGGCAAAACTGGGCAGGGGGAACCTGATATTTCTGGGGCTCTAAGAAGGTTTCCATATGGGAAGCTCAGCTGCTGTAGGGGTCTTTGCTGGGGGTTGAGCATGAAGTGGGTGGGGATGATAAGGATGAAGGTCTGTTTAAACTGAGCCGGAAGCGGCTTCCAAGGGGATGGATGATCAGTCTTTCAGGTGAGGAGGAGAGGGCCTGGCGAGGGGCCTGGGCTTGGAGCGGCGATCTGTTTCCTTGACCCGAAGAGCGTGGGATAAGAATGTGGCAGCAAAAGAAGAACGGGAAGAATGAGAGGGTGGGACTCAACTCTACCTAGGGTCACCCCGTCTTACAAAGGGAACTGGGGGTCCTGCGGGACACTGGGGGGTCTGGCCAGGCTAGGGATGGTGGCAGCTGTTGGGGACAGTCGCGGTCACTTGCCGACTAGGGAAGCGGATGGAGGTTCCTCAGGATTTGGAGAGAGGATTGGGACGGGGCTGGGCTCACCTGCCGAGTAGGGCGCGGGCTGGTGGTCGCGTAGAGCGCCAAGCGCGCAGTTGGAGGAGCCGAGCGCCGGGCAGGGCGGCCCGGCCGCGGGGAAGGCGGGCCGCAGGGGGCTGTATTGGAAGCCGCCGGGCTGGCTGCAGGCGCCGAAGTCGCCGTAGGCGGACGCCTCCATGGCCGCCACGCACGAGTCGTACGAATTGAGGTAGGAGTAGTCCATCGGCCCGGGAGGCGAGGGCGGGGGCCTGGCCGGGCCGGGTCGGGGTTGAGGTGCCGGGCTGGGTGCGGGTCGGAATGGGGGTTCGAGCGCCAGGCACCGAGGACCCAAGGCTGGCTCTGAGCGCCCGCAAGTCCGCCCGCCCCGTCGTGGCCGCGCTCCGCCCGGGTGCGACGCAAGAGCAGCTTGGCTCGGCCCGCGCGCCTTTTAACGCGCAGGACCCCGTGGAGGGGGTGGGGCGGGGCGAGCTCCTCGAGGCGGGGCCTGAGCAGCCCCAGACCCCGCCTCCATCTATCCCCGACCCCTCCACCCCAAAGGGTCCCCGCGACCTTCTGAGGGCTCCGGAGGTGCAGGGCGGGGCTGCGCGAGACCCTATTCTTAGAGTCCCCATCCCGCCTCAATCCAGACCAGACCTTTGGTCTCTACGCATCGTGCCAGGCCTGAGGGTCCCGACCCCTTTCCCTGGCTTCCCCACCTGCGGCCCGACAGAAGGGAGGGGAGACGGGCCTGAGAGCGCTCGTGTGAAGTTAATTCAATTCGTCCTGATAACCGAGTTATTCCGATCCAGCCCCTAGGCCCCGCCCCCAGAGAGGTCCCATCCCGGCGGACCACGGAGGCGGCCCAGGAGGGGGGATGGAGACACGAACGAGGAAGAGACGGAGCCTGGGGTAGGGGCTTGGATGAAGAGAAGAGACAGAGACACATGCAGAGAGAGCAAGAGACAAGAGAGATACAGGTACACAGATGGAGACAGGAGTAGACATGGACGAGAGAGGGAAATTGGAGACGGGAGCAAGAGGAGGCCAGGGACAGAGATGGAAACAAAGGTAAAACCTGGACTAGAGGAATGCAGGGGTGGAGATGAGGACGAGGCAGAGACAGGAGACGGGAGACAGGATAAGAGACAGAGAGGGGAACGGAGAAAGGGAGGCGGCATCGAGACAGAGAAGGCAAAGAGATGAGACATGGACGGAAAAAGGATTGCGATGGAGATCAGGAGAGAGATGAGACAAAACAGCGCAGTGATAGACAGACACACACGGAGGGACAGTCTCAGAAAGACAAGGCCAGGGACAGACAGCGGAGGAACCGAAGCTGAGAGGCGGAGAGAAAGAGCCTTTGGAGAGCTGAGACCCAAGACGCAGCGCTAAGGGCGCGGGAAGATTGTGGTGCAGGCGCTGAGCGCTGCTACAGAGGAGGAGGGTCGCAGAAACCGAGACCCCTCTATCCTCCTGACTTGTCCTGAAGGCCACACTACCTTGCCTTGCACCTTCAGGGCCCGGCCTGCTTCTCCCCTCTCCCGGTTCCCCCAGCTCAGTCCTCTTGCCCGCGGCCACCGGTGTGACTCTCTGGTTCCCAGCACCCTAGGCACAGTGCGATGAGTGTCAGGACAGGGAGTAATGGAGTGATCCCTTCTCTTTCCCTCAGCCTCTCATCCCCCTTTTCTAGAGAATCTTTTCTTCTCCAGGAAAATCATCTAGAGTCAGTCTGGACCTGACCACAGACATGGCCCTTGGTGGATTCAGCCACTGGCATCCACACTGTGGGAGGACCAGGACACAGAATTCCTTCCAGGAGAACAGAACAGAGAACTCTTCTGCCCCAGCAGCTCACCTGAGGTGAATTGGGCAGCTTTCCCACCCAGCCCCCAGCCTCCTCTACTCAAATCTCAGCAGGTCCAGCAGGTAGGGGAGTGGAGACCCAGCAAGAAGCCAGGGAAGGGGGCACCCTTATTAACAGTCAAAGTCCTTGGGGGATGAGAGAAGGGCTTCCAGAATATCCATCTCCCCAGTTTACTAGCACAGTGGGGAGCATGCATACCCCTCAGGTCGTACAATTCCCAGGCCAAATTCTTTGCTTCATAAAAGGACTACCTATCCCCAACTTCTCTAACTCCTTCATGCAGGTGGGGGGTAGGGTAGGGGGTGGGGGTGGAGTTTTTTGAGGTGTTTAATAACTTTTTAAGGTCTAAACTTCTAAAACTTACAGTAAAACTGCTTCAAAAATTTCTCCCCACTGATGTGTGAGGTGTACCTCTCTCCCTGGTCACATCCTCTACAGGGAGGCCAAGGGATCTCAGAATTGAGACGTCAGACAGTGCCATGGCTCTCTATTGCCCCCAGGATCAAATCCAAGCCCTCACTCTGAATAGTGCCTGGCATATAGCAAACATTAAATAAATTAGCTACCACCATCACCACTACTACCCCTTCTTTCTCTTACCAAGCGATTTAATCCTCTGTGACTAGACCCAGACCACATTCTGGTCAGGCTCCACTGATCTATTACACCTGATACCTGGATATATAATCTGGGCATGGACTCCTATCTTTGCACCACAGCATCACATCTGCCCTCAGGATTTCAGATGATATTAAGCCCTACAGAGTTACCCGGTCTGACCCCTTAGTTTTTGCAGATGAAGAGATCGAGGCCCCGAGAGGAGTCCCGTGGGTACAGTGGGGACTGTCCTTTTTCTTCTGCTCTGATTCCAGCTCGGACACTAACTTACGCTGTGATCCTGGACAGTACAAGCGCCATGAGAACGGATGAGGAAAGATCATGCCCTGGAGAACTCTTTCTGCCTGTGGTCTTTGGAGAATGGTAGCCTGGGAATTCCCAGATACCACCACCTTATCCCTACTTCTATGAGCAGCCACTGATCTTAGCCTCCCTTAAGAACTCTGAGCAAGGATCTCCTGGTTTCAGGGCGTGGCTACCATGTTGATTTATCAATTCAGTACACTCCTCGTCAGTCCTTCTTTTCTATGGGGCAGAGCATGGAGCAGCAGCTCCTCCCTACCACTGAAATGCATCCTCTCACACTCTGAAGCAGTGTCCTCAGTGTCATCATTGTACAACTATGATTGGAAGCCGAGCTGATCAGACATTCATGTTTAACTTCTAAATAAGGGATGGAGCTTATCTATCAGTGAGAAGTTAACATATTGTCTGGTTCTACTTAAGGACACTAGTAGTTCTCTCACCCCCATTTATCTACCAGCTCCATAGCGGCCTTTCCCCAAATCCCCATTCTCTCCTATTAGGATTCTCTGGTTCAGGGAAGGCTGGAGGCAAACACATGAACTTTATGTTCTCCCAACTTGTCTATCAGAACTTATAATCTTTTGTTCTTCTTTTTTATGGGAACAACACTTGTTGACCCTTTTCTTCTTCCCGCTAGTAACTTAGGCTATCCGGTCTGCCACTAATTCCTATTTTTGTTTTTAGTTTCTAGCTTTAGGCCTCCCCAGGGCCCCAAATGTTCAGCCCTCGGGGATCCCTGAAGAATGAGGAAAGATCTTAATCCAGTTCTACAAATATTTTTGAATGTCTGATCTATGATGGAACTTCATGGGGCTCTAGATACATAGGGTAAATTAATCCTGGACGCTTTCTTTAAGGATCTCCTAGTCTGTTTGGCACATGGGCACTTATCTATGGGGAGGTTCTGCCAAGAATGTTTTAGTTGTCTGGGCAAGAGAATGGCACATAGGAGGTGAGGTGAGTTGACTTGTTAGGTGATAATGAAGAAGCTGGGAAACTATTGTATGTTGTCTCATAGAACTTGACCTCAACTTTCCCCCTGCCCTGCGGTTGCAACTTCAGAGGATTAAATAGAGATATGGTAAAATATTGTACTATACTGCCTACATTTGGTGACCTCAGGAAGGTGCTTCAAGAGGGGATGAGCAGATGAAGAGCAGCATGATAATTTGTAACTCCAGTAAGGAAGTCTCTGCCTGTGGCCGGCAATCTGAGGCTGCAGCAAGAGGATAATCATGTGCTTTGCAGATTGTCAAGCTCTCTGTCACACCCAAAAGTGAATGCATTGATTAGGAAATAGTGAATGTCTGAAAGGTGAAATGAAATTTCGGAAGACCTAGAGGAATTAGGGAAATGTGATTCTCCTAGTATTTCTTGGCACTCTGGCTCAACAGCAGGAAAGAGTTGACATTCATTATTCTTTTGCTGGAATCTGGCGTGTGAAACCACTTTGTAAGTTAGAAGAATTCCCCACCTGATATATGCCAGATACTTGCTTTATGAACTTTCCTCACAACCAGGGTACAGATGCCTGACCTAGTGCCAGCCAATCAGGTACACTGATCACAGACTAAGCTAAGGAATCTTTAGCTAAGGAAGCGAGGACTCAGGGACCATAAGAATTCTCTCCAGGGCAATGGGATTGTAGCAATATCTAGTTCCAGGTGCCGCAGAGCTTGCTCTTGGCAGTGTTGGGGATTCAGTGCCAAACACATCAGCTGGGCAAGGGGTAGGGCTGTCCTCATGGAGACAACAATGCAGGTTAACTTAGGGCATTATTTCTAGTTGTGTGGCTCTGTATCTGGTCTTCCAGTTGTTCCAGCAATTCTCTGAGATATCTAATATCTTTTATAAATGTAATATATTTAATAAAAACTTTTTTTTTGCTTTTTTTAAACTAAGAGTTAGTATCTGTTCCTTATACCTCATGACTCTAATTAGAAATTGGTACTAGACTGGCTGAGTGCATCAGACTCTCAGAGAATTGGTTGGAATGTGGGAATAATTGTATAGCTTGGTTGGGACTAAAGACAGTGAAAATGCAGAGATGGAGTGGCATTCAGTGTGAAAAGAAGTTTATCTACTTATTACCAGTGGTCACCTGGAATGAAGCATCCATTGGAAGCATAGTCTTAGGGCACTGTCAGAGATCAGTGCAAAGGGAATGAGGGACGCAAGGATTGTGAGGAGGTATAGAAAGCTTAGAGAAAAAGTGAAAGGGTTAAACATCTAAATCAAAGTTTGCTCCCACGTGGGTTATACTGTTTGGAAGAGGGACATGTTGGGATGGTGATAAATGAGGATTTGGATGTCTAAGAGAGCCCTGGGCCCTCTACGAGTTAGCATCAGGTTGGGTGCACAGATGGAAAAATCCAAAATAACAATAGTAAACAAAATAAATCTCATGATTTCTGTGGGTCAGGAATCTGGGCATGGCTTACCTGAATCTTCTGCTTCAGAGCCTCTCACAAGACTGCAGTCAAGGTGCTGGATCTAAAGTCTCAGGTGAAGCCTTGACTAAGAAAAGATGGATTCCAAGATCACTCACATGGTTATTGCCAGGACTCAGTTTCTCCAGGGCTGTTGGACTAAAGGTTTCAGTCCCTACCAGATGTTGGTCATAGGTTGCCCTCAGTTCCTTGCCAAATGGGCCTCTCCATCAGGGCAAGAACATAAGAGCAAGAGAGAATGCCAACAAGACAGAAGGCAGTCTTTTATAACCTGATCTTGGAAATGACATTCTATCACTTTTGCCATATTCTGTTGCTTAGAAATAAGTTTCTAGGTCCTGCCCACACTCAAGGAGAGGGGATTACACAAGGGTATGAACATCAGGAGGCAGGTAATCACTGAGAGTTATGTCAAGAGCTATCTACTACAGCTGGCAACTAATGATCATTGTCACACCTCAACCACCTACTGAAAATAGCCAGGGACTATACCACCCTCTTCCCTGTCTAATGGGATCACTTTTCTCTTTGTTTGAAGACCATGTAAAGCCGACTCCATGGGGGTTTATCCAGTAAGAGGAAGCCAAGTCTCCTCATTCTCCATCCCATTGACTTCATTGTCTCCACATTCATAACCAGAATCAGACCCCAATTTTCTTCAGGGTCAAATAGTAGGTCAAACTCCAAGAAGCCTTTCCTACTAAAATAATTAAAAGATTTTTTCAAACTTATATCAATGGAATCTAGTAAATACATGTGGGAATGGATTCTGAGGGTGTTGGACCAGGGAAGAGGAACATAATTTAAAATTAGGCTGAATTGATCAGTATGACTGCACTTACAAGAGAGCCTGGATTCCATGTGCCAGTTCTAATAGCTGGGAGTTATAATTTTTTTTCTAAGATAAATTTATTTTTTCCTAGAGTCTATAACATCTTATTATATTCACTTTATCACATATTTATTGATCTATTCATTCTTCTATCCATCTGTCAATCTATTGTATTTTCCAATGCATTCACATTAAGTTGCAGACATCCATACATTTGGCCCCTACCACTTCAGTGTGCATATCATTAAGTAGAGAATAATATTATTTGTTAATTTTTTAAGTAAAAATTTTATATGAAATGCATAAATCTTAAGCGTACCATTCAGTGAGTTTGACACATGCATACACTTGTGTAACTCAATCCTGTCTCATCATTCCAGAAAGTTATTTCATACCTTTTCCCAATTCCTACTCCCTCAGAGGTAACCACTTTTTCGATTTTTTTCCACTATAATGTAGCCTGTTCTTGAGATCCTTTGAGCACTCTTTTTGTGAGCCTTCTTTTACTCAGCATAATGTTTCTGCCTCCATGCCACAATTTAGTCCACAGGAACTTTTGATCATTTTAGCATTCCATAAAACATCACACTGGTCCACTATGATTATGATAAAACTTAAATAGCAGGAAGTATCAAGTATCCTGGATGTCTTAGTGAGTTGGTGTTGTGTTTGAGACTTTAGTCATTCTAGTACGTGTGCAGTGGTATCTCATTGTTTTAGTTCACAATTCCCTGATTACATATGATGTGGAGCATCTTTTCATATGCTTATTTGCCATCTGTATATCTTTTTTGGTAAGGGGTCTGTTCAGATCTTTTGCCTATTTTGTTGTATTTTATTATGTTTTTTAGGTGAGGTGATCCTTGGTTGACCTCACAGATTGCAAAGACCTTGTCATCTTATAATCAGAAGCTAAGCAGGGGTGGGCCTGGTTAGTACTTGGATCGGAGACCACCTAGGAAGACCAGGTGCTGTAGGCATAAAAAATAAAAAACTGACAAGGTCCTTGCAATCTGTGAGGTCAACCAAGGGTTGCCTTGCTTAAAAAAAAAAAGAAAAAGAAAAATTTTAGCTAACATTTATTGAGTGCTTACAATGTGTCAGGCTCTGTCCTAAGTGCTGTGTATGTATTGTTTAATCCTTATAATTACCTTATATTGCAGGTACTATTTCTAGTCCCATTTTAGAGATGAGAAAAATTGAGTCACGGGGCAGGGCTAGGTAATTACATAAGGTCACATGGTTAGTAAATGGCAGAGCTGAGATTTAATTCTAGGCAGCATGTTTTTTCTGTGTAATGTTTACTCTGTGATTTCTTGATTTATCGATTTAGACTACTGACTTTCTAGTATAAATATTTATCACTCACTCCATGCAAGGCCCTAGTATGTCTCCCTATATAATGCATATGTGCCATATTTCACTGAATCTAAGACATCACTGATTGTAAGACACTTTATATACCACTAAAAAGAAAAAAAATATCAAAATGACCACAATACTTTCTTATCATTTAGAATTTTTATATTCATTAAGAGATTCTTTTAACTTTATACATATACTTTACTACATACTTCTGTGTAAGCATGCAATAAAAAGAAAAATATAAGCAAATAAATTGGTTAAAGTATTTTTAAAACTTCTTTGCATTTAGAGTCCCATTCTTTTGAATCATTTTTTTGCTTCAAACATGTCAAGGCCTGTTGACACTGGCATTTTCATTATTTTTTCTAGAAGGCATATATAAATGAAAAACTTCTTAGAAAAAATCTGGACTTATATATTCTTTCCTCAAATGGTCCTTAAATGGTTTGTGGACTGAAATGTCTGGGAGTGACAGTTATTCAATCATGCCACTAGGACAAATAATCATGTTCGCACATGGCAATGGCTGGGAGAATATTGCTATCAGAAGAGGAGTGCTGAGCAGAGTGTCACCTAGGGGTCTGTCATTACTAAATCTTCTAATACTTTAACAGAGACTTCCTTGAAGGGGTAACATTTCAGGTGCCATCATCTAAAGAAATTCCAAGCCCTTAGTGAAGGTTTTATAATAAACATGTCAAAGTTTCCTTGGGTCACATAGAAGAGACCCAACCCAAAGATGTCTTTACTAGTATGGAGCCCACCAGCACACTCTTCTCTGGGCCTCCAAAGCTGTGTGATCCTTCCAAGCAAAAGTGGATAGAAGTAGGCATTATTGTTAATACAAAAACAGGACTTGCCTAAAGGAAGTGGTAGCTCTGAGTCTTCATTTTGACCATTTATGGAGATCTACATGTCTTTATGTAGATCCAAGTGTCTCTCTGATACATACTCCATCTTCCTGAAGAGCTTCCTTTAACATTTCTTGTAATGAAGTTCTGATGATAACAAATTCTCTCAGCTTGTATTCATTTGAAAAAGTATTTCACTTTCATTTTTGAAATATTTTCACTGGGTATAGAATGCTGAGTTGACAATTTCTTCCTTCAGTACTTTAGATGTCACTGTTGTCTTGCAGTTTCTGGTGAAAAGTGTCCTTTGTTCCTCTGTATAATGTCTTTTTACTCTGGCTGCTTTCAAGATTTTTTCTTTAGCTTTGGTTTTTGGAATTCTGAATATGATGTGTCCAGGCATATCTAATAGTTTAAAAATATGTATACAAATTCTTTGACACTTTAAAAGGTGGAGCTTAATCCCTCTCAAGTTAAGGATGGATTTAGAGACTTAATTCTTACTCCGCCTTGTCCAGGTACAAGGTAGTGTTTTTATTTTTACTTAAAAGTTTTTGCAGAGATGTAATTGACATATTAACATTAGTTTCAGGTGTGCAAAATAATTCGATATTTGAATATATTGCAAAATTATCACAAGTCTAACATCCATCACCATCCATATATATATATTTTTTTTACATTACATCCCGTTTATTATATCCAGTTATTTATAACTGGAAGTTTATACCCTTTTGACTCCCTTTACTCATTTCATTCACCACCCCCAACCCTCATCTCTAGCAACCACCAAACTGTTCTTTGTATCTATAAGCTTGGTTTTGTTTGTTAATTTTAGATTCTACATATGAGATCATACAGTATTTGTCTTCCCCTTACTTCACTTAAAATAATGCCCTCAAGGTCTATCCATGTTGTTACAAATGGTGAGATTTCATCCTTTTTGATGGAATATTATTGTTTTATATATATGTATCACATTTTCTTTATCCACTCATCCATCAATGGACACTTGTTTCCATATCTTGGCTATTGTAAATAATGCCGCAGTAAACATGGGGGTGCATATATCTTTTTGAGTTAGTGTTTTCATTTTCTTTGGATAAGTACCCAAAAGAGGAATTGGTGGATATAGTAGTTCTATTTTAATTTTCTGAGGAAACTCTGTGTATACTGTTTTCCATAGGAGACTCACTTCTAATGAACAGCGTATGGTGGGGATAATGGTCTGCTACTTCCGAGATCTAGATCATACATGACAGTGTTGCTCTGATGAACTCTTAGATTGCTCTGGGGATGGGATGTGTTAGCTACGTTGTGAGGACTTTAAGCTGGTATGCTTTACCCTTTGGGAAATTATAATTATTTTACATATTTAATTGCCAGAAAAAGTCAGCTGGAGGAAAAGTTACTGTAATGGGGAAGAAACTATCAAAGATAAAAGCCCAAATCATAAAATGATGCCACAGGAAACTTACTGAGTGATTTTGCAATTCCAGCAAGCACTTGATAAGCATCTATTCTAGAGTATATCTAGATAAGCCAGTTTTATAATTTTAACCCGTTAAAATATGAATCTTGACTTCTTTGATACAGCTCTATTAGAATGTAGTTTAACTTTGTTAAATTAATAGACCTTATTTTCTAGAGCAGCTTTAGGTTCACAGCAAAATCGAATGGAAAGCAGAGTTCCCATATACTGTCCCACATCCCCTGAAAGTGCCCCCGCTATCAACGTCGGCATTTGCTGATGAACCAATATTGACCATCATTATCAACCAAAGTCCATGGTTTACATTAGGGTTCTCTCTTTGTGTTGTAATTCCATGGATTTCAACAAATGTATGACATGTACCCACCATTACTTATTATACAGAATAGTTTCACTGCCCAAGAAATCCTCTGCATTCTATTCATCCGCACCGCCCTCCCCCACCCAAGATCCTGGCAACCACTGACATTTACTGTCTTCATAGTTTTGCCTTTCCCAGAATCACATAGTTGGAATCATGTAGTATGTAGCCTTTTCAGATTGGCTTCTTGCACTTAGTAACACAAACTTATGGTTTCTCCATGTATTTTCATGGTTTAATAGCCCATTTCTTTTTAGCACTGAATAATATTCTATTGTCTGGATGTATCACAGATTGCTTATCCATTTGCCCATTGAAGAATATCTTGGTTGTTTCCGAGTTTTGGCTATTATGAATAAAGCTGTTATAAATATTTGTGTGCAGGTTTTGTGTAGACATGTTTTTAGCACATTTGGGTAAATACCAAGGAGCATGATTACAGGAACATATGGGAAAAGTATGGTTAGTTTTCTAAGAAACTGTTGAACTGTCTTCCAAAATGGCTATATCATTCTGCATTCCTAACAGCAATGAGTTTTTTTTTTTTTGTTTCACATCCTTATCAGCATTTGTGTTGTCAGTGCTTTGGGTTTTGGCCTAATAGGTGCGTAGCGGTATCTCGTTTTAAGTTGCAATTCCCTAATGACATATAATGTTGAACATCTTTTCATACACTTACTTACCAGCTATATCTCTTCTTTGGAGAGGTGTCTGTTCAGATCTTTTTCTCATTTTGTAATCTGGCTGTTCATTTTCTTATCATTGACTTTTAAGAGTTCTTTGTATATTTTGGATACTGATCCTTTATCAGACCTGTGTTTTGCAAATATTTTCTCCCAGTCTGTGGCTTGTCTCCTCATTCTCTTGACATTTAAGTTTGATACATTAAAAATCTACTTTCTAAAGATTTTTTTTCTTTGAGGTATAATTTTTTGATATAAAAATTGAGACAATTCATGTCACAAAATTCATCCTTTAATGTGTACAATTTTTCAACCTCCATCTTTCTCTGTCCAGTCTAGTATCCAGAGTAAATAAAGAAATTTTAAAACTCAACAAGAAAAAGACAACCTAATTTAAAAATGGGAAAAGAGTCTGAACAGACACTTCTCCAAAGAAGATATATAAAATGCCAATAAGCCATCAATTAGTCACCAGGGAAATACAAATAGAAATCACAATATCACTACACACCCACTAGAATGGCTGTAATCAAAGAGATAATAACAAGTGTTGGTGAAGATGTGGAGAAATTGGGAATTCTCACATTTTAGTTTCAAGCCTAGTTGTGTGTGTTGAGTTTTTTTTTGTTGCTGTTGTTACATATTCAGTATTTCTATATTTGAGGTAAGAAGGGAGTGTACCTGGAACTACTCCATTGTTGCACATTGGTCAGAAGTCACCCTAAACCATTCTGCATAATGCAACCAAGGGTCTTTTTAAAACACAAATATGGTCATTTCACTCCCTTATTATACCATTTAAGGCACTATGAAATCAGAAAACTTGCCTCTTTCGCTTAATTTTCCACTTTCTCTTCTTCTCTACACCCAGAGTCATAGTCTCTATACACCAGACAATAACTTTTTTCTTTCCTTTCTCTCATAATTTTATGTAGGGTGTATATTGATGGGAGCTGAATTTACTTATTTTCTAGTTTGCATACTATTAAGATCGGATTGTAGTAACCGTATCTCCTGAGAGCCTAGATCCAGAAAACAAGAGCTCCATATAGCTTCACCTCTGGATGCTCTAGTATAATATGACTTCAATTTTATTAAATTAGAAATGCTGTTGAGTCTAAGTAAGCTTGCATTGAATTATATATAAATTTAAGACTTGACATTTTAATGATGTTATGAAGTCATCCTATCCAAGAACCTGGTATGTCTTTTTGCTAGATCTTGTTTTATGTTCTTTGATATCATTTTTTTCTTGTTAAGTGTATTAAGTATTAAATAATTTTGAATAGGTAACATTAATTCAAGATTTAATTTAAAAGTGTAAAAAATACAGTGAATTTTCCCTTCCATTGCTATCCCTTTACCCAATTCCCCTCATCCAGAGGTATTTTATGTATAGATTAACAAATATATACACCTATTTGTTGCAATTATGAATGAAATACATTCCCTTTGTTTCTAGTTGATTATTGTTAGAATAGAAAAAAAGGTACTGATTTTTGTACATTTGTCTTTTATTTAGATACTTACCAGATTTCTTTATTAGTGCTAATAGGTGTTATTACAGCCTCTTGGATTTCCTAAATACAGTCTCATATATCAGCAAAACGAGATTAATTTATTTTCCAATATTTATATCATTTACTTTTCTTGCCTAATTGCTTTCACCTGAATTTTCAAAGCAATGTTGAATTTTGTCATTTCAGACTTTACTAGAAATAGCTTTAGTATCTACAATTAAAAATGATGTTTGCTATTGGTTTGCTATTGGTTTTTGATGCATAATTTCTTTTCCATTTACTTAAATGTGATTTTATCAAATCACATTTAAAGCTGTAACATTTTATCAAATGCTTTTTCAGCATATACTGATAAAATGTTTTATCTCCTTTCATTTAAAGAAGTTTATTTTGAAATAAATTTACTTGCAGAAAAGTTGCAAAAACGATACAAAGAGTTATTGTACACCCTTTCCTGAGATTTCCCAAATGTTACTATTTTACTTTTACCATTCTGTGTGTATATATGTATGTGAATGCATACATATATGTATGTGTATATATATACACTTAGTTTCCTGAGACATTTGCAAATTGTCTTTACCTTTAACTTCTAAATATGTCAATGTATATTTCTGAAAAACGAGAAATTGTCTTTACCTTTAACTTCTAAATACGTCAATGTATATTTCTGAAAAACGAGAACATTCTTACATAAGAATTAGCAAAATAAGAAAATTAACATGAATAATAATCCAGAAACATTTAAATAATCTTCAAATTCTTGTCATAGTGGATTATATTAATTTCCTGACACTAAGGCTTGTATTGCTGAAATAAATCTTATGTGATCACATTGTACAATTCAACTTTATTTATTTGGAGTTTTTGCATCTATAGTCATAGGTGAGGTTAGGGTATGGCATTCTTTTTGGTACTTTATCAGGTTTGAGTATTAATCTTACACTGGCCTTTAAAATCAGTGGAGCATCTCCTCATGGTCTGAAGCAGTTTATATAATTAAAAATTACAACTCATTTATTTTTTGGGCTGAGTGATAGCTATAGTGGTGTTCACTTTGTGATAATTTATTGAACTGTGTACATGTGATTTGTGTACTTTTCCATACATAGATCAATAAAAAATTTAAATAAAAGAACAGAATCTTACAAAAAAATAAATTTTTAATCACCTTTCCAATTTCTTCTTTGGTAATTTATTTTTCTATTCAAATTATATCTTGGGTAAGTGTTTGCTAGGAAATAATCTATTTGCTGTTTTCAAATTTATTTATTTTAAATTCTTCCATATATATATGGTATGTCTGATTTCTTATTCCTAATATGGTTTTATTTTTTTGCCCTTTTTCTCTTTATCAGGCTGAGAAGATTTTATCTATTTTATTGGTGTTTTCAAAGAATCAATTTTTAATATATTCTCCTTCCCCTTTTTTTTGGTTTCCTACTTTAACTTCAGGTTTTATCTTTATTAGTCCACTTCCTATTTTCTTATGATTTAAATGTTTTTTTAAAGTTTCTAAAATAATCACTATGCATCTTTGAGTTTTTCTTTTTGAACAATAAAGGTGTTACATTTGCATTTCTAAGTCCAGTCTTATATATCCCAGGATACTTAACAAAGTATCTAGGTCTTACTTTGCCCCATTTGCTCAAGTTCTACAGCCTAGTTACAACCATGTGACAAATAAATATGTGCTCAGCAAACAAATAGTACTGCTTTGTCCTGGGACCTATTGTGAAGACCTGTGCTTGCTGCAGAGCCCAGCATTCATCCAAATACCTGGAGCATCCATCATGTGCTTGCACTGTGCCAGGTTCTATGAATAAGATAGTGAGCTGAACAATTGGGTATGTACCCTCTTGGAGCTTACAGTCTAGTGACAAAGTAAGACATATAACAAGTAATACAAGTGAGCTGAGTATTGCCTAGGATGCTAAGGAGATATGATAGGGGTTTAACATCATCTAGGAGGTCTAGCTAAGGATCCCTACAGGAAGTGATACTTAAGTTCCTTAGAATCTTAGGGTCTGCTCTGTTCATACCCTCCTTTTCTTGTATAGAAGTTATCTGGTTTTGAGTTATATGCCTGATGCTTTTGGCCACATTTAATTGAACCAAGGTATTGGCAGCCAGGAAAACTTTATCCAATAGGCATGTTCCATATGGGATGGTTACTGACTGATTTAATTAGAGCCTCTAAGAGAAATCTGAACACCAGAGTCAAAGGAGAAGAAACAGAGATAGAAGGAGAGAAAAAACAGAATAGTAAAGTCATGATAGTGGTAGTCACAAACCCAGTGGTATTAGATTAGAACTGTAGGTATCGATATGAACTCAAGGTTTTTAATAACGTATAGATGGAGAGACACAATAATAAATTCAGATGTGTGTGTGTTAACATATATACATATATTTCCTAGCTCTGTGTGCTGAAAGGGCCTAGAAGCAATGACAGTCCAGTAGCAATGGACACCCTAGTGCTCAGATCTTGTTTTCTAAGTACTATTCTCGAATAAAAGGAACCACACGCTGTTTGGACAAATGGCTGATGTCAGGGCTGGGACAGGAAAAACATAAGTGAGCTTGGAACATCTTGTGGTGCCAGAAAGTAAGGCAGTGTTAAAAAAATGATGGGGGGCAATGGTGAAACAAAAAAGGAGCCAATTTGAGAGTTCCGAATGGCCAAATCTAGGCCAAAAAGAACAACAAAATAAACTACTAGTAGTATTAGATTATAACCCATAGAAGAAAACAAATACCCATTAGTTTATATTCATATAAATTATTGAATAAATAAATGGAGGAAAAGAGACAGCTCTTCCTTACAGAATACCAATTAATAAATATAAATAGAATAAGGAAACAAAGTCATCATTAGGCAAAAAGAACATTAATACTTGCTTAAGCAAGAACTATTGATGAATGCTAAAATCAATGGGCAAAATTCTAAGGGTAAAAAAAATCCATCTGCACAGCTTCAAAGTATCTTCTCACAAGATTCTTATTAATTTCAAAGGAGAAATTTGTAAGTTGATAGCAGAGAAACTTGGCACACAGTACCTCATCCATGTGATCAAAGTTAACCTGATCCCCTGCTATGAGGCCCTGAGAAGGGCACAACATCACTTCTGGGGTACCCTCAATCTAATCCTGTGAAAACATAGAGAAACCCGATTGAGGGACAATGCAAAAAATAACCAGTTGGACATTTCGGGAGTGTCAAGGTCATGAAAGGCAAAGAAAGACAGAGGAACGAACTGTCAGAGGCTGAAGGAGATGAAGGAAACATGACAACAAATGCAATGTGGGATCCTAGGTTGGATCCCAGACCAGAGAAAAAACATCAGTGGGACAAGTGGCACAATTTGAATGTCTAGCTATTAGTCAGTAGGACTGTACCAATGTTAATTTCATGATTTGAATAATTATGGTTTTATAAGATGTAAATATTAGAAGCTAGGAGAATGGGTATATAGGAACTCTACTATTTTTGCAACTTTCTTTAAGTCTAAAATTACCTCAAGACAAGATGAGAAAAAAAACAAGAGCAGTCACTGAGGCAGGGAGCAGCAGACACAGCAATTTGAGAGCTGGATGGTGATTGCTGGAGCCCAGGCCCCTGGCCTTATACCCACCATATTGTTATGACTTTCTCCTATCACCCAAGGGACTTGGATTCCTGCCCCCATTTTCTGCTTCCTCAAAGAGAGGAGCTGACACCAAAGGAGGGTTCCAAAATGGCCCTGCAGAGGGAGAATGATGAGGTGATCACCAATGGGGGCTACTGCAGATGATGCCCAAGGATGCACTGAGCCTTGCTGTGCCTTACTAAGCTGAGGTTAAAACGTGGCTGATCTGTGAATGTCTTTGGGGGATGGTGTATGTCTAGATCTTCTGCTTAGTAACTAACATGGAGACAGCATGGGGGAGCTGTTTATTCCAGGCTAACTTAGCTGTGACAGCAGTATAGACAGGGCTGAGGCAGGGTCCATGGCCATCTAGGCAGAGCCTGACCCCATGACCTCTATCTCTCCCCCTATAATTCCCCAATATCTATAGCATTAGTCTCCTGAAGGAGGCCCCAAAGAGCTGAGCCTGCTTGGTCATTTGGTACTATTGTCCAGTACTGGAGTAGGCGAGGGTAGTGACCCAGTCAGCCTTCCTCCCATGTTGGCCCAGTTCCAAGGCCGGAGAAACCTGGTCTGGCCTGACCCCAGAACATGCGGAGGAGGAACAGTAGCTATGATATGGCAGAGGATGGGGGAAGAGTTGTATAGGTCCCTTCTTCTTGAGATTTTAGGGCATGGGAAAGAAGTAGCTACAGCCTAAACTGCTAAACCTCTGTGCCTGGGCCTATGCACTTTCTTTACTTTCTGTGGAGACATTCGAGGTCTCAGTTACATGAGGGCAGGTCACAGTCTGTCCCTGTCTTCTTCTGGCCAGATCTGTTCTTAGTTGCCATACTTCTGAGCTTCCAGGCAACATGATAAAGTTCCAGAGGCTATGGGGCATGGGGATCACTCTGAAAGACAATGGTAAGAGACCTCCCTCTCCTGGAGACTTTTTAGCAAGTTTTGGGCCCACAATGGAAAGGCCAGGGAAGGGCAAAATTCCTGCTTCGGACTTTGGGGCTGGGGAGGGGTCTTGCAGGAGCTGTAAGGAGGTAAGTGGCCTTAGGCTGGGTGGAAAGGAGCGAGAGGTAGGAGGGGAAGGCAGGTCAGTTGCCATGCCACAGCCGAGGGGCCTTTATTGGACGTTGAGGGCACGTATAGCAGGTAGATAGATGCTAGAGGGTGTGGCACACCTTCTCAGGGTGTAGTGGTGCCCGGATGTCCAGTTTGTGGGTTTTGCTGTCCTTATCAATGATCTCCAGTCGCAGCTTGGGTGGACGCTTCTCAGCCTGGGGTGAGGGCAGCTCAGGGCTCTTGAGTAGCTGTTTGTCTGAGTCCTCCACAGTGATGCGCAGAGTACAGCCCCCTGGCAGTAGGTCCTGCTCGTAGGCAGCCGCTAGCTGGTTAACCACACGGCGCTCGACCTGAAGGTGGCAAGTGAAGAGGTCATCACTGCTGAGGCCTAAGCCAGCCTGTGCCCTGAGCCTGGAGGCCAGGTTCTATTTCTTACTGCTAGGACAAGTACGTACTTTAGGCTTCAGTTTTCTCATCTGCAAATGGCTAATAACACACAGCTTACAGGACTGTGCTAAAGACTTGATGATGTTAGTATCTGAGGTTCCTAAGTGAATTCCTCATTTGGTAGGGGTTCACACTTGGTTACGCTCCAGGACAGGGGTTTGACTTGATCATTTTGTGTTTTTGGTTCTGAAGGGGAATCTACTCTGGGTATGAAAAATTCCAGGCTGGGAGCCCAGGAGTTGGATGTGGGGGCGCTGGGGAGGGAGGTGTAGGGGCACCTCTCTTCTCTCAGGCTCTATGCTCACCTCATGCTTGATGGAGCGGGCACCATAGTGCACATTGTAGCCATCAACCAACACGTCTGCCACTTCGCGGTCCCAGAGCAGTGTGATGTTGTGCCTTTGCTTGGCCTGAGAAAGGTCAGATAGGAGTGTGCCTGCATGTGGCCGAGAGCTTTCCATCTCTCACCATGATGCCTGAGGCCTCGGCCTATGAGAGACTGTGCCCCAAGGCCACTGGCCCCATACCACTGAGCTCCACCTTTTGGGAACTAGTGCTCCCACCCATGGCCAGTCCCCACTCTTACTCTCTTGGCCCAGAAGTTCAGTTCCTTGTTGACTAGCTGGATAAGCTCCGAGTGGCAGAAGGGGAGGAAGTAGACGATCTCATTGATTCGCCCCAGAAACTCATCCCTCCGGAAGTGAGCCTGCAGGGCCAAGTAAGGGGTGGGGTAAGCTCAGTGACCCAGATGAGGGTAAAGGCAATTACTGGACTCCAATGGGGAAGATATGGGGGAATTCTGCAGTTTTAGGATGGCTAAGGGGATCCCCTACACCTGAGGCTCTAGCAGGAAGGACAAAGACTTCTTACTTTCAGGATGGGGCGGATCACATTCTCCCTGAAGTTCTTTGAGATGGTGATCTTGTCACTAATCTGGACATCACCTGTGGAGACAGAATCATAAACTGACTATTCCTCACACCCAGGGGACTTTGGGAAATGTGCCTGCCCCTTGGCTCATCCATGAAAAGAGCTCCCCTGATGGGTCTGTGTGACCCTGGTCAACACCTCAGGCTCTCTGGGCCTTGGCCTGGTCTTACCTGAACAGAGAGGACTGGACTGGGTACTTTCTGAGGCTCTTTTAGCAATCATATGCTACAAAGCCTAGGGTTCCTTAAGGTGGAAACTGTACGAGGGAGGGGAGAGGAAAGTCAGGACCAAGAATTGAGTTCTGAAGGGAGCTGGAGGGTTCCATTCCAAATAGAAAGATAACAGATGTGGCCTTCTGCGTGATGTGCTCTCCTTTCCAGCACTCTCCAGCCCACCTACAGAAGAAGGCTCATTGGCTACAAAAGGCTGTATCCATTTCTCTATAGTTTCTGATCTGCTGTCCCCTCATTGCACCAAAGCATCTCTATCTGTTGAGTATGCATCTCTTCAGTTTCCTAAGACTCTGGCCTCTTCCTGGCCCCTCACCCTGGGGTAGCTCTGTCCACTCCTCTGTCTGGAATCTTCTTGTCACCCAAGAGACTTGGGGCTTTCTTGAGGAAGAGGGGGCACTGTCGCTATCAAGCACTATTTGGTCTGGTGCTTGGTGTCTGATCATTGCCAGCTATGGACAAAACTGCCTACCAGGACCCTCACCAAAGCCTGGGACCTCAATGCCATCCTTAACCCCAGGAGATGTGCTAGTGGCCTGGGCACTTGCCCAGTTGCCCAGACAGCTCAGGCCACGTGCCATACCAAGGTTCTCAGCGATACGGTTATGGTTCATCTCCAAAGCTTCTTGCCTCAGCTGCAGTGCATGCTGTGCGATCTCATCACTGGCCACATTGGAGGTCATGATGAAGATGGCATCCTTGCAGTCGATGGTCTTCCCTTTTCCGTCTGTCAGCCGGCCCTGGGAAAGAACAGTGACTGCACAGTCAGGGAGGTATAAGGCTAAGCACCTCTTCCAGGAGGTCTCTTCAGAACCCCTGTGCCTCTACCTCTGCCACCCCTGGCAGAGTTAGCTGCTTGCTTCTCTGAGCACTGTAATTACACCTCGATGGCAGTTCACGTTGCCCTAAGCTGCAGCTACTCCACCTATTAAGAGTGCCTGTGGGCAAGACTGCATCTGCTGTGTGTCATCAATCAGGGCACCCAAATCACCCCTGGCGCTCAGCAGTCAGCCTGATTTCATATGCATCCATCCAACACACTTTCTTGGAAGCCCACTTTGGTCCAGGCTTTGTGTTGGGGTTCTGGAGACTCAGAGCCTTTAACTTGCTCTGAGTGACACTCGGGAAACCAGCAATGACAATTCAGTGGGTTAAGTGTTATGGTAAGGGGAAGCCCAAGTTGCTGTAGGAGTTAAGAGGAGGGTATTTTACCGGGCCATTGTGAAGACTAGATATGGTCATGCTGAAGAAAAACCCTTAGTAAACCAAGCTGTGTAAATGTTCTGAACTGTTATTACAGTAGCAAACACATATATTTGTGAGATTAAAAAGAATGAAATGAATTGAAACAGGTATAATCTCTGCATCTTTGGAGCCATCCTCTGGCTTGACGGAAAGGGATAGAAAATACGGCTCCTCCTTTAACCAACTTGGGAAATTTCCTTGAAATCTTTAGCTCTCTCTAGAAATGACACAGAAGAAAGTATAACTGAGACAGATGCACTAAGGAAAGAGAAAAGGAGCAACAGCAGAGGGAAGAGACAGAAGAATGGGAAAAGTATAGGTATTAAAGGGCAAGGAGCTCAGCAAACCTCAAGGCTATAACTGTATGACAGCACTTTGCAGTCATTTAGAACAGCGGTCTCCAGCTTTTCTGATACCAGCAACCGGTGCTCCTATGAGAATCTAATGCCTGATGATCTGAGGTGGAGCTGAGGTGGTGATGCTAGTGCTGGAGAGCAGCTGCAAACACAGATGAAGCTTCGCTTGCTCGCCTACTGTTCACCTCCTGCTGTGCAGCCCGGCTCCTAACAAGCCATGGACTGGTACCGGTCTGCGACCTGGGGGTTGGGACCCCTGATTCAGGAAAAAAGCCATGATCAGAGCCTCACTGAAAGGAACTGAAGGAGTAACAACAGTGGACACTAATGAGCACTTCCACTGTAGTGTCTTGCTTAGTGCTTTCCTATGTACTATTGTACTCTGCCCACTAGAAGCTCCAAAAAGGCAGAGGCTGGATCTTGTTCTCAGTGGGTCCTAGAACAGTGTCTGGCACATAGTAGATGTTCAGTACTTGCTTGCTGAATGCCTGAATCCTTGCAACCCCTACAGAGAAACCGAGTCCCAGAATGGTTAAGTAACTCATTCAAGGTCTCATAGCTAGAAAATAGTGGAGCTGAGGCTCAAACTGTTTGCCCTTCTCTCTATACCAGGCTATCGAGGTCATACCAGCGGTACTGAGTAAATGAGGCTCCATGCAATTTTCTTTCTCTAAATAAAATTTTCTCAGAATCCTGCCAAATTTAGTTTTCATTCTTTGATCCTTGATGAAGAGAAGCAACTGGGACAGGTGTGGGAAGGGGGAGACCTGCCTGGGATTTCCTCCGGGTTGCAGACTAAGCATAGTTCTTAACAGGCCAGAAAACATGGCTCTGAGGGGATAGGTCATTGGCCTCAGCCAGTTGGCTCCTGCCTGCCCCAGACTCAGCCAGTAACCAGCCCTCCTCAAAAGTTTCCCTTTCTGTTGGCATGGCCTGACTCAAGTTGGTCCTTATTTCCAAAGCCAATGCAATGGCAGACCAGCCCTGGCTCTCAGAGGCAACAGGAGAAGGAATGTACATTACTTGAGCACCTACTCTGTGTTAGGCATGGTACCGGGTGCTTTTCAGCCTTACTTTATACTGGACCTTGGCAGAGGCCTCTCAGAAAGTGTTATCTCCAAGGGAGTCTATTCAAAAGGGTGATCTAGGTGTTGGTCACTCTCCTGTCCCTGCCTTGGGGTGGGACAAGGGGAAGGCAAGGGCACAAATGGATGTTCTTGAGCTTTTGCCATTAGCTTTCTTGCTTATGGGTTACAACAGAATCCACTCCTTAGTGGGGACCAGGTCTGCATGAGTGTGTGACATGCCCAAGCATGTGCATATGACACTGTTTGCAGAGCTCATCCCTGAAGGATGAGCACACACGCTGCTATACTAGCCAGAGCAATAACCAGTGGCAATTTCATTCCAAGAGATCAAAGCTCTGCTTATAACTGGGCCTGAGGATGGGTCCCAGTGGGTGAGGGGAGCAGGTGCACTGTATGACTGACCCAAGGGTGACTTCATGTCTCCTTGTCCTCAGGGTCTTTGGCAATAAAGACGTGTCCCAAAGAGGGAGCTGTCAGTGTCTCACCTCCCAGCAATGACGAGTGCAGAAATCCTGAGTGGGATGTGAATGCTCACTCCAGGGCTCTAGGGGCTGCTTTTCCACTGTTCTTACCCTTGAAAGGAGGAGTGGAGGGTGGGCTCCCTGGGGTCTCGTCTCTTCCTGGGACTTTGACCCTGTGCTATAGGCTGAGATCACCCAGGAAGTGACCAGCATTAGTCCTTCTTGGTGATTTGGTGAGCGCATTAGGGCTCTTGCTTTTCTGGGCCCAGGCTTGGGAGAACTGGCTAGGTAGGAATGGCGGGGCTTCTCTCATGCCCCTAGGCTAGATTAGG
>NW_011889092.1:1795803-1815862 GCF_000151845.1 Pteropus vampyrus | reverse complement strand
TGTCTCACCTCCCAGCAATGACGAGTGCAGAAATCCTGAGTGGGATGTGAATGCTCACTCCAGGGCTCTAGGGGCTGCTTTTCCACTGTTCTTACCCTTGAAAGGAGGAGTGGAGGGTGGGCTCCCTGGGGTCTCGTCTCTTCCTGGGACTTTGACCCTGTGCTATAGGCTGAGATTACCCAGGAAGTGACCAGCATTAGTCCTGCTTGGTGATTTGGTGAGCGCATTAGGGCTCTTGCTTTTCTGGGCCCAGGCTTGGGAGAACTGGCTAGGTAGGAATGGCGGGGCTTCTCTCATGCCCCTAGGCTAGATTAGGTGCCCTTACAATTCCTGGCCCTTGCTGCTTCTCCAAGCGCAGCACTCACCACAGTGGGCTGAACTGCTTTTTGCTGTCTCCCTCCCTCATTCATTCCTGAACACTAAGGCAGGAACTGTGTTCTGTCCGTGCCCGCTCTGCCCCACACTGGACCACAATCTCCTGCTTTCCCTCCTATCTCTCTGCCAAGTCCCCCCTTAACTCTTTCTGGATAGGTCACAAGGCTCTGTTTTAGCGCTCTCTTCTTCTCTGCACACTATACTCTCCCTTGTTGAGAGACATCATCCCTTTCCATGGCTTTCGTTACCCTCTTTGTGCTGGAGCATTGCTGAATCTCTACTTTCAGTCCAGACTTTCCTATGCTCCAGACCTCTCCAATTGATGAATGGCCTCTTGGATATGGCCATCTGACTGTCTCTTAGGCTTCTCCTTTCAACAATTCTAAACCTCAGCTCCTCACCTTCTTTGCCAATCTGTTGTTCATCCTCCTGAGTACTCTGCCTCAGCTGATAGCAGCAGCAGCCATCCAGTTGCCCAGGCCAGAAATCCTGCTGCTTGTCATCCTTGGCCTCTCCCTTTCTCTTTCCATCCAATCACTGAGCCCTGTACAGCCAATGTCCTGTTAGTTCTCATTCCACTGCCCTACTTTAGAGCAGGCTTCTCCGGCTCTAGTCTGGACTTTTCAATAGTCTCCTCACTGCCCTCTTTTTCCTTCCATTCTCACAGTTGCCTACAGGACCTTTATAAAGAAAAAACCTGACCATGTTTTTCTCTTGCTTAAAGTCTTTAAAGGCTCCTTACGATCCACCAAATACATCTATGCTCCTTTGCCTGGCATTTTAACTGGCCCCAGTCTACCTTACCCACCTTATCTCCACCATTCTGTTCTCACTTCCCTGTGCAGCTGAGCAGTACTGAACAGCTATAGTTCCCTTAATATACCAGGCTGCATCATGCCCCTGTGCTTCTGCACATGAGGTGTCTGCTGTCGGCCCTTTTCTGCTCTGTTTATCTGGCAAACACTTATTCATCTTTGGAAGATTTGCTGAATTACCACTGAATTAAGTCAAAAAAGCATTTCCCCTGATGTTGTGGGCTCTGGGAGTGGTTGGAGTAGGCATGATCCCTGTCCTCAAGGAGCATATATGCATAAATCTGGCTAAGTAAACTAGGATGGCAGCTTTGGTCAAGGGAACCCAGGGCATAAGCATCAGAAACTATAGTAGGCTTGTGGAGGCTACAGGAAGGAATTATTATCAACTCCCAAAAGGTAGTCATGGAGTGACGGCAGCAGGAGAGAAGTGAACAGGGTCTCCCCGTGGGGGTGGAAGCATCTTCCAGGTGGGCCCGGTTGTATGTCAGTCATCAGTTGTCTTCCCTCCTTCTGGGCCAAGGAGGCCATCGGTGGTACCTCTCTAGGGAGTCAGAGGCCAAACAGGCTGTTGGACTCTTCCTTCTTGTGAATGTTTTACTGAAGATCTACCTCTCTCTTTTGGCCCTAGCTGCATGGTAGTTATTTAATGCTGCAGGATCTGGAACTGGATGCTTGGGTTCGAACCTGGACTCCCTCTTTCCAGTTGTGTGACCATGGGTGAATAAGTTACCTCACTTTACTTCTGTGTCCATATCTATTCATGGACGCAATAATAATAACTATCTTCATAGGTTGCTGGGAGACTTAAAGGAGTTGGTCCATGTTAAGTTTTTCAGAACAGTGCCTGACACATGAAGTACAAAAATGTCAACTATTATCACATCTCCTTTTTGCCTGTTTACTAGGCAGGCAGCTTCCCAAGGGCAGGTTTCAGTCTGGTGCATAGCTGTGTATCTGAATTCCATCAAGAGGCTGGAATGGAGCAGGAGGTCTCAGAGCACAGATGTGAGTAACTGAATATGTGACTTTAGAAGAACTGGCTTTCATTCCTCAGTGGGGGGCCCAGGAACAGGGAGTAGCTGAAGGGCTAAGAAGAGAGCAACAAAACTGGGGCAGGGGCAAGGATGCTGGGCTAGGTGGGGAAGGCGGTGGGAAGCTATGGGGACGTTTGGTTCTGGGTCTTCCTGGCTTGGTAACTGGTGTGCTATTTGGTCCAGGGGGAGTCCCTTCCTGCACCTCGTTTAGTGTACTTGTGACATGGGAAGCAAAACCCCTTCCTATTTTCCCAGGGCTGGAGGGGCTAAGTGAAAAGGTGGGCAGGACTCCATCTGGCCACATGCTGGCTAACATATACCCTGCCTAGGAGCAGAAGAGAAGCCTCATTCTGGTTCTGCAGACTCCTGTCAAGGGTGGAGGTCGACTCCTCCATGATCATAAGCTTTCCCTCTCAGCTCAAGGGAAGAAGTGGTACAGAGGGGAGAACTGGGGCTCTGGGATCAGATTTATTTTGTAGCCCAATCCTGGTTCCTCCACAGAGTAGCTCCGTGGCCTTGGGCAAGTCATTTATAACCTCTCTGAACCTTAGTTTCTTCATTTGTAAAAAATGAGATCATTTCTACCTTGCCAGGCTATTGTGATGATTAGTGATAACATCTGTAAAGTCTTTAGCATAAGCCTAGTACACAGAATGTGTTGGATAAAAGAGGGTTCTTCTTATTTAGAACTCACTCCACCAGTAGGGGGGACTGTCTCGTTTGTGACAAGCCTGGAGTTCCTCAGAAGAAAAGGGCTCCACGAGCCAGAAAGATTCTTCGAGCTTATCTTGGATCTAGACACCTTGTTTGTCACATGAGATCCCTGATGCCTAGAAATGAAGCAGAGCTAGAACTAAAAGTTCAGGTCTCCCTCGCTCTCTTGGCATCTTTGTCCCACTTCGTCTCTCTGGAAGGTAGCCTGGGCAGTGACGAAATTTCAACACTTGGACAGTACTGGTCTTCCCTCAAATGCCCAGACTGAGCTGTGGTCCAGAGAGGAGGTAAAATCACATGGACTAAGGGCCTGAATGTACACACAGAGCAAGCTGAGGAATGATCAGACCTCTGGGTCCTTGGTTCCTATTATCCAAAGCTCCCCACACCTCCAGGTGTCCCCATCTCTGTTCTGGCCCAGGCTGACTTTCACCTCATCAAACAACTGCAGCATGATAGTAAGCACATCTGGATGAGCCTTGTCCACTTCATCAAAGAGCACCACAGCGTTGGGACACTGCTTTAGCTTCTTGGTCAGCTGGCCACCTTCCTCATGGCCAATATAACCTGGTGGGGACCCGATAAACTTGGCCACCTGGGGGAAGGAAGGTAACATGTCAGGAAGGCCTTTCCATGCTTTAAACTTCCAATATGGGGAATGTACAGGGAGATGACTTTGTAAACACTGTCAAGACTGCCTGTCTCAACAAGGAGTGTCAGGCTGTCTCCCAGGGTGGCAGGAACGCTACCATAATGGGACAGCAGATAGATCTTCTCTATGTTTATTCTTCAGAGCAAACCCTATGCAAAACGGATCAGTGACCCTGCTGCACACATATACCCACAAAGGACAAATCCAGGCTGCTGGAATTATCTCAGGCCCAAATCACAAGCCACATCGAAATACCCAGGCCATGTTGATAAGCCCTCCAAATCACGCTTCGCCTAGGACTCTTACCTCATGACGCTCCTGGAACTCAGACATGTCGAGCCTGATGAAGCCCTGTGTGGAAACAAGCAAGAGTCCAATTGGAAACATGAAAGCAGAGGGAAGGGGTTAAGAAGGAGAGCGTCTCAAATATCCCCTAGGCTTTCAGACCACACCAACCCAAGATCTGGCTACTTGCCATCTTTTCTATCCACTCATTCCCTATATGATTCTATTCTCTACCTTAACAAACCCAAGTCAAGTCCCTGCCCTTCTAAATCTGGCTCAGAATGTTTCTTTTTTCAAGCAGGCTTCTACTAGTTTGATTATCATATCATCTACCCATCCTCCCACCCTCTCGTTTATTCCATATTTCCTGAGAACATCTGTGTGTGCTGGGCACTGGAGCTACAATGGTGAACAAGGCTTGGTCTCTGTCCTTGAGGAGCACCCACTGAGTGGGGCGGGCAGCCATGGACATAGTCATAATCAGCGTGGATCGGGATGACATAGAGGGGAGCAACAAATATCCAGACAGTTCCAAGGTGCCCTCACCTTTGCAAGTCTGTGTGGGCACATACCCCTTGGTTTTAGTTTACTTTTCTTTTAAATTAATAAACCTTTTTATTTAGATTTCTTCATCTCATCAAAAATCCACCCATAATGTAGCTTGCAGCCTTTTTCTCCCCACTGTGGGCCTAGTGGTGGCTTCCAAAGAAGTGGTTCCCTGGTGTTAGGTCTGACCACGATTAGCCCCAAGGGAAGAGAACAGTGGGTAGTATGGGATTTGTGAGTCAACACAGGTAGAGTACCCACTTTTTGTGAAAAATTTAGGGATTTAGGCAGTTATAAGGGCATTCACAAGTGCCCTGTCGCTCCACCCAGACCAGGGCTCCCTAGGCTCCTCTCCTGCTGGTACGTGCTTCCATCTGAGAGAGCACACTCACTGACTACACTTTTCCTGAGAGCTGGGGGTGACAGGGAGCCAAGACCCCGAGGGAGGTAGCTATGTCTGAAATGTAGGCCTATTCTAGCTGATCTGAAATTCACTCAGTGATATACTTTTAGTTTATTCTCTGTTCTGTTGTTCTGTACCTGAGGTACAGGGTGGCAGAAAGAGCCCGGGGCTGGTAGCCAAGAGCTTGGCTTCCAGTTCCAGTTTTGCTATCTGTGTGGCCCTGGGCATGCTGCTCCTCTTTTTGAGCTGTAGTTTCTTTTTGTATAACACAGGCCCTTATTTCTTCTCCTAGTTTCACCAGGGGCCTGAGGAAAGGATCTACTCCAAGAGGTGAGAAAGGGTTAGGGGAAGTCAATAAGGTCACATGGGGGTGATCCCTGCTATCAGACATAGGGCATTAGCCAGCAAGCATCTTCTGAGGGCCCCAGGCAGCTTAGCCAAGAGAAACACAGGCTTCAGGAAGGATGGACCGTGGAGAAACTGGGAGTGCTGCCCAGAGGGTGCAATGGGCTGAATGCCACAAGGTGGGTATCTGGTAATAGCTGATGGTCACTGGGTGCTTACTGTGTACCTGGCAATGTTCTAATCAAACTATAAAGGGCTTAGAATATGTACAAGTCTATGAGGTAAGCACTATAATCATCCCCACCTAACGGATGAGAAAACTAAGTCACAGATTAAAGTAACTTGCCCGAGGTCATTTAAACTTCATAATCTGGTCATTATACTCTACAGCCTTATATTTCCTGTTCTGTTAATCAGTCGGGCTCTTGGCAGTCTCCATCTGAGTTTTGTGCTCAGATGTTAGTCAATGTCCCAGGAAACAGGGAGTATAGACTAGGGCTTACTTACTATCAAGTGATCTGGGTTTTTACCCTAGTTGTTCTACTGATCTGCTTGTTCAAATAAATTTGAACAAGTCTCAGGGCTTGATTTTCTTGGCTGGATTAATTTTGGATTCATATGATCTTAGCTTAGGGTTATCTAGAAGTGAGACAACATAATGACCGTAATATCTAACATATATCAATTGCTTATTATGTGCCAAGAATGGTGTTTAGCATTTTACATCATTATCTCATTAACCTTAATGATAATCCAATAAGATAGGTACCATTATTGAACCTATCTTATAGATGAGAAAATTGATATAAGCAGAGATCCCAGCCACCTCCACAGAGTAGTTTAGAGTTGGGATTTGGACCTAGGCAGTTAGACTCAGATCCTTGCTCTGATCTCTTTGTTATAATAATGCCTCTATAACCGCAAGTCTTTAGGGCTCCACCACCCTATATCAGGATGAGATCGCAGAATACCATTAAGGTTCTTTCTCGAGGATTATTAACCCTAATAATGGAAGTTAATAAAGCTGCTCAATTTGGGAGGAATAGTAGAGGCTATTAAGAGAAAAAAAAATAAGCACACAGATCTGATAAAGAAATTATAAAAATGTGCATACAATGCCTTGTGAGAGAGCCAGGTCCAGAGATATAGTGCCTCTTTACAAATGACGCAACTAAGGATCAGAGAGCCAGAACGCGAATCCAAGTCACCGACTCCCAGGCCAATGCTCATTTCATTTTAGTCAGCTCTACATTCCACTGGGACCTGTACACAACACTTCCTACACATCACTCCATAGGTCCTGGCAGCGTCAGATATCTTGGTTAGATAGCTTATAGTCTAGTACTTTTGGATTTTGAAGGCAGGTCTCAAACATGCCTGTTACATGGCCAGAAAACATCTATGCTAAACACATATTCTATAATGAGCTGGCCCACAGTGCTGATACAGGTAGGAATTCTGTAGAAGCACTACCTATGATTTAAAAATCATACATGCGTGGTTATATTGGGCTTCTCATGCCTCTCATCTCCCTATGTGACATGGGGACAAATTGACAAGTTTACAATCTAGCCTCTTATTGCACCTGAGAACAATAATATTCAGAGAAGAGTTGAGACTGGATTCTGATTTTACTTCTTCGCCATACAAGTGACCTTGGAAGGCCCCTTCATGCTGTAGGGTTAGTTTTCTCATCTGAAAAGTGGGTCCGATTTAGTATCTATGATATTTTCCTCATAGGATCGAATAAGACAGTCAATGGGGTACTGCTGAGGAAAGTACGCAGTGATGAATAAACACGAGACAAGGGAGCAGGCACTTACTGCGTGCTAGAGCCTGAGCGAGCTGGGATTCATATTATCTCACTTGATGCTCATGACTATCTTAGATACAGGGCTGTATAGCTTCACTTTGAGACAAGAGAGCTGAGTTGAAATGTGGAGGGGTAAAGCAACCTGCCTAGGCCTAGTAGAAAGTAGAAATGGAACCAGTGCAAGGAATGACTGGCTCCAGAACCTGGACCACCCAACCCACTGCCTTCAAAGGGTGATGGTGTTACGTCCTTCTCCTAGGTGAGGCATGTATTGAAAGATGCCATCAGGACACCCTATACTGGTATAAATGTGCCTCCAACTAAATATATGCTTCAATTGAAAAATGACTTGCATCATCAATCTTTTAATAAGCCCCCTCTCCTTTCTACACTAGCAAGTCAACAGATAATTTTTCTACTTCCACTGTGTATGAAGACATATTAAGACAGCTTGGATAAGGAGATTATAATTTGTAATTAAATATTAACCTTTCTGACAGTATTAAAATTAAAATGCTCAGAATTCTTCATCCCTAATCAGGTGGTTCCTGCCCGTAACTGCATCTTCCCTAATAGTCTTGCTAGTTTATGGCCCTTTCCAGAGTGCTAATTGTTTCAATCGCTGCCAACCTGATGCATTGTCTTAAAAATGTTATTTTGGTTGGAGCACATAAGCATGTCATAAGCTGCTTTTTGCCTGCCTGCCTGTCAGGTGGGTCTGCTCTGGGTTTGGTTGAGGCAAAGCATAGCTGGCAGAGCCAGGGAGGCTCAGGAGACTTCAGCTAGTTATTAAGCAGAAGGAGGCCATAGATGTGGCTCAGGAGGACACAGCCTGAGATATCTTGTTTTTTGTGGCTGCCAGGACCTCAGGAAGGTGGCAAAGGGGCAGGCAGCTAGGTCAGAAGCAGGACATGAGGTACATAGGGCTCTGCTGCTGGGGCAGTTTGGCTGGCAGAGACCTGAGCAAATCCTCAGTGCCTCAGGTAGGGAGGCTTTCCAGAGAAATGAGGCAAGGGCATCTGGAGTTGTGGCTCTGGTGATGGACAAGGGGACCTTAGCTTCCACAATGGGAAGGCTGGTAGAAAGAAGAATGTTTGGCCTTTGTTGAAATGTTTCTGCAGTCTCCAAGGACTGCTCTCTCTGACATTTCTCTCTGCATGAAAGCACTGCCTAGAAAGTCAAACTAAGCCAGAGTCAGAACAAATAAGGGATGAGGACAGCCCTCTCCTATGGAGGGTCAGGGCTTCGAGTCATGGGGGAAATGGGATTGTGACCGCCCCACAGAGCTTAGACATAAAAAATCCTGTTTAAAAGCTCATGTGGGATGGAGAGAAGCAAAAGGGCATCTTCTTGTTCCTCCTTGTTTTCTCTTACAGGCCCCAAGACTCCTTCTAACATGGCCTTGATGGCACTGAATAGTAATAGTATGTTTCTAAAGCTGTCTCCCTCTCCAGACTGAGTTTCTCAGGGTAGGGAGAGTGTCACAATAAATACTGTATTATCAGGAATTAGTATAATACCTGACACAGAGTAGATGTTTGAAAATGTTGTATGGATGAATCTCACTGGGCTCTCCCAAGTACCCCAAGAGTCAAACAGGGCAAAGAATATTCTTCTTATTTCATAAATGAAGAAACTGAGGTACAAAGAGGTTGGATAACTTGCCCAAATTCCTGGAGCAATTGGTGGTCAAGTTGGGGCCAGAGCTGAGCCTACTACTCCTGGGCTAAAGCCCATCTTTTTGACTGGCTATTGCCAGATTCAGGGAGCCTAGAGTTTTTGGTCTAGCAGGAGTGGCAAGGTCTCCTTGGCCTGCAGATCAGGCCTAGGCCCCAGTTCTTACCTTTTTGGCATCTTTGTGCATATACTTGGCTGTCTGTTTGGCCAATTCTGTTTTTCCTAGTACGAGAGAAGGGAGAGAAATTAGGTTAGAACCGGATGACTATCTCCTGGAATGAAAGAACGTTAGAAATGCATGGACACTGAAAATAATATATTTTATGGATGGGAATGTTGAGGCCTGGAGAAGGTCAGTGACTCTCTCAAAGTCACCAAGGTAATTAAGGGTAAAGCTGGGACAGAATCAAAGTCTGCACTGCATCTTGATTTTTTTCTGTAGATGGGATTGAGGTTTTTTTCTCTATAGCAGCATCCTAAGATTAGGAGGTTGACTCTTATAATCCAGAGCCAACTTGTCCTTTGAAGCCCAGCATAGACCTTGCCTCTCCTAAGAGCACCCTGACTTCCTGGCTCACTGCACTGTATCTCTCTAGACACCCATGATCTTGTTACCCAGCCATACCTGGAGTCATAGCTCAATCAGAGGTAGGGAGGGCACCTTTCCTTGGCTTCAAAGCCTTTCTTTGTAACATAAAGAGGAATGACAACATCAGAGTGGTGGCTCTGAAGGACTATTTGGTATGCTGGTCAAGCCTTTGGAAGTTACTGTCCAGTATAGGAAGTCAAGTTCTACAGTATCATGGTGAGGTGGTGTTAATCTTTTTGGACCCTGTATCTGAGGGAGAGCTAAGCTCATAAAAGTGCTGAGAAGGGAAGAGGAAGCAACCAAATGCATGAAATTCCTCATCAAGACAACGGTGGGAGGTAGTGGTAGAGGTGTGTGTGTGGTCTGTGAGGGTAGAGAGCAAGGGGGTAAGAATGCCTCAGATAATCCAGTCCAACTGGCCAGAAAAATACCCAACTCAATTTACTGCAACCAATTTTGTTATGCACCTAGCACTGTGCTGGCCATCAGGGGCTTTCTTTAGCTTCCTAGTGGGTTATGTTACAGGCTGTACTGAATAAGGCTGATGTGCTGGGCAGTGGAGGTGGTTCAGTTGTACCCAAAGGGCAGCCTTGGGGGATGCAGTATGGCTGGAGCAGGGGTACAGGCTCCAAAGGGCCTGGCCCACCAGGTGAATTAGGCCCTGTATCCCAGCTTCCAGGGGAGGGGCATACTTCCAGCTATGCCTAATGTGACAGATGATCCCCTTGCTGACTCTGTAATTTGGAGGCAGTTGTATTGGGAGCTGGAGTTGAACTAGAGGTGGGTGGCCTGACCCTGGCCATAGCAGCTGGGGCTCCCCCATCTCTTCTTTCCTACTGGCTGATCTGTTCCCATTACCTATTCCAGATGATCCCAAGAAGAGGAAGACCAGAGGGTGTTCTTCATCGTACCAGCCATTCTCCTTCCTCCGGATCGCTATGGCCAAACACACAAGACAGGGGACAGGGAGGGAGGCAGATAAATCAATGACACAAAAGGCAGGATAATTATCACTAAGTATACAATATGTTTTACTGCTCTGCGCCCACTCAAAGTCCTCACTACCATTAGTGCTGCCTAATCTGATTAGCTGGCAAGGCCCCTAGAGATACCTAATCAAGTTAGCATGGATTTGGAAAGCTGCCCAGAGCAGATTTCGGATAAAGTTTTCCAGGATGAGCACTCAGTGTTGCCAGGGAAACTGAAAGGCGGGTGGATGGTGAATGGAGGTGAAGCGGGTGGGGGTTGTTGAGGGAGAATTCAAGAGGAACTTTAGCTCTCGCTGGTTACCCATCTACTTACCACTGGTGAGAGGCTGAGCCTACCTCCTATGAAAATGGGAGAGGCAGAAGCCCATGGCAGACCCCTGGGGATCTGGGGTGTGAGCGCTGGACTCTCCTACTTGGGGAAACCAAGGTCTGGTCTGCTGTCTGGAAATACAGTCAAGCACACTTTCTGGAAGCCAGTCAAGGGTGGTATGGAGCTCAGGACATAGAAGGGTGAGCCACTTGGTTAGCACCTCTACTAAACACAGCCTTTGGGGGCTGGGGTAGACAGAGGTGTTGGGAGCAGGATAAATCTTAACCAGGTTCCTTGGGGGTGCAGCTCTGCTAGAACAAAACGAGACCTCTCCTCTTCAGGTGGAAGTACCTAATCAAAGGCTGTGCATTCGAAGTGAAGAAATTACATGCCCAACTACAGAGTGAGAGAATCAGACTCAGAAGCATCACTCAAGTATAACAGCAGGAGGCAGAATGAGGCAGAACCATCAGAAGATGAACCATTTATTGAACATGCTATCTGCTAGACACAGTTGGAAAAATCACTACCATTTTATTACTTAAGACCTATACAAAAACTCTGAGAGGAAAGCACTATTCTCAGCTCCATTATACTGAACAGGAAACTGAGGCAAGAGAGAAACAGACTTGAAGTCACATACTAGATTACTAGTTGACTGGTAGAGATGGTAGCGTCGCTTTCCCTCTAAACCAGTCTTCTTTTTCTGTCACATATGGCTGCTTAAAAAAAGTAAGTATTGATTTGGGTTGCATTAATGGTAACCTGGCAGTCAGAAGCAGGAGAAGGACAGAGTGCTGTTCAATGTCACGGTCGGTTTGCAGATGGAATAGCATGTATGGTCTGGTCCCCAGAATGTTAGGGGAAGATTAGCAAAGGGATATATGTCAGAAAACAATGTCTGCCAGTACTGAGGTGAGAAGATCCTAAATGTTATACTGTGTAGTACGATCTATGTGGTTGGGTTTCAAAGAAGAGGGTGCAGAGGTCAAGGAAGGCTTTTTGGAAGAAGAGGGACTGATGATGGATCACGGAGCCTGGGCAGGATCTGAAGAGGTAAAGGTGGCCAGTATGACAGAAGTGAGAGATAAGAATGCACATAAGCAGTGGTGGGTGGGATCAGATTATGAAGGTCTTGAACACCTGTCCTAAGAGTTCAGGTCCATGTCGTGGTCTTTCTCACCTCGATCTCTATTATGGCTACCGTAAGTACTTTCTAGTTCTGGCCTTACAGAAACAGACGGAAACTGCGCCACCTCATGAACATCAGACTAGACACTATGCTTGCCTGGGAGATGCTCCCAGAGAATACTGAGAGGGGCCTGAGAAAACACTCAGTCCCACTTCTCCCCTGGGCTAGGTCCCAGGTGTCTCTAAACTAACTGGCCCAGTCCTCTGGAAGGCCTGGCGCTATAGAGAACCCATAGGCCTTACAGGTACCTGAAGCCTGGGAATGAAGGGGAGAAGTCCAAGTCTGGCTGAGAGGAAGTCTCCAGTGTTCTGAGAGAAACAAGAACCCAGGGGAGGGGTAGCTGGGGGGTGGAAATATTAATTATAAAATGGCAAAGGCTAGACTTTTGAGAACACTACATGTAGATGTATACTGGGGTGGTGGTGAGAGAGGGATCATCTGAAAGGAGTCAAATTATTTCAAAAGTTGACTGAATTGAGGTTTCTGGGATATCTGGGGAGGCAGAAGTGACCCGGTATCACTTAGGTGGCCTGGAGGGAAGTTCCCCAGGTGTCCCCAGGTGTCATGTACCTGAGGTTCTGATCTGGACTTCTCTTTCAGGAAAGCTTCCCAGCCCACTGAGAGCTGCACACTGCTAGGCGATGCAGTTCAAACACACATGGAGAATGTGGAATTGGATTATTCCTGGGGCCATCTTTTCCACCTTTCTTTTCTAATAATGTACCTGGGAGAGAGCTCTTTATAATGCCAGGCAGACCCTACTGCACAGCTGTCCCTGGTCAATTCTGCCAGACCCAGGGCATGAGTCTGGGGTGGGCTTGATCTAGGGCTCTTGTGAAACAGGTGAAAGCCAACCATTAAACAATTACAGCTCTGGATATTTCTAATAATATCTGAAGAGAGAAACAGCCAAGCAGATGGAGTCCGACAGAATGAAAAATAGAAGCAGCTAGGAAGGACTGGGGAAGGCGGACCCCAGGGGTTGTGGTTGGCAGAGTGGCTGAGGACCAAGGCTGGGATCCTTGAGGGTCCTGTCAAGCCAGGGCAGAGGCTGGGACAGACAGAGACCTGGATGGGCCCATGTGGGATGTGGTCATTGGTACCAGTGCTCTCACTGTGGACCAGCAAAGGCAGCATCTTACTCTGTTAGCACTAAAGAATGTCCTCTGTAGTCTCTAAAGAATGTCCACAGACATAACTTCATTTGAGTCGATTTATGAACCTATGAGGTAGGCAGGGAACTTGATTCCCACTCTACAGATGAGGAAGTATGTACATAGAAGTTAGGTAACCTGCTCAAGGTTCAGAGGTAAATAAATGAAGACCCTGGGCTTTACCCCCAGCTCTGGCTGGCTCTTGACCCTGAATTAGGAGTTGAGGGAAAGGAATCAGCTTGCTGCAGCTGCAGTACCTCCTCATATCCTTGCCTCACCTGGAAAATTATCTGGCTCAAGCAGCCATTCAACACAGTGCCTCAGACTGAGCTCTGCTCTTTGAGCTCTATCGAGATGGTGCCAGGGTCTCCTTCACTGGCTGGTTTCATCCCTATAAGCTCTAAGCAGGCTTGGCTGCCTCTCCACATGTAGGGCCAGTAACAGTGCCTCTTTGTGGGTTCTTCCCCTTACCAGAGACATGTCTATTACTACCAGACCATCTTAAAACTCACCTGCAACAACTCTTTTTGATGAACTCTACTACCTCACATCAGCCCCATTACTCCTGGGAGTCTGTATTCTTTGGTCCATGTTCATCTATGAGGTGGTAGGCTGGGGAGGGCAGGAGTTACAGGATCTAGTTTAGAGCCCTGGCTCTGCCACTTACTAGCTGATTGAGTAAAACACTTATTCCTTTAGAGCCTTGGTTTCCTCATCTATAAAATGGGAATATGATACATGCTAAGTCAGCCCCACAAGAAGATTAAATGAGTTATTGGTTATAAAAGCATTCTGTAAGTTGCAAGAAGTGGAATAATAAGAGTAAAAATAATGGCAGTCATCGTGGCAGCAATGGCAGCAGCCATCAGCTTTGGTACTTTATAGATAACTCATTCATCTTTATAATAATCTTGAGAAGTAGGCATTATCTCCATTTTACAGAAGAGGAGACTGAGGTTCAGAGAGGGGCGGTGTAAGGGGTTTCATCTACCTGTGCCTTCATATCCAGCAAGAGGGTGTGCCCCAATCTGACTGTGTATCCTGAGGGACCCTTGGGAGTAGCCCAATAATATATAATGCTTGCTGACTAAATGAATTAATTCTTGGTCTTTCTAGAATCACAAGAGGGAAAGAACAGATACTTCAACTCTCATTTTACAGAGAAGACGACTGAGGCTTGGACCTAGGAGTCTCCTAGGCTCTAAGTGGTTACTACTACCCTTAGGTGAATAAGGCTTCCACTCTCTTTTTAACCTCTCTCCAAGGGGCTTATTCATTTGTTCAGCAAATAAGCTCTGCGCCAGGTGCCGGGAAGCCTAAAATATAGTTTGTGCCTTTTAGGTAAACGTTGCTATGAAAACTGTGGGCTCCAAATGAGATGGGAGCACTTGGAAAAGTAGGGAAAAGTCATTTGTGTCTGCCTGACCTTTGTGCCTGAAGGATGCGGAGGAGATTGTCAGGCAGCCTAGGTATAATGGGACATTCCAGAAAGAAAAACCCAGTGTGGGCAAAACCAAAGTGAGGGGAAAAGAACTACCAACGCTTTCCATCCTAGGCCTTTGCCTCCGTTAGCTCAAAATTCTGGGGCAGTCTGAGTGGGCTGGCTCATCCTTCCTGATAAGTTCTAATGATCTAGTGTGGGAGATTTTTTTAACCTAACCTGGAACATATTTGTTCCCCCGAAGGACCATGAGAGTCCTTCAGAGGGACTCTCATGATTGACAGTCACCTGAATGTCTATTAGCAATTTCCTGTCTACAGCTTGTAGGTTCAAGGAGTATAGCAAGAGCTCATGAAGTGCCTGCTGACTGAGTGAATACTGGGGCCTTGGGTTCTCGCTCCTTTAGGATTAGTCTTTCTAAAGGCAAACTATTGCTATTGAGTGGTTAATATATTAAAAATGCAAAGAGAAGCTCTTGCTGAGCTCATTCATTGCGTGTGCATACACACTGCAAGCAGGCATCACTGGAGGGAAGAGTGACACTTCTAGAAAGAGGCTGAGATGAGAATCTGCATTGAGGAGAGGTGGAGTGTCAAGATGGGCTCAGATTTTGTTCACTGGAGTTCAATAACCTTTTACACACTTATGTGCCCATCCCTGGGGAAACGGCTAAATGAGAGTTAATTCCTGACCTAAGACACAAATCGATGCTCTGTGGTAAGCGCAGTGACAAAAAGTGTCCATGGGAAGTCTAGAGAAAGGGCTCTCTATCCAGGTGGAGGGCCAAAGAAGGCTTCCTGGAGAAGGCCTGGGTCTTGAATGTCTCAGCAGGCCAGTGGAAGGGCAGGGCAGTTCAGGCAGCGAGACCAGCAGGGCGCAGGGGAGACGCCCAAAGTGGTAAAGTGTGGAGGTGGAACTACAAGCAGTTTCTAAATTAATCGCTGCCACTCCACAATTCACAAGTGATCTAATGTATTTCTCAGATTGGAAATAGGACTCCGAGGGAAGGTCCAGAAAGGCACAGGGCTTGAGAAGCTTAGTTGAAGAGGGAAGTGAAGCACAAGATAGGATGGAACTCCTGCTGTGTGCCACATGGCTGATGCCGAGATTCTGGATTTGGGCCTAACACTGGCATGGAGGTGCAGTTGAGGTGGTAGATCTTCTCTGAGGGAGTTCATGGGCTTCAGAGTCAAACGGGACCAGGCATGATGGGTGGTAGTGAGAGGGAGACACAGGGAAGCTTCCAGATGTGCAGGGTGACCTGCTGCCCAGAGGAGGCTTTGCAGAGCAGGTCTGGGGAATGGCCTGTCCACCCAAGGGGTCAAAAGTCAAGTAGTATGGGTGTTGTAACGAAGTATTTTGCTACTGTCACATTCCCTGGATGCTTGTAAACTACTAGAGAGCAGGCTTAGAGCACATCTTCTTTCCTCAGAGCACATCACAGAGACAGACAAGGGGCCATATCAAATTAATTCAGCAAACTGCACTAAGCATCTACTTTGAGCAGAGTGCTGTGCCAGGAACTGGAAAAACAAAACAAAAACAATTCAGTCATGATCTCTGCCCTCAGAAGTCTATAGTCTATTGCTCCTGAATGGAGTTAGGCGAAGTAAAAGCCAGCCAGAATGGGGGAGACAGGCAGAGCTGAGGTGCGGAAAGGGCTAGAGAAAAGGAATTCCATGCAGAGGGCAGCATCAGCAAATGCAGGCAGGAGATCGACACAGCATGTGCAGGGAATCAGAAGCAGCTGGTGTGGCTGGTGGTGTCATGGTGTCGTTGGTGAGTGAAATACAAAGCGGGGGGCAGCAGGGTTGGGCCTTGTGTGCTGGGCTAGGGCAGCGAGGGCCACTCAGGGATTTTAAAAGGGGAATTTTTACATTTTACAAAGCTCACTCCAGGTGGGGGGAAGTGATTATAGTGAAGGGAAAGGAGGCAGGGAGACTAGTGAGGAGGCTACCGTGTGGTTCAGATGGGAGATGCTGAGGGCCTAAGCTTTTAAGAGGGAGAATGGTAGAACTTGATACTTGATGGGCTGAAAAAGGAGAGCGGGGAGGGAAGGGCTAAGGAAACATCTAAGTTTCTGTTTAGACAGTGAATGGTCATGCCTTTACTGAGAAAGGAACACAGTGGGTAGGCAGGTTGGGGGAGAGGGGCCGAGTCTAGTGCTGAATGTACTGAATAGGTACATCCTCTGAGGAGGATGGTGGGGCACAGAGGCTCTGAGCTCCTAGGAGGTCTGCCCAACAGGGCAGACAACCTCCTCCACCCCATGACAAAAAACAGCTTCAGATTCTCGAAGGAAAGCCTCACTTCCAATGCCAAGAATCTGGCTTGTGGTATGTAGGTTGGCTCTACTTTGGCTCCAGTAACCCTAGAAGACCAGAAAGGCCTTGAGGCCTGGGCTGTGGGGTTGGTGCGTTATCGCCTCCATTTGTAAGGCGGTAACTGTGCGCCAGCCTTGCTAGAAGCCCTGCAGCTGGGGATCACACTGATAAATTCACTGTATTACTTTGCACAAATCAATATCCCAGCACTTACCAGGGGTTGATGTGACCGAAATTGGTTTCAGCCAATTCGAGAGGGTAATAAATGGCCATTTATCAAATCAATTCATTCTGCGGCACTTCTCTGGCTGCCCATCCTCATGGTACCCCTGGGGTGCCAGGCTCTACCCAGCCAAGTACCTAACACACATCTGAAACTATCCTGGAGGACCCAGGGAGGCCCAGCCTACACTCTAGATTTGCCTTCTTCTCTTGCATCCGCTTCAGTCTTGAGGTCCTGAGGCACTGGCTGCTGCTTGCCTACTACAAATTGTGACCCAGAGAGTGCCTCAGGCATTACCTGGGCAGGTAGCTGAACATTATCAGACCATTATCAATGTGATCTCTAGCTGCAGAGCTTCTAGTAAAGCAGGCACACAGTTACCACCTTACCAATGAAGGTGATAATGCAACAACTCCACAGCCCAGGCCCCAACAGTCTGTCTTCTCTGGGGCCACTGGAGCAACAGCAGGGTCAACCTACATACCACAGGACAAGGAGCAGGGTCTTCCTGATCTGAGGCAGAATTTAGGTGACAGAATGGAGCTTTGGGTAGAACAAAGCACTCTGGGTAGATATTGTGACAGCTCCTGAGAGGTGGGTTGCTGAACCATCTACTCCTGCTCTGGGCCAATGGCAAAGAGAGAGAGGTGGGTGGGGCAGCAGAGATTGGTAGGGGGAAGAGGCCAGCCCGGGGCTGGGTCTAAGGATCAGCCCCAGCTTGAAGGAAATAGCTGTGAGCCCGACCTAAAGAGCACAGTATCCAACCTAGATGGTAAACATCTTAAGGACAGGGACTAGGTTTTATTCAGTGGTGTCTAGCAAACACTGGAAAGAACATGTGCTTTATAGCAGGGGTCCTCAACCCCCAGGCCACGGACAGTCCGTGGCCTGTTAGAAATTGGGCCACACAGCAGGAGGTGAGCAGCAGGCAAGCTATTGAAGCTTCAACTATATTTGCAGCCACTCCCCCGCTCTAGTCTTACTGCCTCAGCTCCACCTCAGATCATCAGGCATTAGATTCTCATTAAGAGCTCTAGTCCCTGGTGCCGAAAAGGATGGGGACCACTGCTTTGTAGTCAGACAGTCTGGATCTAGCTCCCCAGTACACAGGTGAGGAAACTGATGCTCAAAGAAGCTAAGTGACTAGCCTGAGATATACAGCTTGTTAAATGCTGACCTGCTATTTGAGCCCAGGCTGGTTGAATTCTTTCCATGTCATTGTCCTCCTCCCTCTCTCCCAACTCCTATTTCTGGAAGTGTCATATCATACGGGCTTAAGAAGCTGGTTAGAAGCAGGAGGTCAGAGGAGCACACAGCTTGCTGAAAAAGGGCCATGTAAGAAGTAGAGGAAGAACACTTGATGGCAGCTGTGGTTTTGGCCCAAATGGACAGGAGACTCCAGCAGAAGATGCTTTCTTAGATCTCTGCCCAGGTAATCTATCTCTTCTATGGGCGGCTACTTCTCTGTTCAACCCCTGAGAGCTCCCAAAGTCTTCATCCGTCCACTTCACACATGACCTTGGCAAAGTGGGGGGTTGCCATCTCCAAGATGGTGACCGAGGGTAGATGTCTGTATCTAGACCCAAAAGGGCAGCTTGGTGTGGTTTGGGCCTGAGTAGTGGGGCTTGTATATTTAAAAAAGTGTTCCCTGGCTCCTGTATGTGCCTGCAGGCACCCTTCTGACCTCTAGCTAGTGAGGCAGCTCTGTTGATGAGGTCAGGCCCCTGATGAGAAGCTCACAACTGCCACATGAGTCCCACTGGTGTATGTAAGGATGATGGAGTTCAGGCTGGGCTCAGTGTGTCACAGGGGCGACCACCTTCATTTTTCAATTACTTCTCTAATTGGTTTCCTAGGGCTGACAATTCCACCCCAGAATATCCCAAAGGGGCACCACAATTTTAGCTGGACGTCTCCTTTATCAGTGAGCAGAATTTGGTGCTGTCCTTGGCAGTCACTGGACTGCATCTGGTGGGACTAGATACTTAGAGAAAAGAGGTAAGCAACATGTGAGTGGGAGATACTGCAGAGCAGAGATTTTAAAAATTGAGCTGAGCATCAGAATTGCCCGCAGGGCCTATTAAAACATGGATTGCTGGGCCTCACCCTCTGGTTTCTTATTCCATAGGTCTGGGGTGAGGCCTGAGATCTGCATTTCTGACAAGATCCCAGGGGATGCTGATGATGCTAATCTCCCCAAGGAGAACCACTGCCTTGGGGGTTACCACCTTGTCTAAGATAGGTATGGGTTCCTCTGCCCTTGCTAGATCTGTCTGAGGTCACCCTCAGGGAGTCATGCACTTGAATTAGCGAACAACGGTGAGGCCACCATCTTGAGCAGAACTCAAGTTTTACATTTTTCTCCAGTGGGGTTGGCAAGGGCAGTAGGGCCATTAGATTAGGGATTACATCAGCAGTTAGCCTGGCACTCTGGGGTCAAAGTATGGAACATAAGAGCTTCCGAGGTGAAGAAGAAGGCACTCAAGACTTGTTCAGGATGTTTTACCTAAAACTGAGTCAGTGGCAGAATACAGAAGTTCTAGTTCTGGCTCAGCTGCTACAGTACTAGTGATGAATAAGCTTCCATTCCTTTCTGGATCTGTTTCCCCACCTGAAAAGGGGGGAGGGTGCATGGGGCAGTGGACTAGATGAAGGTCAGAGTTAAATTATAAGCATAGGAGAAGCAGCCTTGAGCAATTATTTAAGTGCTCTGTGTCTCAGCTTCCTCATCTGTAAAATGGGAATTTAATGGTACCAACCTCACAAGACTGCTGGAAGGATTAAATTACATAACATACACAAAGAGCTTACTTATCATGATGCTTAGCACATAGACAATACTCAACAAATGTTAAATAGTAGTGTTATTAGCCACCTCTTCACAGTATGGTAACAGCAAGATATACACGTCATTGCAGCAGACCATGAGCTACCCCTGCCCTTTTTGGCGCTGGCTAGTATCTTACATACTCACCTGCACCCACTGTGGCGATGGCGCTCTCCTGGCCAATGATGTGTTCCTTCAGCCGCTGCTCCAGTGGAAAGCGGCGCCGCTCCTCTGCCTCACGCTTCCGCTGCTTCTCCTGGAACTATGGGGAGAGAGTACAGGTGGATCGAGAGTGCAGGGCGCAGTAAGACCCTGATTTCATTCTATTCCCCCCAGGGGATAAAACACAGG
>NW_011889092.1:1792793-1795753 GCF_000151845.1 Pteropus vampyrus | reverse complement strand
GTTCCCTGGCTCCTGTATGTGCCTGCAGGCACCCTTCTGACCTCTAGCTAGTGAGGCAGCTCTGTTGATGAGGTCAGGCCCCTGATGAGAAGCTCACAACTGCCACATGAGTCCCACTGGTGTATGTAAGGATGATGGAGTTCAGGCTGGGCTCAGTGTGTCACAGGGGCGACCACCTTCATTTTTCAATTACTTCTCTAATTGGTTTCCTAGGGCTGACAATTCCACCCCAGAATATCCCAAAGGGGCACCACAATTTTAGCTGGACGTCTCCTTTATCAGTGAGCAGAATTTGGTGCTGTCCTTGGCAGTCACTGGACTGCATCTGGTGGGACTAGATACTTAGAGAAAAGAGGTAAGCAACATGTGAGTGGGAGATACTGCAGAGCAGAGATTTTAAAAATTGAGCTGAGCATCAGAATTGCCCGCAGGGCCTATTAAAACATGGATTGCTGGGCCTCACCCTCTGGTTTCTTATTCCATAGGTCTGGGGTGAGGCCTGAGATCTGCATTTCTGACAAGATCCCAGGGGATGCTGATGATGCTAATCTCCCCAAGGAGAACCACTGCCTTGGGGGTTACCACCTTGTCTAAGATAGGTATGGGTTCCTCTGCCCTTGCTAGATCTGTCTGAGGTCACCCTCAGGGAGTCATGCACTTGAATTAGCGAACAACGGTGAGGCCACCATCTTGAGCAGAACTCAAGTTTTACATTTTTCTCCAGTGGGGTTGGCAAGGGCAGTAGGGCCATTAGATTAGGGATTACATCAGCAGTTAGCCTGGCACTCTGGGGTCAAAGTATGGAACATAAGAGCTTCCGAGGTGAAGAAGAAGGCACTCAAGACTTGTTCAGGATGTTTTACCTAAAACTGAGTCAGTGGCAGAATACAGAAGTTCTAGTTCTGGCTCAGCTGCTACAGTACTAGTGATGAATAAGCTTCCATTCCTTTCTGGATCTGTTTCCCCACCTGAAAAGGGGGGAGGGTGCATGGGGCAGTGGACTAGATGAAGGTCAGAGTTAAATTATAAGCATAGGAGAAGCAGCCTTGAGCAATTATTTAAGTGCTCTGTGTCTCAGCTTCCTCATCTGTAAAATGGGAATTTAATGGTACCAACCTCACAAGACTGCTGGAAGGATTAAATTACATAACATACACAAAGAGCTTACTTATCATGATGCTTAGCACATAGACAATACTCAACAAATGTTAAATAGTAGTGTTATTAGCCACCTCTTCACAGTATGGTAACAGCAAGATATACACGTCATTGCAGCAGACCATGAGCTACCCCTGCCCTTTTTGGCGCTGGCTAGTATCTTACATACTCACCTGCACCCACTGTGGCGATGGCGCTCTCCTGGCCAATGATGTGTTCCTTCAGCCGCTGCTCCAGTGGAAAGCGGCGCCGCTCCTCTGCCTCACGCTTCCGCTGCTTCTCCTGGAACTATGGGGAGAGAGTACAGGTGGATCGAGAGTGCAGGGCGCAGTAAGACCCTGATTTCATTCTATTCCCCCCAGGGGATAAAACACAGGTCTGGCTCTCTGGAGGTCAGGATGCATAGCTCTGGCTCATGACCACTGGCGGTCCAGTCCTTCTCCTTGCCCCCTTGTCCTATCAGGTAAGCTCAGGTAAGCTCAGGTGGCCACTGTCCAGGTGTCCTGGCTCACCCTGCTAGTAAAATAAGTACTACTAGTAAATTAATCCTTGACTCTGAAGTCTGACAGAAGACCTAGGTTTGAATCCCAGCTTTATCACTTACAAAATGTGCTTTTTACCTGGAGCAAGTTACTTCAGTTTTATCTGTAAATCAGGGATTAAATATGATGATGTACATAATGTACCTAGCATCGTGGCTGCCATGTAGTTGTCCTTAACAAATATAAGTTCCTTTCCTTTTCTACTTATCCTCTTGAAAATATTTTTGGTTTTCAAACCAATTGTTAAACATAATTATTCAGCAATTGCTAAGTGCCCAGTAAGGTGAACACCATGATGGAAAGGTGGGGCAGGGAGGAGAACTGTACTCTGCCCCCTGGGAGGTTCTAGTTGATGCTTAGTGCCTGGCATGTGTTGACCTGGGTCTTGGTCCATTTCAGAAAAGGCAGAGGCTCCTGAGCTTGGTCAAGCTGTGAAGGAGGAGAGGAGAGGAGAGGAGAGCCAGGCCTTGCCCTCGGGGAGCTCAAAGTTGGGCAAGGGAGGTGAGGCAGGGTCTGTACGTAAATATTTCTCAGGCAGAATCGAACATTTCCTCATGGTTCCAAAGCATGCGTGCCCATTTCTAGCCCTGTACCCATCACTAACTCCCAAAACCCCAAACTACATGCAAATGAGTTTGTTGCATGTTTGTTAATCTGTTCTCTAAATCAATTATGAGTTCCCTGAGGGCAGGCCCTGTTTTTTATTCACTGCTATTACTCGCACAAGACCTGGCACAGTGGAGGAGGCATCTAGTGAATGTCTGCAAAAATGAATTTGATGATAGCTATAAAGAAGAATTAACAGCTACACTGGGTGGTGTAAGAGAAGGGAAGGATATATAAAGTGTGGAACAGTTTTAGGAGAGCTTTCTGGGAGATGGGAAACTTTGAAGAAGCTACAGTACTGGGCTAGGTGGGAGCTATGGGACGATCTGGACACCAGGTGGGGAGGAATGAGTGTGTGAGTCTCACGAGAAAGGTCTTGTGGAAGCCAGGGGATGGAGGAAGGAAGCAAGTCTTGGAATAGAGTCTTCAGGAGGCTCCTTTCCCCTAAGACTGCTGTAACACTGACGGCTTTCTAAAAAGTGAGCTGCCAAGGTAAGGCCTTGTCACAAAAGTCGTGGCTGCAGATTGCTCTTGAAGGCAGAGGCGATGAAAAATACCTGCTACTTGGGCAGTGTTTTCCTGTTATGGTAGTGACCTTGACAGAAGTTAAAAAAAAATAAATAGCAAACAATCCAATTTTGGTTGTTGCTATCA
>NW_011889092.1:1763105-1791638 GCF_000151845.1 Pteropus vampyrus | reverse complement strand
CCTGGTCCCTTGGGAGGCCTTTGATAAATGCTACTTCCCTTCTCCTTCACTGCATTTTGATAACTGATTATCTAACCTAGTGCCTTTTTTTGTACTGGAACTCTTTTAGCTAATTTAACCTTCATGGAGCTCCACAGATAAAGAGAAGAGTTGCTCTGGCTCAAGCAGAAGCCGGGAGCTAGGTCCACTTGGGTGCCCCCACTGCACTGGAAGTGACCCCTGATGCTCTTTCCCCTAGGAAACCAAGGTCTGCAGGATACGGTTCCAACATGACCAGGGTTCTGGGGATACCTCTACAATAGTTTATCTCTGCCTGTTAGTTTTCCTTATGTGGTAGAGAAGTACCTGCCTCTAGGTACTTTCCATCCATTGATCTGTAGGGCCTCGCGGAACACGTTTTTCCTTTGCTAAAGGCCAAGCCTAACATGACTTTACCTGCCACTTTGATTTGGGTATCATTACTGTGGCTTCCTTAAGTCTTCACCAGGGAAACATTTCTTCTACTTCCTGTAACTCTTCTTCAGTGTCATGATTTTAGGTTGTCCTAGAATTCCTGTTATTTTCTTGGGCAAGGGGAAAGGGTCTTTGACTTCTATGGGGGTGAGCATGGGAGAAAGCTTACACTGTGATCTGGCTGGTTTCTCAAGAGCTTTCTAAATGGTCCTGGGAAAGATTTGACCTATGGCCTAAATCTGAGCACACTCTGATTCTCCACCAGCCTGGAGTCCTAAATATCCATTTAGAAAAACTTCTGAAAATGCATCAGAATTTTGGATAAAAATGTAGAGGACACTGGGATTAAACCAGGTAGAAGGTTATGCTTCATGCTCTTTTCCTAATACTTAGCACAGACTTTGTACGAAAAAAAAAGTTTTCAATAAATGACTTTTTAAGGCATGAGCTATGAGCCCAGGCTTGTGAAAAGCTAGCTCATGGAAGAATTTAGACAAGGAAAATACTTGGCCTGTATATATTCTTCTTGGGAAAGAGGAAGAGGTGAATGGGAGAAGGGACTTGGTAAGGGCTCAATAAATGTGGGCTACTATTCTTTCTGTTTTTTTGAGGAGATGAGGAGGAAGGCTACAGGGACTTAGGTCAAGGCCGTACTTTGATAGAGCTCCACTACAGAAGACAGGCAGGTGGTCTAGTAGAGGGCACTGGGCTGAGAGGCACTATGAAGAAGCCACCCAAGAAAGCAGGAGTGGAGGAGTGATCATCTTAATAAAAGCCATATGCAATTAGCTTCAGAAGCCCTCACCTGGAGCCAGCAGCAACCAGCTCCCTATGCTGCATCTTGGCTGGAAAATTGTGGCCACTGGTTTCTATCATTCTTGATTTAATATGGCACCCCTCCTGGCTATGAGTGCATTTACAGGAAAGGGCTGGGAGACCGAGGCAAAGCCTAGTTGGGCTTGATCGGAGGTGGGTGGCTGGGCTGAATGGCTCTGTGGGGGAGGGTTACAAGGAGAAGGGGTATGTCAGGCACCTCTACTACTGGGTATCCCTCAGGAAATAGGTCTGATAAAGAACCTGGTAGTGTGTTTACTGAGAGGGTAGCTGGGGCAGGGATGGTAGGCATAATGAGACCTTAGGCAAGAATGAATAGGTATGAAGGAGGGAAGAGAAAAGAGGTCAAACTGCAGTTTACCTCTCATGAGTGTTCAGGGCCACAAAGCACACTGGCTGCTCAAAAACTCAGATATGCCCCATCCTCCTGACTCTCCGACTGCAATCCCAATTCACGTTAGTCAGGGCTTCTACCATGCCTCAAATCTGGGGATGTCAGAGAGGGCTGGGTAGGGAGGCCCACAAAGGGAACCAGGAGGCAAGGGGCACCAGATGAAACTTGGGGGTGATGGAAAGAACCCTGAGTGGGGGGAATGATGACAAGAGGAGCCCAGGGGATCCAACAAAGGAGTCTGGGGGATGCAAAGCAGATCAGAGAGGAGATTGGGGGATGACAGAGGCACCCAAGGGACTTGAAAGTCTCTTGAACTAGCTTATAAGGTACACATCTCCATAGAGGAAAGCTGGGCACAGAGCAGGCATCAGTCCCATCAGACTTGGTGAACACTATGTCAGCACCCCAGATTCCACTCTCCTCTCTTTCAGACCATTCTCCTTTTGCTACCAGAGTGATATTTTTAAGGTGTAAATCGGATCATGTCATTCCTCTGAAAATAACGGGGTTGATCCAGAGACAAGACTGGTGAGAGATGTTTAAGAGGGGGAAGCAGCGGCTAAAGTGAGAAAATGAGTTGTGTTCTTCTCAGTGTATCATATCAGGAGGCAGATGCTGCTGCTGTATCCTATAACTGGTGATAGTAATTCTGACCACTTGGTTAAGGTGGTCTGTGCTAGGTTTCTTCACTATCATTTTTCTCTTCATAATTAATAAGTATTTTGTGAAGTGAGACTCTGAGACGATACGTAAATATCCTATTACTCTTCAAACTTCCATTCACTAGGTTTTTAGTATCTATTGATGAATCTTGCCTGATTTGAGATCAGCTGTTTTAATCCTCACAGCCCTATGAAGTTCAGAGTATCTCCTCCCTCACCGTATGGAGATAAAGTAAATTAAAGCAAGGTTCCACTAGTAACAAGTAATAAAGACAGAACACTAACTAACCTCTGTAGTCTGACTCCAGTGCCTGTACTTTCCACCCTGGAGATAAGAGAAAACCTGTTCCCTGCCTTCAGGGAGTTCAGAGTCTATTTAGGGAGAAGAGACTTAAAACAGAAATTTCATATCTCTACTTTTAGCAGAGGGCTACCTAATGAATTTACTGAAAATAAACAACAGAGGGTGTTCTTGCCATTAATAGAGGATCTGAGTTCAATTATAAGGAAACATTAGACAAACCCAGATTGAAGGACAGTCTATCTACAAAATAACCAGTTTGTACCCATTAGAATGTCAAGGTCATGAAGACTGAAGAATTGTTCTAGATTACAGGAGACTAAAGAGACATGAAAACTGAATTTAACTTGTGATCCAGAATTTTCTTTTCATGAGAAGGGAAAACTGGTGAAATCTGAATCACATCTATAGATTAGTTAGCATCAATATTAATGCTCCGATTCTAAGGATTGTACTGAGGTTATGTAAGAAATGTTATTTTTTAGGAAATTCATACAAGCATTTAGGAGTAAAGGGCATCATATATATAACTTACTCTGAAAAGATTCAGAAAAGGATATCTTTCTCTCTATAAATATATTATTTATGCATATGTAAGTAATAAAGCAAGTGTGATAAAGTGTTAAACATCGGTAATCTGGGTGAAGGGTTTATAGGAATTCACTGAACTATTTTTGAAATTATATAAAAATAAAAGTAAAATAATTCAAGATAATGCTTACCTTTGGGGGATGAGGAGTGACTGAAAGGGAGTATAAGGTGGGCTTCTGAGTGCCTGTAATAGTCTATTTCTTGATCGGGCGTGTTTAGTTTATGAAAATACAGTGATTTGTATATTTATGATATGTGCACTTTATACAAATATATTTCAATAAAAAGTTTTTAAGAAGTTAAAAATAAAGAGAAAGCAAAAGCCTGTCTCTATAAAGCATGGAGTGCTGTGTCTGGCCCATAGTAAAGCTGTAAAGAAGGTCAAATGGTACTGTCATCCTCACAGGGCCAAGCATAGGGCCAGGCAAATGGCTCACTGGCACTTGAAGTGAGATGTGCAGCAGGGAGCAGACTAAGCAAGGTAGAGAAGGGGTCTCTTCATCCTAAGCCAGGAGCAACATAACCTTCTTACCCTCCCCTGCGTACCTTACCCCTTCCCTCTCGGAAAGATTCCCTCAGCTCTGATGGGAGCACCCAGGCTTGCAGCCTTGAATGCAGGCCCAGGGGAGTACTGCATCCCCAGCTACCCCTGAAGCAAATGAAAAAATATAGAGATAGGAAATGTGCTTGTGATTCTGTCACTGGGATATGCAAATAAAATATATATGATAGGTCTATCTGCCTAATATTCCTGCCAATTCATTCTCTGGGTGTGATTAAAATGAGCAATAAATTCCTCGTGAGTCTCGGTGGAGTGAGGATCTGGAGTAGAGACGCGGGCTGGCACCAGCACGTCCCCCTCAGCTGAATATTCATCATGGAATAGCTCCCCATATTTTTGTTTTATCTGCCATCATATGCACAGAGATATATTTCTAGCTCTCCTTCGTCTCTTAGTTAAGATGTGAAAATGGTCTAAGCTTTAAGTATTAAACTTTCCATCTAGAGAAATCTTTCAAAGTGAGAACACAGTCTACTTTCTCTATGAAGCCTGCCCCTGTTCTTTCTTCCTGGAGGAGATTCATGCTTTCTTGGAGCCCCCACAAACTCTGTGTGTACCACTCCTAAGGCACAAGTCAGTCTGTGGGTATTAGAGCTAGGAGTGCCTGTCTCCTGCCACCCTCCTCTCCCAGACAGCCAGCTCAGGGGCCAGGGGCTGGGTTTCATTTACCTCTAGATTCTCTCAGGGGCCCCAAAGAGGCTTCTATATGCAGAGAATACTGAGAGAACTGAGGAAACCAGCAGTGAGGAGAAACTCATTTAGGCCACTTAAGGCGATGGAGATTCTTAGACAAGCAATGAATTTTAAAAGGTGAAATAAAATTAAAATTACACTTATGGATAATTTTAAAATAGGAAAATCGTCAAGAAATAATATTAAGTAAGACAAGCAGATTCTAAATATGAAACTAGGATCATAACTCAAACACCTTCAGGGCCACACAGAAAATATAAATGTCTGACAGGTAAGTACATAATACAATAAGGAATGGGAGGGCCTGTGGCTGGAGAGTCCACATTCCAATCTCTAAGGCATTACATTCACATTTTAAAAAAATCTGGGTTGGCAAAATAAAACATGGCTCCCAGTTTGAGATCCCTGGTATATACAGTAAGCTGTCATCCAGGTTAAAAAAAAAGGGCTATCTACATAAATACATAAGGTATGTCCGGAAAAGGTAAGTGTAGTACCATAAGAGTAGATCTCTGATTCATATCCCAATAGTTACTTATAACTTGATTTTTTGTAAGCCACCTGCTTTCTTTCAGCTTCAGTTTTCCAATCTGTAAAATGGTGATAATAAGAACTGCTTTATGAATATGTTACAGGATTAGAAAAAATATAGAGTATCTGGCATAGTGCCTAGATAAATTCAATAAATGGTACATACTATTATTATAAATAATTACAAATATTAATAGTGGTTATATAGAGCTGGTAGGGCGAGAATGTTTTTGATTGAGATTCAGCTCAGTTGATGTCCCCTCCAGGAAGTTTTCCTTGATCTCCCAGGTAGGATTAGAAGCCGCATCTGGGTTTTCACAGTCCCTGGGTTTCCTGGGACTGATGACTCAGTAGTGTCAGGGGTCACATGCTTATCTCCTTGTCAGACTGTGAGCTCCTTGAGTGTTTCGCCATCTGTCTTCTTCCCACATAACCCAGAACCTCGCGTATAGATATCATTTGTGAATATGTCCTGAATTATTTACTTCTCTTCATTTTACTTTCTTCTACTTTCAAAATTTTCTGTAATGGGACAGATGACTTTTATAATTACAGATTTTCAATAATGAGCACATATTTGACTACAGAGTATTGGGTGAAGGTGGAAGAGGCTGAGCTGGGTGGCAGGGGATACTAGATGGATAGAAAAGCCTTAAGATAAGATCAGAGTGGCAGTAACCCATGTCTAGACAAAGAGATGAGGTCTCAGACTGGAGCCTTAGCACCCTCCAGGCCTGAGTCATTACATTACAGACATAGGGCCCAAACTCAGGAGCAGCTGCTGCTTACTAGGGAAAGGGACACAGAACCCAATTCTAAAGCAGTCTTCTTCCCTAGAAACTCTGCCTCACAATTTTGAAGAGCTCGTTTTTGTAGCTTGGAGGAAAAAAGCAGAGCAGATAGAATGGGTGACTACGCAGATGCTAAGCAACTGAGGGAAAGACAGTGTTGTGGAGATGCAGTTCACCTGGGCAGAATCTAATGTGATGGCAGAACAATCAGGTGGAGATGCTCAGTGGACAGCTGGACATTCCAGATAGAGGAAGTCCAGATTGGCTGAAGGGATCAAGTATAGAGAGCTGATGACAGAAAAACAGTCTTCCAGCTGAGAGGCTACAGAAGCCCTGGGCTGGCTCTAAGTGGTCATCTAGCCTCTACGAGCTGCCCCTTGCACAATGCAATAGCTCTGTTAAAGAGATCCTCCTTGCAGCTGCCCCCTCTAAGCTTGGCTCTGTCCTAACTTTGCTGCTGAATCAATCTCTTCCCCTCCTATTCACAGCTGTTCCTGTGCCTACGTGCAGTCTCTCCTCTCCGGGCCAGATGCCCCTGCTGCTTTCAGCCTTTTCTTAGGGCACAGTTCCTCTTGCACTCTTACTGCCCTCCTCTGTACAATCTAAGAGCTCAGTCTACTCAGAAAGTAGTGTCTGCAATTGCCCTCCATGGTCTAGAAGGGTCTGATCAGCACAAAGGAACACAAGCCTGTACTAATATGACCAACATCAAGCCATTTCTTGGGCAGCCAAATTTTGTTAAGGGTCCCTTAGCAGCTCTAACCCCTCCATCTGTGCTGGCACCAAGAGGCTGTTCTCTTGCTTTACATGACCAGATCAGTGCCTACCCTATGTCATATTACCTGACATACCATGAGTACTCTCGGCCAAGGGAAGCACTTGCTTTCATGGGAGAGTAATTAGGCCTGAAAAGGGAGATAATGACTGGAGTGCAGTCCCTGAGGTTATCTGAAACATGTTTAGGGATTTCCTTAAGGCACCTGGGGTAGCTGATCTTACTTTCAAGGCTGCTCCTATGGGTAGGGAGTCTGAACAAAGGGAGGGAAGTGCTTGCTCTCTGGAATTTTTGCTCTTCTTGCTTCCAAGTGCCCCTCTGAATGTGCTGTTAAAGCCAGTCCTCCTTCCTAACTCCTTCCCTTCTCTGGAGGGAACTACTGCAAGACAGTTATTAAGGATCCCAAGGAGACAAACTGTGGTTAATGCCTGTTGCCAAATATTTCCAATTCTTCCCCTTCTAGGCACATGGTAGGATTATTCTTCTTTGTCTCCTTGTGATTGGGTGGAAACATGGATTAGTATCTCCAATGAGTTATACATGGAAGTAGCGGGTCCTACTTCCAGGCTGAGCATTAAACTGCAGATTCAAGATCTTCTAGAAAATTCTTTTCCCTCTGGCAAGTAAAAAACAACATTCCAGAGGGAGGATGTTCTGCCACTTGGGTACCTGAATGCCTATGATGAGCAGAGACCTCCCTGCCGACCCACAATGGATATACAGCATGAAGCAAAAATAAACCTTTGTTGTTTTAAACAACTGAAATTTAAAGTTGTTATAATAGCATAATCTAGTTCATTCTGACTGATACACAATCACATAGTGAATGGAAACTTAAAAACCATTTAGTCCAATGTTTTCATTTCACAGAGATAAACTGAGCTTCAATGAAGGGAAGTGTTAGCCCAAGGTTACCTAGTCGGTGAGTAGCAGAGCTGGGATCACAACCCACATCCTGTCTGTCTCAGTCCAGTGACCTGTGCTCTAACTCAAGACACAGAGAATATTTGCCACTAGGTGGGACCTGCTACACTGAATCATCTTAGGGCACTTTAGCCAATTTGCCAACAAGAGACTCCATGATGCTGAGAAGAGCATAAGAAAGAGTCAGAAACCAGCTGTTCCAGTTCCAGTCCTGCCAGTGAACCTACTTTGCTCAAGTCTATTAATTTTCAGTTTTGATGCTAACTTACTCTGGGACCAAAGGCAAGCCACATCACACCCTGGGCTCCAATATTCCTAGAAGTAAAACGAATCTGATTTAGGTTTCAGAAATTAAAAATGTTTGACCCATAGCAGAGCCTCCACAGAGGCTGCCCAGGAGGGAAGGGATAGGTCAGGGAAGGAAGAGGTTCGCCTCTCCTTCAACCAGAAAAGCTCTACTTTCCTCTGACTTATTTGTTTGGGCTTTGATAAAATTTCTGATCATTGGACTTGATGATTTCTGAGATCTCTGCCAGCTCTGAGATTTGTGATTCTAGTTCTTGGATTCTGCCACGTAGTTCCTGAGTTACAGCTTGGTGGCTAGGAGGAGCAGAAGGCAGCCCTGGTTTTAGGGAGTTCAAAAGTTTGGTTGAGAAGATTAAGTTAAGATGATGTTTTTTTTGACTCAGACTATACCAAGTTCTCTGAAGTGTGTGTGGAGAGGAGGGGTTAGGGAATGGTTCTAGAAGAGTGATGACAGGAAAAGATTGCTTAATGAGGCTACAGAATGCATGAGGCCTCCAGAAATAGTACTTGGTCTAAAGATTTTATCTCACTAGCCCTCCTCCTAGGAAAAGAAGTTGGAAGGTCCATCACCTCAAAAACTGAATTTGAAAGTAAATCCTCAGAAGCCAGAAGTGGTCCAGGCCTCTTCCTGGTCATGACAGGGACAGTTTCCTATTCTTGATGAGATTGGGGGTTGGATTTATATTTAAACAGACAATGATCACCTGAGGAAAAGTGGCCTTTGGTGTGGGGCCTGACATAATTTAATGAGTGAAAGATTCAATGTGTCACAGAGTGCCCATAGGCCTTCTCCTTTATCTAAGACTTACCTTGACCTCAGAAGTCCTTAGAAGCTTCATCACTTCCCCTTCTCTGGCATAATCCAAGGGTGTGTGTCCCATTTCATTCCTCTGTAGGGGGTTGGCTCCTGGCAGGAGGAGAAAGAGAAATTGTCAGAGGCTCTATGAGCGATCAGTGGGACCTTAGCCTTTTCTCAGAGGTGACTTGGGCCCTGATTTTAGTGTTAGGAACGCCCTTGGAAATATGGAGCAACAAAAACCTAAGAGATTTTAGAATGGAGGGAAAAACATGCCAAGCTCCTCTGAGAGGAAGGTTCTTAGTCTTCTCTGAAACAGAGGTCTGAGTATTGGGGCCCCCACATGTGCAGAAACATACTACCCATACTACCACACACAGATGTGTTGCACATACAAATACACACAGCTGGACATGCTAACAAATATACCAAACACATAGATTAATATACCCCAATACTAATGTATTAGTCGTTAAAATACTATTATCCAACTCATTTGCATACAGATAAATATTCATTTATAAAAAATCATATAAAAGGGTTCTTTCCTAAAGCACAGAATGTCTCAAGCAACAATGAAAAGGCCCCCTTTTTTCTACTCGGTTCTTCTCTCTCCTTTAATGGTCTTTTGCCTCTGGCATTTCCTGACTGCCAGTCAGCTGAGTCCTCTGGAAGGGAGTGGCATCCAGCGACTTGGATGCTCTTACCAATGCTGGCTGTTGGTGACTGTGTGCCTGTGGGCAGGCTTTCTTCCAGGCATTATTAGCTCCTGTGATTGGACGGCAAAGAATTTTAACTATAACAGAAAGAAGGAGCTTGCCAGGGGCCATGTACCTATCTTCTTTTAAGTGCTGGCAGCTAATGAGCCTCTATAAAGTGTTTACAGTGTGCAAAGGCCAGGCAGGTATGGAGGAAAGGCTACTCTGACCCCCATGCTGTCAGAATTTCCTTTCCAAAGCCCAGGTCTGAGCACCTCATTACCCTCTTCAAAAACTGTCCGTTTCATTCAATTTGGCAAACCTTGAATGAGTGGGGCTTGGGTACACAGAAGAATCAGATCTGGCCCTGTTCTAAAGGTATTCTTCTCAAGGCAGGAGGAGAGAAACTTAAGCAAGCTGTGCCTGAACACGGCAGATGCTCAAGAACTACGTGTTAAATGGAACACTTCTTGATCTTTCTTGCTAGGAAAGTGTTCTCTAGAAATATAGAAAGGTTAAGACTTAGTCCCTGCCATAAGGATGTAATGGATGTGATCGGGACACTAAATACATAGGCAAGGTCATGTCAGTATGGGGCCTGGCTCTGTGTGTGTATGTGTGTTTGTGTCTAGCCACCATTTGTTGATGAACAGTAAAAATCAGCATTTTTCAATCCCAGACTGTGGAAACATTTATATCATGATATAAAATCATTCATATCGAAGCTCTCTGCTTCTTAAAGGACTATAAACTTATCAGCAATAGCAAACATTTATTAAGACTTTACATGTGGCTGTCTGCCAGGGCTGCAGTGGAAGAGGGGTGGGAGGAGGATGGGAAAGGTGCAGAGAGTGAGAAGTATGATCCGGGACAAGGAAACTTATTATCGGTAAGAAAAAACTGATATTTTTATATATTCTATTTATATATATATAATATATAAATATAAATATTATATATTTATATTTATATATGTATATATCCTATTAGAAAATTCTATTTTCTAATAGGAATTTGCTATAAAATATTAGTATACATAATTAATAATAATATATATAATTTTTAATTGAGATAATTCACATACCTTTTAAAGTATACGATTTAGTGATTTTACATATATTTATAAGGTCATACAACCATCACCACTATCTAATTCTAGATTATTTTCATCATCTCAAAAAGAGACCCCATAACCACTATCAGAGACAATCCCCCCATTCACTCCAACCCCAGCAACCATTGTCTACTTTTTGTCTCTATAAATTTGCCTTTATTTGACATTTCGTATAAACGGAAACATACAATATGTGGCTTTTTGTGTCTGGGTTCTTTCATTTAGCAAGCTAACATAAATGTAGCTTGTACTTCATTCCTTTTTATGGCTGAATAATATCCCACGGTGTGGATACACACTTTTTGTTTATCCATTCATCAGCTGATGAACATTTGGGTTGTTTCTCCCATATGGCCATTATGAATAATGCTGCTATGAATATCTGTATACAAATCTTTACGTGAATATATGTTTTCATGTCTCTTGGATATATAAATAGTGACAATAATAGCTGCTGGTATTTATTAAACTCTTACTGTATGCCAGCCTCTGTATTCTGTACTTTATATACATTATATCATTTAATCTTTATGATTATCCTAAGGAGTAGGAATTAAAATTCCCATGCTACAGACATGGAAACTGGGCTTTGAGCAGTGAAATAATGCCTTTTAAAGCAGTGCTGTCTCCAGCCCAAGGTCACAAAGCTGGTGATACTTCCTTGGACCAGGAATCAAATCCATCCCAGGTTTTAACTCCAATTCTCTACACTCCCACCAGGGTGGCCATGACACATTCCCACTAAAAAATCCTTCAGTAGCTTTTCACTGCTTACATGAGAAAGTATAACCTTCCTAGTAAGGAGGGTGTCTGTGCTCTTCCTAACTAGTAGGCAAGTCCTCAGAGAGTTTGAGCCTCTTTCTTTCATTTCTGTTGGTACTTACTAGGAACGTTGTATCTGCATGGGCCTGTAAGCAGGATGACTGGCAAAGTCAAGGAATCGTTTTTTTATATTTCTTGACCACTCTGTAGCAACTGAAATCTTGGCCACTCTCCTTAGAGTGCTATAAAATCACTTTTTCAGGTTTTCCTCACACCCCTGTGACCATTCCTTCTCTGTCCCTTCTGCAGGCTCTTCAAGATTAGGTGCTGCCTATAGTTCACATCTAGGCACAACTCCAGCTCTTCAGAAACTGACAGGAATGAGAGATGGCCACACAACTATAACTCAGGTTGAGTGTGATTAGTGTGCTGAAGGCAGGACGGACAGACAGTACTGTGGGGGCTCAGGGAGTATTAAGGGGCTTGTTTGCCTGGCCTTCCCAGCCCACTCCTGTTCTCTCTGGTGCTCAGCACTGAGGGGCTTTGCAAGGGCTGGGGGCCAGTGGTAGACAGCATCCTCTCCTTCCCTCAAAGCTCCTAGACCACAGCCAGGGCAGAAAGGGAACTACAATTAAGCAGTGGAAAGGCCTCTCCTTTCTTTGGCAGCCTCCATGGGAGCTCTGACACTAGATATGGGCTGGAGCGGGAGGGAGACCAGGGAGAGACCTCTAGAAGGCAAAGAAAAAAGGAGCAAAGAGAAGAGAAATGGATAAGGAACAGAGAAAAAAAAAGGGAGAGGGGAGGGGAGGGGGAAGAGAAAGACAAGGTGAGAGAAGACAGTGGGAGAACAGAGTGTGAGATTAACCGCTTCAAACAAGTGCTGTCAGTGATCTATATTTGCTTACAGAATGAAAAATGTGTGCCATAAACATTGGCCACTGAGTAATTTCTAGTAAGAGTCATGTCACTTCTCATAAAGGATTGGATGGGGACAGGTAGGACATCTCTGCACCTGGGCCAGCCAGTACAGGGATACCTTTTAAAGCAGTGCTGGACCTGTCTCCAGCCCAAGAGGCTATCAGTCAGGCTCCACCCCAGCCACTTCTGAGGGGGGAAGCCAGCCAGGTTCCCCAAGGTTCTGGAGCCTCAGGGTAGCATGTATGTTCGCACTTTAGGAAGGCTGAGGTGGGGGCACCATAGATAATGTCCATCTAATATTACCCCCCAGCCCCCACACCCTTGCTCTGATGCTCTGAATTGACTAATTGCTATAATAATTGATAGAACCTGACTTCTAAAACTGATCGATTTCACCTCCAGGACCAACGGCCACAAACCATTACACTCCAATAAATAACCACGTTGGGCCTCACCCGCCTGCCCTCTCAGGGGGCATCGGGATGGCTCGTGCCCTGGCCTGACCTCCCCTTGCCTCCCACCCAGGGCCCCTCCAGGCCGAGCAGCTGGTCTAGAGGGTCAGGCCTCTGGGAGCAAGTGAGAAGGCTGGACAGAGGTGGGGAGTTCTAATCGCAGGCCATCCGTCACCTCCCACTGGCTGTCTGGGGCTGGGGCCAACACCTGGAGCACCCCAGGCAGTATAGTGCAGGACCCCTCCCCTCCTATCCCTGCTCCAGATTAGTGTGTCCCAGCTTATAATATTTGATAAATAGCAGACTGGCTTCCTGGCAGCACTGCTGCGGCTGCGCCTACCCGCTACAGCTGTGGAAGGTCACTCATTGGGGAAATATGTTTCTGTCAGTGGTATTGAAAAAAGTTTAGTAGAGTGACAGGCCTCAATTTTTCAAATTTTATTAACTCCATCCTCTTAACCATTTGTCTTGAATTCTTTCAGATTCTGGGGAATTTTTCAATAGGGCTTGGGCCAGGAAAGTAGGGTAGGGGGTGGGTGGTCATGGGCTGGTCTTGGTTGGTGCTAGTGGCTGGCTTGGTCTCATCACCCAAGGCAGAGTATGGCAGTGGAAATGGTGTTGGTGAGAGAGAAAGCCTGGCCTACGGGGGCCCAGGAAGCCCACTGCTCTTCTCCGGCTTGCCTTTGGTTTGACACAATCATAAACTTTCCAAGAAGAAAAAGTCCTTAATAGTGAGCTCTGCCAATTCCCTAAGAAGTGACTTCTCTCTACTACATCCAAAGCAGGTGGTCACCCTGGCTTCCCTGAATATGCTTAGAACGCAGCCCCAAGCTCATGGCCCTGAAGAGGTTTCTCCCACTAAACTGAGGGCAGATCCTTTTCATATGCGCCCCAACTTCTCTCTCCAACTCCACTCTCACCTTGGTCTTCCTGAAAATACCAGTTCATCTTTGAAGACCCAGTTCTCTAGGAAAGTTTGTCTTCTCGCACCCCCTAGGTATGGTACCATCCTCCGTGCTTCCACTGGTCCTTCTTCTATCTTACTGCACTGATCACTCTACATTAAAAGTCTGTCTCCAACCAAGACCGAGAGCTCTTAGAAGTCAGGGACCATGTCTGATCCACTGCTATATCCTTGCTACCCAGCATAGGGCCTAGCATACAACAAGTGTTCAGTAAGATTTACTAAACCAAGGACTTTTTATAGGTGCTATCTTCTGAGGCCACCCACAACATGGCCATTCTTTCTGCCTCAGAAGAGCCTTCTGACAGCAAGTGTGTGACCATGTCCCTACAGTTCTTATAGGCCAAAGTCCCTAGTCTCTTTGTTGGTCCTAGATATTTCTCTGCTTAGGTCACCTCAGGCCTTAACACTGTTTATGCTCTGTAGGTGGGAAGTGGAGAGGAAGTGGTTGGAGAGAGAGGCCCATGTGCCCTTCCTGGGGAGAGTGCTGAAATTAGAGTGGAGGGCGGGATTCAGATCTTCTCAGTGCCTGTAGGAACAGCTTACAAGCTGGGGTTGGGGTGCGAGAGGAGGCTTGTTACTCCCCGCTCCCTTGACATTACCCTGTCCAAGCTCTCTGCCTACCTCAGTGAATATCAAAGGAGATAATGTATATTAAGAGGACTTTTAAAAAAACAATAATAACTGCCCTATACAAATAAATTAGGCTTTTATTATTGACATGGTTACCCCCTATAGTTGTCATACCCACCAAGGTTCTATCAGCCACACTACCTTCCAGTGATCCAGATCTCCCACCACTGCAGTTTCCGTGACCCTCCACTTACAAGCAGCTGGCTCCTAGCCCTGTAAAAGAGCACTGGACTGGGAGCCAGTGGGGGTGGGGGTTACCGTTCCCTGGGTGTGTGATCCAGGCACTTGCTTTGCGTCTCTGGTGGTAATGATTGCTGCCCTACCTATCTTTAGGAGTTTTGTTTGGACAGAATAAGATAAAAAGTTCAAAAATGATTGAAAAAAGGATTGTACAGGCTGTACAATGTTCTTTGTAATAACTTTTACATTCACTCTCTCTTTCCATTTTGACTGCTTGCTTCTTTACCACCTCATCCTGATTTTCACTATTTCAACAGTCTGCTTACTATCTTCAATTAGAAGTTGTTGTTAAATATAAGGGAAATCTTTCCCATGATCAGAGATGTGCAATGAGCTAGACTTTTTGGTTGTGAACTCCCATCAAGGAAGCAGAGAGAGAGACAGACGGACAGACAGACAGATAGACAGACAATGACCCACATCGGAGAAGCCATGCACCTGCCCTGTCTCCACAGGCATTCCCACAGTTGTTTGGGCCACTCCTCAGTCCTGCACCCCCGCCCCTTGTCTACCTTATTACTTATTCTTCCAGGCCTCTTCTCTGGGAAGCCTTTCCTACCCCTGCAGCTCTCGGTATTCCCCCTATCCCTAGGCTCCTGTTGTCCTCCGTATTCTCTCCCTTTCCTGGGAGTCCATGCCCATTCGCGGTCAGTCTGTACGTAGTTCCTCAGGTCTGAGATGGACCAATTCCCCTGTGTATTCCTAAAGGCTGAAGGTGAGAGAGGAGAGCCCTGTCCAGAATGCCGCAGGAAGCACAGCAGAACTAGGAACAGAGCCTGGTGTCCTGACAGCTTATTCTGAGCTTCTCCCATAGACCATGCCACTGAGCAGTCTCAACATATGAATACATAAGTACATGTTCACCTGCAGATATGCCTCCTCTGTAACCAAGAACCTTTACTGAGCATTTTAGGTGCCATACCTTGTGCCAACTACTTCCACGTATTTAGTTCTTAATAATTTGGTGAATAAAGCAGGAGGGGTATTATTTTTTCATTTACAGATGATTTAACTGAGTCTGGCAGAAAAGCAAGGTGAAAGGAAATGGGCTAACATTTGCTGGGGATGAGGCCTTTATATAGTTTGAATTATTCACTATACAAAGACTCTGAGGAAGCAGAGGTTCAGAGAGCTGAAATAATTTCCCACGGTCACACAGCAGATGAACAGTAAAGCTGGGATTTAATGCAGGGATTTATTATATTATTCTCTCTTTTGTAGATATTTGGAATCTTACATAATAAAAGTTGTTTTTGTTTTTGAGAAGAACCCAGGTCTGGGTTTCCACCACATAATGCTACCTTCCAAAGGCTTAATGACTCAAAAAGAGAGAAAAATAATTTTTTCTTTTCCCTTCCAGTGTGCTCAGATGGTCCAAAGCCAAGATAGGGGACTTTCCAGAGGTAGATTTGGGGTAGACGGCTTTGTAGAAAGGGGCTCCTTTTCCTCCTATGCAGGGCTTTCCTGTCTGGGGGCCAGGGGAATGGTGATCTACACATACTGACCTCCCAGAAGGTCATATAGAAGTCCTAACTCCCTGATGGTGGGATCTCTTGCCTTCAGAGAGGTGGATTTCTCAAGTTCATAAAACAGATAGCTATTGCTTCACGGCTGGAGTTGGTCATTCTATTAAAATCCATTGAGCACTAAAGCTGGGCCAGGGACTGGGCAGAGTGGAATCAGACTGGTTCTTGTTCTTGGGCAAAACCCAGACTGGTGGGAGACACACAGGGACAGAAACAATGACAGTACAATGTGGCGTAGGGGAACAAGGATATGAAGATGATGACCTCTCTCCCCACCACACAAGGGAGCCACACTATGTAGCTAGGGAGATGGGAAACCACAGCATCAGCTAGAGGAGAGCAGAAGGTTCTGCACTGAGTTAAGCACTAAGAACAAAAAGACTGAGAAGCCTGGGAAAGATAAGGGTAGAGCCCATGGTCATGGAGACTGTGAATGGGAGAACATAAGCTAGAAACCTTCTAGTCCAGGGATCTTTCCATATGCCTGCACTGTCCTGGGCCCCACTCCTGAGCTTTCAGTTCCAGCACTGACCTGAAGGACTGGACTACATTGTGCTGTCACTGTTCTCTTCAGTGGTGTCAAAATCTCCTGTGCCTACCATGCAGACCCTACATTCTGCAAAGCTTGGTTCCATTTCCCTGCCCTGAAGCTTTCACAGACCATTCCTGCCTACATGGGTCACTTCTTTCTTTGGACCTCTAATGCAATTATCTGATCACACATTTTTCATATATATGTCTTGTCTTCAGAATCAGAGTGTTACTAAAGGGATGCTTGTGAATGCCTAGAGAAGGAAATGGTGATGATCATTAAGCATCAGGATGTATTCACCAAACCAAGTTATGCCAGAATAACCTCATTTCTTTTCTTCATCAGGATTACCTATTCACTCAATCAGATGCAGTTAGGGCAAATGGAGACTTCATCAGATATTTGATGGGATGCCTCAGGACAACCCTGAGGACATGATGGAGAAAAGTGGGCTAAATCCACAGTTAAGTGTGAAGGGTTAGTAAATGACTGGGGGCTAACCAGACAAAGCGGGAGGGCACAGTGACTGACAGACCAGAGATGACATGGAAGAAAGTTTCCAGTGGCAGTAAACAGGCCTGGTCCTGTTTAGCATGTTTATGCATGACACGAATATCACAGTGATGGCCTGTTCATCAAATCTGCAGGTGTCATATTAGGGTGGGAAGGGTACCAAATACACCTGGTGGAAGACTGACACTAAGAGCCAAAACAAATGAGGTAAAAGTAATGAAGATAAATGGGAAGTCCTGGGTTTCAGAAGAAAGACTAAGCGAAGATTGCTCTGGGAAGAGTGATCAAAATATGAAAGAGTTTAGAGCCATGTAAGAATAACAGTTTAAGGAACTGGAGGTTTGGGCTAGAGAAAAGATAGCTCAGAGAACATGCCTGCATTTTCAGGTACCAGAAGGGTCATCATGTAAAGTAGGGATTAGATTCATTCTACGTAAGCCCAATGATAACATTAAGACTCTTGGAAGCATATTTTGGCTGAATATAAGAAATTTCTAACCATCAGAACATCTAAAGATAGACTCTGAGCAGCTTCAGGAGCAAATGAAAAGGAAGTGTTCAGGCACTGAGTGGACGATCACTCAGTAGGTTGACTTACTACATACACATCAGTTTACAGGTTTTCAAGACTATTAATTTGTGTTCATTCACTCAAAGATACTTTTTGAGAGCCTCCTATGTGTCTGGCATCTTGCTAGGTATACAAAGGTGAAAAAGAAGACACTCACTGTCCTGGCTCTCAAGGAGCTCCTGATCCTGCTGGGAGGAGATGGACAAGTTTATTTTAATAGTATCTCATGTCTTGATTACAGGCCTTAGCACCGGGAAGGTTGGCTTCAGCTTAGCTTAAATCAAAGAGTTCCTGTGGAAATTCAAACACATATTTGGCTACTAAAGGCCACAAAGAATCTAATCAAAGCCAAATCACTTGCTTAAACCAACAACTGGCTGTGGAAATAGAAGTGTGCACTGAAACACAATTTGTGATTTTTTTTTTTTGTGCATGATATTTTGCTCTTACAGTCTGAATTTGGTCTTTGGCCGAGACTTGTTTATGTACCTACAGATTGTCTTACAAGTGGCTGTGGTGTCAGGGTGAAGTGATTTAGCCAGCAGGGCTACCCAACTCTCCATTTCTTACCCACCCTATAGGGACTGCTTCAGCACAGACATAAACATGCTCCTGCCGTTACCTTATTGCACTCATCACATGGGGAGGCTAGAAGGCTTGATTCAGGGATATGATTGGATTTTAAATCCCAGTCTCACAGGATTTTAATTACTGGTCTGGGGCAGCAGGGATAGGCGCTGGCTGCCTTTGGATGGAGGAGGTCGATACGCCACTCCACAACATATTGAGCCACAATGCCTGCAGACTCTATTGCTCTATTTAATCATCTTTTGCAAAATTTACAGTGGAACAGGAGAGATCAATACGAAATTTATCACATTCTCTTGTAAATATGAGCCAGGAAAGAGTTCCAGGCAGTTTGTTACTGAGTGGGAAGGAACATGTCTGTGTACAACCGGGCATTAGGAGATGAGACAAAATCCATACTTTTTGGCATAATCTACAGATGCTTTAGCTAGTTGCTCTTAAGCCTGAAGGCAAGTTCAGTGGAAGAACACTTGATTCATTCATTCATCCATCCATCCATCCATCCATCCATCCATCCATCCATCCATCCATCCATCCGTCCATCCATTCATCAAATAACCGAAATTCCAGAGCACCTACTTTATGCCAGTCCCTGTATAGGCTCTGGGGACACGAACTGGAATTCAGCTCTTGAGATTATAATTACAGATATTCCAACAATGGCTCTGCTACTTACCAGTAGTAGAATTTGGTTAGGCTACTTAATAGCCTAGTGAATCTGTTTATGTAGATAATAATAATATCAAACTCAGAGTTATTTTAAATTTTAAAAGAGATAAAAGCTTTAGTGCAGGGCCTGATACACAGTAAGGACTCAAATGATACCTATTGTTATTTTTACTATAGTTACTATTATTAAGCATTCCTTCCTACAAAACATCTCATCAATGGTACATGTGCAGAAATGTGGTATTGAGCAGAGAGCCAGCCACCGCATCTAGCAGACAGAAGGGAGACTGGGAAGGCCTTCTACAGGTTAGAGACCTGGCCAGGGCTACTGGCAGCAGAATCCAAGGAGCTGGGGGTAGACGGTGTGTAAGGAGGAGATACATGTTAAGCTCTGTTTTTTGAAGCTTTAACTGTAATCTTTAAAACAATAAAATAGCCTCCCCAAATTGTTGTGGGGTTACAGAGTAAGAAGTGATTCTTTATGTAAGCAAACCAGGGAAAGCTACACGGAAAGATATAAATGAGCTGGCTCTTGAAGACTATGTAAGTTTGATAGGTGTGTAAGTGGGGAAAGGGCATCCCAGGAAGAGAAAGGTAAACGAGCAAAGGTTTGGAGGAAGAAAAGAGGGAGTGAGCATTGAGTGGGCCTATGGCAATGACTGTTCCTAACTCCCCAGGCCCACTTGTAGAAACGGTTACAGAATATCCATGATAGGCTTCAGAGAATTGCATGCTGGGTTAGACATCTGAGCTCAGTTTACAGGCACTGGGAACTGCTGAAGGTTTTCAAACAAGGGAGTCACACGGTTTTGTTGTCTGAGCTACAGGATGATATGAAGGGAGCCTGGAGACAGGGAGACTAACAAAAAGGCTGTTACACTAGTCCAGACGTGAGTGATGAAATCTGAACTAGTATAGTGGGGACAGAGGAGAGAAGATGGACCTGAGAAAAAATTCTAAGAAAGATGGGCTTTGTGGAAAGTGAGTGCAAAGTCATCAGACTTTCTTATAATACACTCTTGTTTGGGTGAGAGGTAGATGACGATGCCATTCACAAAACAGGGAATACGGAAGACAGTTTGAGGAGGGCTGGGTTTGGATACATTGAACATGAGATGTCTACAGAATATTAAGCATCAGCAGAGAATTAGAGGTAGGAAAATGCCTGATTTGTTCTAAGACAAATATGCAGGCTAGTCTGGGTAGAAAAGAGGTGGTACAAAAGCATGCAAATGCATGTTCAAAAATACTTCATATACAGACTTAGGTGAGGAAAGGGCAAAAGCAAAAATTCCTGCCAAGGATTTCTGTTCAATGCAAACCTAAGGCAGGGGTTTTTTAGATGAGGAATAATAGTATGAGACATATGCACTGCAAGTCTGGGGACGGTCAGTTCATTTTCATTTTGGGCAAGTTCCTGGAAGTTGTGGGCTTTTAGGAGGCCAGCCCTATTTCTCCCTCTCCCCACAATCCAGCACTGACTACCCCCAGAGGTGGCAGCAGGCTCTGTGACCAGAAAGCAGCTGGGAGCAATTGTCAGTGGGGAGGGAAAGGCTCTGGATAAAGCAGAGTTCAAAGTGGACTATAATAAGAGCCTGAGTCCCTGGGCTTCTGTACCCCACCTCCCCCTCCTGCAAATGACAGCTGAGACCAAGGCACCCGAGCCTGGGGTCTGGGCTGAATTTAGCAGTCATAATTATACTGCTGACGTCTGGGGAAGAGCCACAGTCTCTGCAGTAGGCGACAGCCTTTGTTCATGCACTAAAACACATCATCTTCAAACATGCTAATCGCATGTCTGCTTCCATCTAACAACATTGAAGGGAGGCTGAGGAAAGGGCACACAATGCCCACACATCTGGCTAATTCAGTTACAAGGCCAATCAATCTTGATGGGTTGTCTATAAAACACCAACCACCCCAAAGGACTGAGCTGACCAGATGTTTAAGCTTCTGTTGACCAATCTTAGCCTAATGTCCATAGCAGGAAAGAGGGGTTATCAAGAAATGGCTTATGCTCCCAGTCACATGTTTATTCCCAAAGCTACGGAAAGCCTTCTGCTTGCACGAGAAGTACAATAAAGTAGTGGTTGCGCCAGGCTCACTGAAATAAAGTATACTCAAATAGACACACTTTCACTTGAACCTTAAGGAGGACTGGAGACATTATTTAGAGTTGGCTTTGAGAACACTTGCAACCGAAACCAATGAAATATTTTTGCTAATTGCCCTTCCCGGGTTAACAAGAATCAGGAGTAGAGAGGGAGTATTTTTAACTATTTTTAACTATGATATTAAACGCCACAGGCCACAGTTCTAGGCACAGGACCCTTCACCTGCTGATGTTTTCTTTTCAACTCCCATCAAGGCTGAAGGAATTACTCATCTCCCTCATAAAATTGTTGCTTTTTAAAAAAAAAACAGAGGCCATTACCAAGAAGGACTCTTCCAATTTATGCTTTTTCCTTTATGCCCAACCATTGCTATCAGGCCACACTCACCAAAAACAAAAGTGGAAGGGTGGTAGGGAGAATAGGAAAGAGGTGAGGACAGGGGTAGACTTGTAGTCTATACCAAGAGGCCCACTTTTCACCCAGACTTTCTTGCTGGTGCTAATGAATACATTTTTCTCAAGAGCGCTTTCCCCTAATTCTAAGGACTTTACCATGTTTGTCTGGGAGTTATGGCTGCATCACAAACTAGATAAATGGACTTGGGTAAAGGAAAACTCCAACACTGTAGAAAGTGGTAAGAGAGAAACACAGATTAAAAATGAGGTCTCTGGTAATCCTGTGCCTAATACCTGGCACTCAGTAGGAGTTTAATAAATATTTGCTGGCTGAATAATTATGCCCCAGTTATGATGCAGCTGGGCTATGTTTCTTCAATTTGTTTGTCAGGAGAGGCCTCTTACTGTCCCTGGCAATACTGCCAGACAAAATCATTCATAGAGATCAGGAAAATCTTCTCTCAGTCTGAATGAGCAGGGAGAAAGTGGTGCTGGAAGGTAAGGGTATGGATCTCATTACCACACTCAGCAACCTCTTCTTCCCTCTCCTCATGGCTGCAGTAATCAACGCTGCTCACCAATCCTGCCTCCTTTTGATTCCTTTCTACCTTGATTTCCATTATACACAATATCTATGACTTTGTCTCCTTTGCAGGTTTCTGTTACAGATTCTTCTGTTCCAAATTATGGGTGACTCCCAAAACTGAGTCCTCTGCCCCATCCCTTTCTCTGTGTATGTGTTCTCCTTTAAAAACAGTTCCAATTTGCACAGTTTAAACTACCCCAGTGGTTCTCAATCTTGATTTTGTATTAGGATTATATGGGAAGTATTAAAAATTGTTATCAATCCAAAGTAGGAGAAAATGTTTACAATTTTTGTCACAGAGGGCTAATATTCTTAACACACAAAAAAACTTTTAACAATTTAAGAGAAAACGAAGACCAAAAGTCCCAGAAAAATAGGAAAAAGATATGCATAAATAATTCACAAAAGGAGATATAAAATGGCTCTTAAACATGTGAAATGATGTTCAATTTCACACATAATAAGAGAATAAAACTAAAATTACAGTGAGATAACTACATCTCACCTATTAGACTACAAAAATCCAAAAGTTTGACAAGGAGAGGATGTGATAAAACAGGCACTTTGTTAGTGGGAATGCAAGATGAAACAACTTCTATGAAGAAATTTATAACATCTAATCAAAGAACATATGCATTTACCCTTTGGCCCAGCAATGCCACTTCTAGGGCTTTATGGTAAAGACACACCTCCAAAAATCCCAAAATATACATATTAGAGGTTATTCACTGTACCATGATTGCAATTGCAAAATATTCGAAACCTCAATGTCTAAGCAGAGCGTTTATAGCGCATCAACACAGTGGAGTACCATGTAGCTGTAAAAAAAGAATGAGGAAGATCTCTGTGAATTGATATTGAGTGACTTCCAAGAAATATGGTTAAGTAAAAAGGTAAACTACAAAAGAGCATACATAGTAGGCTATTTTTTGTGTAGGAAGAAAGGGTAAACACGAAAACATACATATATTTGTTTACACAAAGACACACAGGGAGGATAAACCAGAAAATATTAAAACTGGTTATCATAAAGGATCAGGGCTCCCTGAGGGGAGCAGAAAAAACTTGAAAGGGATACAGAAGAAAGTCTTACTCCTCTGAGTAGATCTTTCTGTAGCTTTTAGTAAAAATTAATATTCTACATATCCAAACAACAAAATTAAAACAAGGAAAGTTAGAGGAGAAAAATTCTAAAACTGAAAGCAAGTTGAAAAAATTAACTGTATTTCAAATGAATAAAATAAAGACACTGAAGTGGGGAAAAACACCCAAGGAACTTATGAACCTAATATTTGAGTATATACCTTTAGCCTTGGAGTAAAGATGAGTACTGCAAACAAATCCTGACCTGAACTCTTTTTAGAAGTTTTGTTTTCTATAGTGGTATGGGTGAAGCAAGTCTGAATGTATTATGGAATTAAGCAAATGAGTAAATACATTAGTGTTGTCTGCGGCCAGCATTCTCACTATGGAAGAAAGGGCATAATATGGAATGTGTGAAGACAAGAAAGAATCCTGTAGGGATGAACTGGAGTGGGAGGTACTAGTGTTTGGGATTTCTAAAATATCTATGTGCATATGCATATGTGTGTATATATATATCCATGTATGTGTATCTTGTGATGGATGTGTATGCATATGTGTATATGCATATATATATTTCTTGGCTCTGTCAACAGAAGGGGTAATGAGCACACCTGGTACTCAGGTTTCAGTCTCATACAACTGCCCACTAAAAAGTCTTAGGGCTCCGAAGAGAAATGCCTGATTCCAGGGCAGCAGCAAGGTGGATACAAGATAACACTGAAGCATCTTGGTATATGGGAAAATAAAGAAATGTTAAAAAAAAAAAAGGAAGGAAAAATTGGAAAAAGGGAAAAAAAAAAAGGATGGGGGTATGCTACACTGGCCAAATAGGAGGCAGTTTTAGTATCAACATAATAAAGGACAGTAATGACAGAACAGTAAAGCAAGAGTATTCATGAGCACATACTGACAATAGACAGGGAAGAAGGGGTTCTTACTGCAGAATGCCAGGTGCTAACTGATCATTGTGGAGTGAGTACTAGAGTTGGAAAAGACATAAAATATTCATTTTCTAACCATCATATAAAGATTGGTTCAGGAAAGAATCATCAATGGATGCTGAGTCCAGGGGGAAATTTTGATGAGGAGCAGGATATTTATATGACCTTAAAAGTGCCTCCCCACAGGCTGTTTATTAATTTCAAGGGAAAAGGTAATAACAATACAGTGGAGAAACTGGACAATATTTGAGTCAAAGTTGGGGGTGGGAGTAAGACTTTTCACTGAAAATATTTTTGAGTTTTGTGCTGTGTGCAAATACTAACTATTCAAAAAACAGAAAAGAAAATAAAACATTTGTAAAATATCTGAGTGTGGTAGGTAGAATAATGGTCCCCCCAATGCTATCCACATTCTAATTCCTGGAACTTGTGAATATGTTCAATTACCCGGCAAAGGGGAATTAAGGTTGCAGAGAGAATTAAGGTTGCTCATCAGCTGAATTTGAGATGGGAAGATAACCTTGGATTATCCAGGAGGGCTCAATGTAATCACGAGTCCTAAGAAGTGAAAGAGGGAAACAGAAGAGTCAGTGTCAGAGTGATGAAATGTGATAAAGACTCGATTGACTATTGTTGGCTTGAATATGGACAGGGGCTATGAGACAAGAAAGTGGGCAGCCTCTGGAAACTGGAAACAAGAAAACAGATTCTCTCTGAGCCTCCAAAAGGGAATGCAACTCTGTAGACACCTTGATTTTAGTCTAGTGAGACCCATTTCAGACTTATCTCCAGAACTGTAAGATACCAAATTTGAGTTGTTTTAAGCCACTAAGTCTGTGATAATCTGACAGCAGCAATAGGGAGGAGGACCAGGGATATGGAAGGGCAACTACTATTCCACCATATATCCTCTGTATTGCTTGAAATTTTTATCTAGTACATTTTTAAAAGTAAAAATCACTAAAGTCACTAAACAAACAACAAGCAGTCATCTCAGGAGCTCTCTACTGACTTCAAAGTCCAAGTCCTCTTGTTTACCCCCAAGGCCCTCTACATTCAAGATTCCTTACCCACAATCCAGCAGGTGGCCAGTTTCTTCCAGTTCTCTAATGTGCAAAGCTCATTTTCGTTGCTGCCTCACCTGAAAAGCTTTCCTCCTTCTCCCTGCCTGTTTGGATTTTTCTTGTCCTTGATGGTCTGCCTTTAGTCCCCCTCCTCCACGAAGCAGACTTCTACAATGTCAACACTGATCTTTCTCTTCCTCCTTCATTATACTTGCTTATTCTGGCCTTTGCTTACATTTAATTTAGAGTCCTATTACCTGCTATCCAGCACTGTTCTCAGTGTGTTTTGTGCACAGGCCTTTTCACCAAACTAGTACACTATAGGATGCAATCTGAAGGAAGGGCCTGTACTCTTTCCTTTTTTTTTTTTATTTTTTATTTCCTGTAGTGCCTACTGCCCATTTATAAATTAACTTATTCAACAAATATTCACTGAGCACCTATCATGTACTAAGGATAGTGCAAGGTAATGAGAATATAAGCACTGAAGATCCAGACTCTGTCTTCAGGGAACACATTGTGTAGTGAAGGAGAGATCTATTAATCAAATAGCCAAATAACTACATGTTGTGTTAAATGCTATAAAGAAGTTATAAAAGATGCTTTAAGAACATACATCAGGAACCTAGAAGAGGAATGCTGATAGTCAGTTGCAGAAAAATAACAGTCGCTAAATAAATATGAATACTTAGATTTGTAATTAGATAAATCAGAGGGCAATTATTCAGTCAGAATCACGAAATATGAAAATGAAAGGGAGCTTTGAGATTGCAGTCCAAATATCTAAATTTACAGACGGGGAAAATGAGGCTCAGTAAGGAGGAAGGGACTTGCTCAAGGTCCCACAGTAAGGCTGAGTTCGTGTCAGGTCGCCTGACTCCCAGTCAGCACTTCTCACCACACAGAACTCATTATTTCGAGGGAGTCTCTGAAGGAGTCTTGAAATGGCAAGCTCCCTTTGGCTATGTTAAAAAAAAAATTCATTTCTAAAATGGTGTTCAGGAAGGAGTCTGTGGTATAAACCTACAGAAAGCATCGCTGCTGTGTTTCTGTCGGGACATGGCCAGGCCTCTGTGTGGAGGAAGAGAGCACATGAATGCTAGAAACAAATTCCTTTTGAGAGGGGAACCTGTGTTCTGGCTCATCCGACCCTGGGATGGGCCTTTGCTGCTATTTGTAGACTGTGGCCTTTAGATCAACGTTCTCCTTCTTAAAGGGCAGTGCTGCCCTTTCTCTGTGCATTATGCCCAATAACACATGCTCTGGAGGGACACGAGTGGGCTGGCAAAGGGCAGCTGGCCCTGCCTTGGGAAATCTGATTCCTACTCAGCTCCATGTCCAGGCCCTGTGCAGGTGGAGGAGAGCAGAGGACGTAGAACAGACCTGGCCCAGCTGATGCTGACCTCTCTCTTACCCAGGGGAGCCTTGGCCTCCAGCTGCTACTGTTGGCGGTGATGAGGTCATGCCGGATACCAGCCAGGCTCATCTGAGGACTGCTTGGAGCCGATTAAAGCCTTGATGAAATGCGGGTGCCTGGATGGCAGGTGGCTCTGGAGAGCTTGGGCTCTGGTGACCAGGCACTCATCTCTAGCTCAATCATGCAATGATTCCTCTGTGTCCACAGGATCTAGGATATGGAATTACTTTTTCCCTGGGGGTTAGCAAAAATAAGTCTTTATTCTGCACTGAGCAAGGGGCTGACTAGACCAAGGGCAGAGGATCGGATTCAGGATCACTGAGGGCCCCTTTTAGCCCTAACCTACCACATGGACTGCAATTAAAACATCACAGAACTTCCATTGCCCACGGTGCCCCGAGTGGACTGCTGGGTCCCTTTGGATGACTAATGATCATCCTTCTCCACAGGATTTTCTCAAGTGACAGGGTAACATCTATAGGTCTAGATTAGGTCAGACTAGATTAGGTCCCCATTACGCCCTCATGGTACACTTTACTCTTTTTCAGAAATACTTGCCTCAATGGTAATTACCTAATAATCTTGTAATTATTTGCCTAATGTCTATACTCTGCCAGACTTTAAGCTTCACAAGGACGAGGAGTGCATTAAACACTTGTTAAAGTAATAACAGAAAATCAATAAAAAGACCAGTATGGGCAAGAGAAAGTCTTACAGGTAAGTTTTTAAATAGTACTCTTTTTTTTTGAAGCTGAAGTATTCTTTATTCAAAGTTGAAAAATGTACCATACTACATTATTGTAAAAATTCACTGGCACAAAACACTTTGTAGTTGGTGAGAAGGCAATAAAAAGCTGATTTTTAAACTCATTACTATAAATTATTCTTACAGTACTTTGCAAATTCAGAAGTGGAAACTTTTATATACAACAGAGGTGTTCCTTTTAGCTGCCACCTTAGCTATGGGGCCAGTCAGGTACTCCTGGCTTTCTGGCCTGAACCAGTCACCCTCCCAAGCCAATCTTTTCTGGTTTCGAGTGGCGAGGAGGATTGTCTTTTCTTTTTAAACAGCTTTACTGAGATATCATTTACATACCACAAAGCTCACCCATTTAATGGGTTTTTTTTTTTTAAGTATACTTACAGAATTATACAACCATCTTCATAATCTAATTTTAGAATATTTTCATCACCCCCAAAAGAAATCTGTGCCCATGAGTAGTCACTCTGTACCTTTCTAATAGACAACTACTGGCATGGAGAGTTTTTAGCTGTGTATCCAAACAATAGGAGGAGACCCTGAATGTCTGATTATCTGACACGATCTCTTCATCATATAGATGAAAAAAGGGATGCCAGAGAGGGCTGTGATCTGCCAAAGGTCCTACGGGGTGAGACGGTGGCAGAGCTGGGACAGATCATGGTCCCTAATGCTTGCCTCCTAATGGCAGTGCTTTGACCTCTCTGCCTTGCAGTATGACTGTGTGTCCCAAACTGTCTACTCCACTGGACTTTAAGCTACTTGAGGGCAGAGGCTATATTCGGCTCATTTGTCTTCCCTCCCTGCCTGGGAGTACCATTAGAGCAGAGATGCTTAAAGTGTGGTCCACGTACTAGTGCCAGTCTGTGAGTTTTGTTACCAGTCCTCGATGAGAAAAGTACAGTAAGTAAGTAGAAACTTTTCTAAAGACTTAATTTTATATCTGTTGAAGCTAATGGCAAATTTGGGGCTGTATTTTGTATGCCTTTTTCAAATATAACTTTTCGAATAATTCATTTTTATTAGATTTTATAAAAGTATCGGTTCATGACAGATTGCAAATTCAAACAACAGTAAAAAGAGACAGGTCTTTCATAGACTGTTTAAGAAGCACTGCCTTAAAGCAACCCATTCCTCACTCTCTTCTGTTCCCTGTTTCTCTTGCACTGGTTCCCTGTCGTCTTATGATCCCATCTGAAATGTAGGTTCTCTCACTGTTCTTAGGTTGCTTTAGTTCTACAACTTTCTGTGAATGACTCTCAGACTCAGCCAGCTTCCATTACCAAGAGACTGACAATTCTTGAATCTTGGTATGTCCAGTTTAGAGTCCCTTCTCTCCTGGGCTTCAGACACATTTATCCAACTGCCTGTTAAACA
>NW_011889092.1:1755725-1763055 GCF_000151845.1 Pteropus vampyrus | reverse complement strand
GGAATTACTTTTTCCCTGGGGGTTAGCAAAAATAAGTCTTTATTCTGCACTGAGCAAGGGGCTGACTAGACCAAGGGCAGAGGATCGGATTCAGGATCACTGAGGGCCCCTTTTAGCCCTAACCTACCACATGGACTGCAATTAAAACATCACAGAACTTCCATTGCCCACGGTGCCCCGAGTGGACTGCTGGGTCCCTTTGGATGACTAATGATCATCCTTCTCCACAGGATTTTCTCAAGTGACAGGGTAACATCTATAGGTCTAGATTAGGTCAGACTAGATTAGGTCCCCATTACGCCCTCATGGTACACTTTACTCTTTTTCAGAAATACTTGCCTCAATGGTAATTACCTAATAATCTTGTAATTATTTGCCTAATGTCTATACTCTGCCAGACTTTAAGCTTCACAAGGACGAGGAGTGCATTAAACACTTGTTAAAGTAATAACAGAAAATCAATAAAAAGACCAGTATGGGCAAGAGAAAGTCTTACAGGTAAGTTTTTAAATAGTACTCTTTTTTTTTGAAGCTGAAGTATTCTTTATTCAAAGTTGAAAAATGTACCATACTACATTATTGTAAAAATTCACTGGCACAAAACACTTTGTAGTTGGTGAGAAGGCAATAAAAAGCTGATTTTTAAACTCATTACTATAAATTATTCTTACAGTACTTTGCAAATTCAGAAGTGGAAACTTTTATATACAACAGAGGTGTTCCTTTTAGCTGCCACCTTAGCTATGGGGCCAGTCAGGTACTCCTGGCTTTCTGGCCTGAACCAGTCACCCTCCCAAGCCAATCTTTTCTGGTTTCGAGTGGCGAGGAGGATTGTCTTTTCTTTTTAAACAGCTTTACTGAGATATCATTTACATACCACAAAGCTCACCCATTTAATGGGTTTTTTTTTTTTAAGTATACTTACAGAATTATACAACCATCTTCATAATCTAATTTTAGAATATTTTCATCACCCCCAAAAGAAATCTGTGCCCATGAGTAGTCACTCTGTACCTTTCTAATAGACAACTACTGGCATGGAGAGTTTTTAGCTGTGTATCCAAACAATAGGAGGAGACCCTGAATGTCTGATTATCTGACACGATCTCTTCATCATATAGATGAAAAAAGGGATGCCAGAGAGGGCTGTGATCTGCCAAAGGTCCTACGGGGTGAGACGGTGGCAGAGCTGGGACAGATCATGGTCCCTAATGCTTGCCTCCTAATGGCAGTGCTTTGACCTCTCTGCCTTGCAGTATGACTGTGTGTCCCAAACTGTCTACTCCACTGGACTTTAAGCTACTTGAGGGCAGAGGCTATATTCGGCTCATTTGTCTTCCCTCCCTGCCTGGGAGTACCATTAGAGCAGAGATGCTTAAAGTGTGGTCCACGTACTAGTGCCAGTCTGTGAGTTTTGTTACCAGTCCTCGATGAGAAAAGTACAGTAAGTAAGTAGAAACTTTTCTAAAGACTTAATTTTATATCTGTTGAAGCTAATGGCAAATTTGGGGCTGTATTTTGTATGCCTTTTTCAAATATAACTTTTCGAATAATTCATTTTTATTAGATTTTATAAAAGTATCGGTTCATGACAGATTGCAAATTCAAACAACAGTAAAAAGAGACAGGTCTTTCATAGACTGTTTAAGAAGCACTGCCTTAAAGCAACCCATTCCTCACTCTCTTCTGTTCCCTGTTTCTCTTGCACTGGTTCCCTGTCGTCTTATGATCCCATCTGAAATGTAGGTTCTCTCACTGTTCTTAGGTTGCTTTAGTTCTACAACTTTCTGTGAATGACTCTCAGACTCAGCCAGCTTCCATTACCAAGAGACTGACAATTCTTGAATCTTGGTATGTCCAGTTTAGAGTCCCTTCTCTCCTGGGCTTCAGACACATTTATCCAACTGCCTGTTAAACATAGCTCTACATGAGTGTTCCACAGGTTCCTCGGCTGGTCAACAGCTATTTATTAGTTGCCTACCATATACGAGCTGTGAATTTTTTTCTAGGAGCTGGGAATATAGCAGTGAAATAAAAGGACAAGGTCTTTGTGATCACAAAGCTTACATCCTAGTAGGAGCGAGAAAGAGATGATAAACATGTAAACAAATAAACATGATCATTTTAGGGGCTGATCAGTGCCATGAAAAAGACAGATTAGGGCAATATGATATAAAGCGACTGGGCCAGCTAATTTTATTAGCATGGTCAGGGACGGCCTCTCTGAGCAGGGGACATATGAGTCAAGACCTGAATTCCCAATGGGGAAAGTGTTCCCATCAATGGGAGAGGTAGCTACAAAGGCCCTAGGATGGGAAAGAGCTCGGTGTGTCTGAGGGACAAGAGAAGGCCAGTGTCACTGGAGAATAGAGGACAAGGGGGAGAGTGATCAGGGCAGTGAGGTTGTGGAGAGCCTGGAAGGCTTTGGCAAGGAATTTGGATTTCATTTTAGTTTCAGTGGGAAGCCAATGGAAGTAGGAAAATGACAGGATCTATGTTTTAAAAAGATCCTTCTAGGGGGTGACTCCATAGTGTAGTGGTTAGCACATCTGCTTTACATGCAGAAGGTCCTGGGTATGTGTCCCAAGTGGAGCCACGGACCCTTCCCCAAGTGCGCCAGAGTCCCCGAGTGTGCCAGGTGCACGCTGAAAGTACGCGGGAGGAGATGCCCCACCTTCAGAGATCCAGTTCTTAAGGGGAAACGGCAACATCCATAGGTCAGGGGTGGGAGTGGGGTGGGGGGAATTAAAGAGGGGCAAAAAAAAAGAAAAAGTTAAAAAGATCCTTCTAGCTGTTATTTGGAGGATGAACTGAAGAAGATAAGAGTAGAGATGATGAGACTAATTAGGAGGCTCGGGTGATCATCCAGGAGAACTGGATTGTTCATCTTGAACTGGACTAGAGTTATGCCAATGGAAACACCAAAAAGGGCACAGGTTCAACACATACCTTAGAGGTATAAGTGACAAGACTCACTGAAGGTCTTAATTGGGCATGAAAGGGAAAAAGAGAATTTAAAGATGACTCTAAGATTTGTATCCTGAAAAACTAGGTAGATGATGGTATCATTGATTGAGATGGAGAAGACTTGGGGAATGCCACTTTTGGGAGAAAAACAGGAGTATATTTTGGCTATGTTTATAATGAGATTGAGGAAATAATCGGGAGCTGGGGAAGTGGATTAAGTGGATAACGATCATTCTTTTTTGAGGACTTCTACCATGAAGGGATGCAGAGAAATGAGGTAGCAGATGGAGGTAGATATGGGGGTCAAAGGAAGTTTTTAGTTTGCTTTGTTGTTTAAGGTGAGCGATATTAAGGCATGTTTTTGTGCTGATGAGAATGAGCTGCAGAGGGGAAAAGAGACAGTGCAGTAGAGATAGGGACTAACTAGATGAGCAAAGTCCCCAAGAAGCGAGAGAAAATACTAGCCAAGGCTCAAATGCAGTGTTGGTCTTAGGAACTTCTTCCACTGTGGAAGAAGGAAGGCAGAATACAGTGAAGATGCAGGTAGGCTGGTAGCAACGATGGTGGGAAGATAAGGCAATTCCTTTTTGATTGCAATCTATTTTCTCTATGAGATGTGAGGTGATATCATTAGCTTGGAGTTGGGAAAGGAGGATGCTGGAGATCTGAGGAGAGAGAAGAAGGCATAAACAAATTGTCTTGGTCTAGAAGAAGACAGTGATTTTACTCACAAAGTATAGTGCTGTGGTTGCAGTACTGACAGATGCATAGACATAAATGCAAAGTGAGTCCAGTTAGCATGGTTATGTGATTTTTCCCCCAGCAGTATTCAGCTTTTCAGATACAGACATGAAGTAAAAAGAAATTGAGTTTAACTAGGGTTAGCATTACATCAGTTAAGTACAAAGGAGAGATTAAGAAGCAAAGTAGTAGTTAGAATGCTGGACCACGGAATCTAAAAGAGGGAGAGAGAGAGAGAGGAAAGGAAGAAGGGAAAGAATTCAATACAGAATTGGTCATTCCCCTGTACCTCCTTTCCACCCACACCTCCTTCCAATATTCTTACCTCAGTACAGGTACAGACCATCTACTCAGCCATTCAATCCAGAACCTGGATCTCATCTTGACTTCTATTCTCTGACCATCTGACACTACTATTGAGTCTTGCTTAAATTTTTCTAGGACCATTCCTCTTCTTTCCCACTGTCTTATTTTAGGCCTCACTTAGACTATTATAATAGCTTTCAAATGAAATATTTTCCCTTCCTCCAATCATGCCCCTTAAAATCCATTTTTCTTTTATTTTCTTTTGAGTATAACATATACACAGAAAAGTATAAAGTGTACATAAGGGACAGCCCAATGAATTTTCACAGGGTGGACACATCCACATAATCAACACCTAGGTAAAGAAACAGAACATTAGAGCACCTCAGAAGGCCTCTCTGAGTCACTACCTGCCCGCTTGAGGTAGTGTCTACTGTCTAACCTCTACTGTCACTTCTTATACTACTGGTTAGTTTTGTCTATTTTGATTTTTACATATAAATGCAGTCATACTCCCATGTCTGGCTTGTGTCCAGAATATCAGGTTTGTGATAGTCATCCATGTTGTACAGAGCAAGAGTTCATTCATTCATTCAATTTATTATCCATTGTGTGAACATTCCATAATTTATTATCTATTCAATTACTGATAAACAATTTTGAAACTTCTAAACCATCTTTCTCATTAAATATAAATCAAAGCCTTCTCTCTCCTAAATTTTAATGATTTCCCATTAAAGTCCAATTTCCTTAGCAGACCTTATGTTACAGGCCTTCATTATTGGTTCCTGCTTTCCATTTTTGCCGACACTTCCATCTAAACCCTATAAATCCAGCTTTTCTGAACTGCCTGTAATGTACTGAATAAAGTGTGCTGCTTCATACTCCAAGCCTCTGAACATGCTCTTCCCACTGTCTTTCTCCCTCACCTACCTGGTAAACTCATGTTCATTTTTCAACACCTAGTGCAAACACCATATCCTACATCATACTCTCCCTGCCCCAGAGATTTAAAAGGGATTTCTTTGTGATCCCTCAGCTCCTTCTATATATCTCCATTAACATACCAGATAGCAATTCTTTGATAAAATGTCTGATTTCCTCTCTGAACTATGAGTTCCTTAAGGGCAAAGACCACCTCTGTATCATCTTTATTTCCCTGGAGCCTAGGGTGGGGCCTATGACAGTAGAGATGCTCAGTGCTTGAAAAATGAATGAAAAGACTTGCCCAGGGGCTACATAGGATGCTGAAGCTGGAAGGGGTTCTTGGGATCAGCTACCCTAACTTCTCTATTTTACTGGTGGCAGAGCCAGAACTCCTGATTTTTCAGCCCAGTGTTCATTTCTCTTCTCTGCACTGCTGACAAAAATCAGAGGATGAAGTTTCCACAGAGGACAGCTGGAAGCAAAGCCAATCCCCTCAACATCTGGCAGTGCAGCCAGATGGACAGACAGTGAAGTGGAACAAGAAATGGAACTCTTAAGTTTTGAGCCCAGACAACAAACTAATAGGCTGTTAAAGGGAGGATGTCAGCACTGGAAAGGCTCTTTGCCTCAGGCAGGGATAGTGGGGAATTTAAGGACTCATTTGACCATGGCTGGTTAACACTGACAATTGAGCCGTGCACTTGGACAGAGGGGAAAGGAAGAACCATGAAAGTAGGCAGGAAAGAGGCTAAGGGAAGCCCTAGGGAAAGTGCTATTAGGTTTCATAAATCTCAATTGTTTCTGAGGTGATGAGCACTGGTGGCTGAAAAGGCATCATCACTTTGACTATACGGAGAAGGAAGATAGCTACGTAGAGGTAAAGCTCTTAAAAAGCCAGAAACACTGACACTAAGAGCAAGTGGGCTAGGAAGCAAAGACACCACATCACCAGTGGTATCGAACTCTCCAGTGGCTACGGAGATTTATCAGTGCATCCAAACACATGCTAAACTATGTGCAGGGCACTGTGGCAAAGGAGGCAGAAACAAATAAGACACATTCTTGGCCCTCAATCTACCTCAGTCTAGTAGGGGTGACTGAACCCAAATCCAACAGAACAGGGAAGACTTCAGAAGGGAGGTTGCATCAGAGCTGGAAACTGACTGGCGGAAAGAATTCCACCAGGCCGATAAAGTCTTAAAGAGAAATGAGAAGCAGAAAGACCTGCAAGAGTAAAGACACTAAGGTGGGAACACTGAATTGACATTATAATGTGGCAGGAGTATTAGGGCAGCAGTGGGGAAAAAGTCAGGTAAGGGTTAGACTAGGACAACTCTAAAACCAGGTTAAAAAGTTAAGATGTGTAGGATTATTTTTAAATTTTTTTAACAAGTGAACACTGAGTGTTTCTGAAGTTAATAACAGATACTATACATAAAGTGCCTACTCTGTAAAACCTATACATGTTCTAATCCTGACAAAACCTGTCATATGGGGACTATTGGTCAGAGGGCAAGAACGGCTGGCCCCTCTAGCTCTAACCCTCTAAGATGTGGGGACCCTAAATCTCCTGTGGATTAAGTAATTTCAAGAACAAGGGTTCTGTGTGGACCTTATGAGCATAGGCTGGCCCCTTGGGTCTCACTTAGAACACTTCCCTCTAAGTTGTTGCAGCAAAGCCGATGGCAAATACAGGCTAAGAAAGCTGGATGGTCAGGAAGGCAGGCTCTCCTGCCCTCCCTCAAACTCTTGGAGAAGGTCAACTGAGGTCAGAAGACATTGGAAATGTTACTAGCAATAGCCCCCAGGACAAGAGAGCAGGATCTTGCCTCTCGGTTGGCTGGTCACACACATAGGCCGACCAAAAGAGGTCAAGGGGGGAGGGAGGTCAGAAGTTGGCAGGCCTGCAGGCCCTGAGTGACAGTCACTTGTTCAAATCAGGAAGGGAGAAATAACTGCGTTAATGGTTTTGGCCCTTGAGGCTGGGAGGCTAGGGCAGGGGGTATAAATGGATGCTGGGTAAAAGGGCAGGTGGGCGAACTGTAAAAGTGAGGGCCACCGGCATCTGTTCCAAGTCAACAGGCAGGAACCATGCCCCTGGAATAGCTCGAAGGGCCAGCCTTGGCCTGGGGTGTGGGAGGGTGGGGGGCACTTCATAAAAGGCCCATGCCTCTTCATTTCAAAGGTGTTCGATCTGGAAGGCTGGAGAGAGGGTCTCTTTTTAAAGTAAATTCCCTGCCTGTTTGGGGACTAGGGGGAAGCAGGGAATGTAAACTACTGGACAATGGCTGGGGCTATTGATTGATTTTAAGCATGGCAGAGAGAAGCCCCATGGTGAATGCTCCAATTCTTAGCTATGAATGTCTCGTCAAAGAGCTTTCTAAAGGAC
>NW_011889092.1:1735271-1754500 GCF_000151845.1 Pteropus vampyrus | reverse complement strand
AGGACGGCATGGTATGTAACACAAGGATAGGCAAAGAACCAATTCCAGGCACATGAGGGCAAATCACACGTGCATACTGCCAGTTTCATTAAGTATAGTCACCTTCGAGACATTTCCAGCTCTAGGAGCGTAACAGGGCTCTGGGGGAGCATGGCATTTCCAGAGTACAGAAGTTGTCAAGTCTCTCTCCCTGCCAACCCCCCACCCGATTTACCCATGCTCTCACCTCCATCAAGCAGCTCCTTGACGGTGCGGTAGTCATCGGCAAGGACTGCGTAGTGCAGGGCTGTGCAGCCCTTGAAGCTGGCGCGGTTGTTCAGCCGGTTGTTGAAGTCATCCTCTCGTGTGACCAGGACTGGGGGAAGAGTAACACAAACCATTCCGTTAACAACAAATGCCATGAGCCACAAATCTCACCTTCTTTATCTTCGCATTTTAATTTGTTCACTCACTCATCTATCTACTTGCTAAACATAAAATGGTACCTACTATGTGCCTGGCCACCTGTGCTGGGCAAGAAAAGGTAAAACAGAGAACGGTTAATTCCACTAATGTTTACTGACATTTATTACGTATTAGGATTCACTTGGTGACAGAGAAGTGAATCAGAGATTAGGCCTCTGACCTAATCTCAAGGAGGCAGACAACGAACAGATTTTTATAGTATTATTTGAGATAAATGCTATGTTAGAGGTATAACAGGATGATACAGAAAGCCAGAGGGCAGCTTAGCTTAATTTGGGGATGAAGAGAAGATCCCAGAAGCCCAGAGTCTGGAAAGGTGAAGAGGAGTTATCCAGGTGGAGAAAGAAGGTGGGGGTGAGACAGGGGATGAATAGGGTGGGAGACAAAGGCTTTTCTTAGCAGAACAGTAACATACCCCTCTGCTCTGAAGATGTTTACAATTGAGAATTTAATATTATTTTGATAAGACCTTTTCTTAATTTATAAAAGCCATTCAAATTTTAAAACTACAGAAAATTACAAAGAAGGGATCAATATCTTAACAACTTGAGAAACTGCACTTAATATTCTGGTATGTGTATATATATGCACATGCATATATATCCTACGAAATTGGAATTTACTAAATTGCAATTTTGTAATATGCTTTTTTTACCCTTAATAAATGCACTGTAAACGTTTCTTTTGAAGGTAAGAACAACGGCATTCCATGTGGTCAAAGAACCAAAACCCCCAGGCTCACTGTAGTGCTAATATGCATGACTCTTCCTCTCCAATTTCATATAAAAGGACCTAAAACCAGTTCTCTCACTTTTATAGGACTCTCTGGGTTGGGTGACCACACACGTCCCTGTTCACTCAGGACAAACCTGGTTTTTGCCTGTTGTCCTGCACAGTCCCAGTCTAGACAATAAATTGAAAGGGTACCTTACCTCTGAGGTTTCCCTTGGGAACTGAGACCCTACAGAATAGCTATCCTGCTCAGGTGATGGGTTTCTTTCTGCCTCATGTAGAAATGATCAAAGTAACTGTCTTATGTTATCTTTATGTATGTTATCTCCTAAACCGAGTTCACTCAAAGTGGTATTTGGGTCCTGTCTACCTGAATCCTCTTATACCCTAGCCCATGGCACAGGGCCTGCAAAGGTTACTCTTCCCTCACACCGGGTAGGGGGTATAATTCAGTCAAGAGGTAACCTTGCCTAAGTATTCAAAAATACCAGACAATTCCTCAACCATTCTTTTCCAAGTGGTCTTGGAATGGAGTCTATGCACTGTCCCCTCCAGCAAAACTAGACCTCCTATTTAAAGTTCCAAAAGCCAGAAGACTGCCATGTCTCCTCCTAATGCTAACAGACTTCATTTACTGACCTTCTTCTACTCTGTGCCTGGCATGGTCACTTCACATAATCCATTTAATTCTCGTAACTATCTTATATAGTAGGTAGTTATCACTCCCATTTTATTGATGAGGAAACTGAAGCACACAGGTCACACAGCTAATACGCGGCTGAGTGATGATTAGAACTCAGGTCTAATTGAGTCTTTACTCTTTCTCCCCATCATATTATGCTGTCACCCTCATCTTGCAAATGAGCATATCAGACCCAGAGAAAAGAGCTCAGAGCCTAGATGTCTGGTCCCAGTCTTGGCTCTTACTCCCCCTTCCTTCCCTGCTTAGGTAAAGGTGCAGCTACACTCTCTGTAGAACTTGCCTTAATAGGGAATGGTCAGAGGTTTGTAGCCAGCATCCAGATAAGGTAGTTTAGGTAGAAGCATTTCAAATGTTTGGCCAAAATGAAGTTGGTGGAGTAGGTAGCTGAGAACAAACCACTTTCTGTGGTCTATGGAATGAAGTTGATAACCTCTTCTCCACCAGACAGAGGGTCTCCAAACTGATGACTCGCCACCCCCTGAGTGTTATCTGACCTTTTCTGGAGCAGGGAGAACAGGAAAAAGGTCTCTGAGTAGCTAACACACAAGTCCCATATGCAATGGCATCTGCATTTTTCCCATAAGAGAGCCCTTTAGGACCTAACTCAGAGATTATTAACTCTTAGTAGCAAACAGTCTTATCAAATCATGGTAAGTGATCTTGTTTCCAGCCCACTGCAGATTAAGAAAAGGAAAAGAATCAAGCAGATTGATTACAATCAAGTGTTGGCCAGGCAGGGAAGGAAAAGAACAACACAATAAAGAGTGAAGAAGGAATTCACAGAATACAGCACCTCAAAAGCCCCTAAGGGCATCACTGAATTGCCACATAGGACATTAACTGCTGGATATAATGATGAACCTGAGGAAAAGTGATAGTTGGCTCAAGTAAGTAGGAAGGGTGCAATCCATTTTACAAAGAAAACACATCATTCATTCAACAAACAACATTTAATGAGCTCCAATGCATGGTGGTAGCTGCTGGAGATACACTAATGAACAAGAATCTAATGCAAGATTCAGACCACTGAACAAATTATGTTTCACAAATGCAATGATAAGAGCTATATGCAGGGTGCTTACCATAAAATGAACTCCAGGAACACAGCTGGGGCTGTTCCGTTCAGGGACAAATGTTACCAGAGTGCCAGCACCACAGCCCAGCTAATAAGGAATGTCCATGAGGAAGGCCTCTGCTCACCTCTGAGGTCTCATCTTTCACCATCCCCTTTCTAGTGCTCTTGTTTGCCTCTGAGCTTTTGCAAATAGTATTCCACTGCCTGGAACATTTCCCCTCTCCTGTGCCTTCAGCTTGCTAACTCTAATTCATTTTTAGGCCTGAAGTCACTTCCTCCAGTGATTCTTTCTAAGTGTGAGGCAGTTACTGTTCCTAAGAGCTCCCCAGCACCTCAGTCATCCTCCAATTACAGTATTTATTACATTCTATTGCAATCACCTATTTAGTTGACTATGCTCTCCACTAGACCAAAAGCTCAATGAGGACAGGAAGTGTGACTATCTTCTCCACAGTGTATCTCCAGAGCCTACTACTGTGTCTGACCATAAATGTGCTTCACAAAACTTGCTGAATTAGCAAATAAACACATAATTCATAAACAAGGCCTTGATATTGCCTTGACATTATTATTTTTGGAATAATAATGTCAGTCAACAAGTATTTAGTAGAGGCAGCAGAGTGTGGCTGTTAAATAAGTGAGCTCTGGAGCCAGACCACTTGCACTGGGATCCTAGTTCTGAACTGACTGTGTAATCTTACCTAACCTCTCTGTGCCAAGTTTCTTTATCTGTAAATGAAGATGATAACAGTACTCTCTCAGGGATACAGTAAGGATTAAATTAGACACTATGAGTAAAGAGGCTTGGAACAGTGCCTGGCATACAGTACCTCTCAGTAAATTTCAGCTGTTATCCTTACTGTCTAGGCTTGTGCTTCCAAAAGTGTAGTCTCTCTGTGAAAAGAGGTCCATTTGGGAAATCCTGCATACACTTTTCCCCTCAGAAAGGCATAGCTCTGAGTTAAGAACCATCTGTTTAATTTGGTGTTACTCAGTAGTCTCTTATTTGACAGGTTCCTTCCACCTAACTCCTCTTAAAATCCTGAAGTACTGGTGTTCCACAGACCACTCTTTGGAATTGAGCAGAGTATTATAATCTGTAAAATATTTTTAGTTACTTATTTCAGAATAATCCCTGTGAGGTGTAAGTTTACTCTCCCCATTTTATAGATGAAGATAGATAGAAGGATGCCACAATCAGTCAGTTAGGCCTGTTTCGTGCTCTTAACAATAACCTCTTCCCCCCATCACCCAGTTTTAGAAGCTCTGTCCCAGATCATCTTGCTGAAGTTCCCAGCTCATTGGATCTCATACTCTTTTCCCTCCTCCAAAAAGTGGCTAAAGGTGGAAAGGTATAGCATGCACCCTCATACACTTACCCCCCACCACCACTGAAGATGAGTATGCAAATCTATGGAAGCTAAAGTGACTCATCCAAGACTGGCTCACCAACCAGCTGGCCATTATGGTAATCTTTTGAGGCCCCATGTTTACAGCTGGTCCTCCTCTCAATAAAGACATCTACCAACTTGATTCCACCACTGGGTAAGATGGGCTCAGGCTCCTGCTTCCCCTCCAAGTCAGCCATTTCTGTTTCTTCAGTAGGTGACTTCCTACAGCATCACTATGTCACGGGGAGGGTGACAAAGCATCCTTCTGTCATCCTTCTGCTCTCGCCTCTGCCTTCTGATGTTGCAAAACCTATGCCTGGGTACTGTGGCAGGTATGTGCCTGATACATACTCTGCAGGATTCCTGGCCTCCGCAGTGCCAAGGAGTCAGCAGAAGTGAAAGAAGTCCCTGAAGCCCTTCATATAGCCCTGGCCACTCATCAGCACTGCTGAAACTGCAAAAGACAAAAACAAAACCCACTGCCTCCCACAATGAGAAATAGTGATTTAAAGTAACAGAGTCATACAGTCCTAAATCTTAGTTGTGCCACTTACTAAGTTCTTCTATCTGTAAAATGGGTATGATAAACAATAATCTGAAGAATGCTAAATATTTAAATATTATGAGTTCAAATCTGATTAGAAGTTTTTAAAAACATTACCATGAACATACATTTACTAAAGTTGCTTTCTTCCTTGGGTTAGACGCTGGGGACATAGAGATGAATCAGAAATGAACCCTATCCTCATCCTGCTAAGTCTATTGGGGGAGGTTTTGAAAAAAGGTATATGGGACAAGACAGGTGGTGTCCAAATAACAAAAGCTCTATCACTGCTGCCTTGCGCAGAGGACAGGCAACCCTAACTATAAGCTCCTCTCCCTCGGGCTTGGCTTCTACCCGCCAATCCCAGGTGCTGTGCCATCTAATGTCATGGAGTGTCTAGCAGTGTGAACGTGTCTCCTTGAGAGGGAACCTCTACGACTAGTATGACAAACATGAGAATAACCCCTTAAAGGTGTGAACGTGTCTCCTGGAGAGGGAACCTCTACGACTAGTATGACAAACATGAGAATAACCCCTTATATTCGCGCAGCCTTTTACAGTTTAGAGAGCACTTCCATGCGATCATTCCCTTACCTTCATGACAGCCTAGGGCAGACAGGTCAAGTATGATTCTCTCTACTAAACAACAGACAGAGGTAAAGAGGTTAGGTTGCCTGCTCAACTGGCACTGCTTGTCGGTGGTGGACTAGGACTAGACCCTGAGCCTGCCTGGCTCCATCCTCCATACTGCATACATAGCTTTTGCCCAATGCCCACAGGCTCAAGCCTCACATAACCCAGGGTCAGCACACCTGGCTTGAAGCTCAGAGACCAAGCTAAATTCTTATTAAGAGTCTCTGGGAAGAAGCCTCTGGGTTTTCACTTCCTCCCACCCAAGGTGTTTTGTATCTACAACCACATGAAATCTACAGGACAACCTAAGAGACAGTCATCTTACTGCCAGCATCAAAGGCTGCTTCTTGAACCTCTGTGGTGCTGTTGGCTCTACCTGTTGTGTTTGTCTTCAGCCATGGGATGGGGCAAGAGGGAGACTCCCTGTGCTGGGTCACATGAGACCATCCCAGGAGAGGACAAGGCTCTTCATTTCCTTCTACAACCTGGAAAATCAGCCTTCCTCTCCAAATCCTACCTGTTCTTTAAAGACCAATTCAAGGCCTCCTTTTCCAGAAAGTCCTCTCCCCCCAGCTCTGCCCTGGATACCTACCTGTCATGTGGATTGTGTGTACCCATTTACCAGTTATTTATTGTCTTACATCTCTTGTAATATCTTCTTATGTTAAAACTTTCACTGCTGTTCTGACTCCCTAGTTAGATCCTAGGTTCTTCATGGATGATAGTAACTAGTTATAATATTTTCTATATGTACCTCCCATAGCATCATTTCAGTTTTCCATGCAGCTTCAGCAATGAGTGCACCAGAGCCTTCATCTATTCATCTGCCCATGAGCACACCACCACTGAGCACCTCAGTAATGGAAGTACTATGAGAGGCATGCATGCACGGGGTCTGATGGCTGCAAAGATGGGGCACGTGTCATGTGTCTTGGGAAGGAATCTCCCAGAACTGTCTTGAGGATGAGGGGGAGCTTGCCAGGTAGAGATGGGGAAAAGGGCATTCCAGGACAGGAAGTGGCATTTGCAAAGGCTAGAGGGTAAAGACCACATTACCTGTCCACTCAAGAAACTAGGAGACCTTCAGTGAGCCTCAAGTGAAGGTGGGTGGAGCAGTGAGCAGATATGAGGTTGCCCAGATAGGCAGAAGCCTGATCCCGAGAGGGGTTTGGGCTCTATCTTGAAAGCTATGGGCACACAATGGTATTTGTTAATGAATTAAGCAGCATGGGGAACAGCAAGAACAACAGACCAGGAGACAAGAGAACTGGGTTTAAAAATAGCTCTTTCATTAACTTGATATGTATCTCTATCCCTCTATGCCCCAGATTCTCTATTTTTAAAAAAGAGAAGTTTTTCTAAATCAGGAGTTCTCAAACTTTAGTGGGAACAGAATCACCTGGGTAACTTATAAAAAAACTTTGATTCTTGGGCTCCCACTTTGGCGATTCGGATTCAGCAGGCAGGGGCTGGCAATGTACATTTTAAAAAGCCCCTTGTGTTGTTCTTCCAAGAAGATTCTGAGAAGCACTGCACTAGATGATCTTTTGTGTTCTTGTGAAGAACACAAAAAAGATGTAAGGCTAGCCAAACCCACTCCACCTCTACCCACCTGGTTCTGCTCCAAGAAAGCAAAGGATGTCTGGGTACTAGAACACTCTTCCCAAGCCCCATGTTTAGAAAGTTAGAGCTCCTAGGATATGGCATCTAGGAAATGGCAATTTTCAAATTAACATGTCTTCCCCTGTCCTGGAACATGTAATATAACTACATTCTTCTGTTTGACTTTTAGAGGCCTCTCCTATTGGACTGGTCCTAGTTAATTTCTCCAAACGGGAAGCACTGTATATTAGAAAGAGCAGAGCAGTCAGAGTCAGTCAGATTGGGAAGCAAAACTCACTAACTGTGTGACTTTGATCAAAATACTTAACATCTCTGAGAATGTTTCCTCACCTGCGAAATAAATATCACCTATCTAAGAAGATTAAGTGACAAACTCAATTAAAAAACACATAGAGGATCTGAGTAGATATTTCTCCAAAGAAGCTATACAAATGGCCAAGAATGCACAGAAAGAAGCTCAATATCATTAGCCATCAGGGAAATGCAAATCAAAACCACAAGATACCACTTTACACATACTAGGATGGCTAAAGTAAAAGACAGGCAATATCAAGTGCTAGTAAGGATGCAGAGAAACTGGATCCCTCATACACAGGTGGTAGAAATGCAAAATGGTGCAGCTTCTTTGGATAACAATCTGTCAGTTCCTCAAAAGGTTAGACACAGACTTACTATACGACCCAGCAATTTTACTTCTAGATATAAACCCAAGAAAATAGAAAACATTATGTCCACACAAAAACTTGTACACAAACATCCATAGCAGCATTATTCATAACAGCCAAAAGCAGAAACAATCCAAAAGTCCCTCAACTGATGAACAGATAAATAAATGTGGCATATCTATGAAATATTATTTGACCATGAAAAAGGAATAAAGTACTGATACATGCTACAATGTGGATGGACCTTGAAAACACGCTAAGTGAAAGAAGTCAGTCACAAAAAGAACACGTTATATATGGTTCCATTTATGTGACATGTCCAGAATAGGCAAATCTATGAAGACAGAAAGTGGATTAGTGGTTGTCTAAGGCTAGTGGAAGTTGAGAGGTAAAATAGAGAATGACTGATAATGGCTATGGGGTTTCTTTATGGGGTAATGAATATATTCTAAAATTAACTGTGGTGATGGCTGCACAACTCTTGTGAATATACGATAAACCATTGAATTATGCACTCCAAATGACTGAATTGTACAGCATATGAATTAAATTTCAATAAAGCTGTTATATTTTTTAAAAAAAGTACGTAGGAGCTGAATGCATTGCCTGGCATATAGTAAGGACTCAGTAAAAGGTAATAAGTTTATTATTGTGCCCTTATCTCTTCCTGATGCCACGCTAACCCTGGCTAGAAAAGGTAATAAGTTTATTATTGTGCCCTTATCTCTTCCTGATGCCACGCTAACCCTGGCTAGAATTACCACTAATACTGTAGAATATGTCAGGCTCATTGCTGGGAGCTGACTTTACACTCAGTGGAGGGTCACAGGTGAGTCCTGAAGGCTAATATTCCAGAACTAAGAATCTTCCTCCAATACTCAGGTAAATATATGACTCTTAGAAAAATAATGGCCTCCATTTATTGAACACTAACTATGTGCCCGGTATTGTGCTAGGAACTTTACAACTGTTTTCCTCATAAGAACCATACTAATGAAGAAACCAGAACTTAGGTTATGTAGCTTGTTTCAGGTCATATCAATAGTCAATGACAGAGCTGGTCTGTTCAACCTCAAGGCTTGTACTCATTTCCCTATACGCCTCACTATTCTTTCCTTTTACTTATCAATGTTTTACCTATCCTTTACAAATTAAGCAGTCTGATTTTTATGGATTGCCCCTTTCCTCTATACATTCTAGTAATGTCTAGTTTAATCAAATTAATATCTTTTACATAGTCTTGTGTGTTCTCAGATTGCTTCAAGTGTATACTCTTGAACATGGCAGGTGCTCAATAAATACTTCTTTAGTGAATGGTTGTTAAAATGTTTCCCCAAGCAGGTTCTTAAAGGATAGCTAGTGTGTCTTGTAGATCTCTTGATCCATCACACAGAGAAGGCTGGCCTATAGCTGGAGGACCAGACCTTGTCTGAAAATGGTTCTCAGATACACCATGCTCTTTGCCCAAGGACTAGAAGATTTCTCCTTAAAAAGAAGATCATGCTCACCTCATTATTACCTTATCAGAGTGTAGCATGGGAGCTGCCACATAGCTGGAGTTCAGAAAAGATTTGATGAGTTAAAGAGAAGACTGAGTCAGCACTCACTTTACTGGAGACACAGTAAGTACAGTCTTTCACAAGAAGGAACCCCAAGCCCATCTTCTCATGTTCCCATGAAAGCGAAGGGGGAGAGCAGGAAAGCTGACCTAGAACTTTAAGACAAGCTGTTGACCCTGCCTGTGGCTCTGGACTGTTGGTGTGGCACCCTCTCTGACCCAGGATCCCTCCTTTGACCACGCACCCAGGTGGAGCTTTCCAAAGCCCATGTTTCACCTTCATGCCATCAAAGATATGCAAATTTCCAATAAATTTATTCTTATAAATGTCAATTTTATAATTTGTTTGAATCAGGATCTAAATTAGATCCACACATTGCTATTGATATGTCTCAGAGATGGTAAAAATAATACGGGAGGTGGGGGGAGGAAGTAGATGGGGAGTATAGATAAAACGACATTGACCATGTTATTAAATATTGAAGGTAGCTGATGGTACATGGTAGTTCATTATACCATTTTGACTACTTTAAAAAAAATTCAAAGATAAGGCAAACTCTTAAGAATCTGTTACTATTACCTATAGACCCTTCAATACCCTATTTGAACCTCCCCTACTCTCCCCCTCTTGTAACTCTCAGAGAAGTAACATGCTCACAGGTATCTAGGTTCCCTCTGATTTGTCCTATACTTTGAGTTTGCCCTCTCCCCGTCACCCCCACCTATCCTCATCCTAACCAAAGCAGTATTCTTACAGCTCCAGAAATCCTCTAGGCAGGGCTGGCAACAAGAGGAAGGAGACTGCTCTCTCTGCCTCTCAGCCGGCTATGCTACTTGGTTGACCAAACTTGGTCCCTCTGTGCTCCCATCTCTACACCTGCTTGTCTCTCCTCTGCTTTTTCTTCAAGATGTTAAAAACTTCCAATAAAAAACAAATACAAAATGCTGTAATTAATAGCCAATTCCAAGCCAACCCAGCATCTCTACTAATAAACCTCAACACTTGCAAAAAGAACAATAAATTCTGCCCCTCTCTGGTTCTGAGGTGGTCTCTTTTATACACTCCGTGTGTGTGTATGTATGTGGGTAAGTGTGTCTACATATATATTTATTTTCCTTTATTTCCCATCCAGGGAGGGGCAGAATAATGAACTGCGTGCGTCAGGGAAGATGAATCTGAGATACTAGGGAGCAGTGCAGTAAAAAGATTAAAGTGTTATTATTGTTGGTTTTTTTCCCCCATGGTCCATTGTGACAGCTCGACCATCATCTGTAAAAAATGTCTCAGCGAGAGATAATCATCGGAAACTCAATAAAGCGTCAGGGGGAGCCTCAGCCCCCATCAATCACTGGGTGCCTGGAAAATTTCAGCCCTCTGTCTCCCTTCCTGCTATCCATATAAATGTCTCTAATATATTTTGTGTGGTGTGTGGGACCTATCCCTGATTTGGAACTTTTGATGAAAAAATATTTATACACGAAATATGTAAATCAGTTAAAAATCATACTAGTTCTTTGCCAGCCCATCCCACATTTTCTTATTTTTATAAATGCATCAAATTTATTCTTTTAAATAAAACATGTCAACTAGTCTATCTCCCTCTCCTAGTCAAATATATATATACAGGTTTGTAGGGGGAGAAGGATGGACACAATTAACCTAACTGGCTGATGCACTTAATCTTGAAGTTAGCAAAAAGCCCTGATGGACTGACAGTGTGTTGTCCATCCTGGTGACTCTATAGTGGCCAGCACTGCTGAGAAATTACATGCAGAACCACTGGCCCTGGAGGTGCGACAAGGCTCTGACAATGATGAGGAAGAGTCAGGGACATTATGAAAAATAATAACTTACCCAAACAGCTTTTGGCTTGGCAGATTCCCAAGCCTTCCAAGACTCTGAACAAGCAAGAGGTTCTGAGCTGACTACGTGTGGGGCACACACAGGCTGATATGGTTGCTGGGTTCTCTACAAGAGAGATGTTCTGCTGGTATTTGGCATTATCTCTCTGTCTCAGTGTCTTTAATGCCTACATCATAAGGTTGCTGTGAGCACACAGCAAGTATCAATAAATGTTGCCTATTGCTGCTACAGCTATCACCATCATTGTCATCTTATTATCACCTCTTCCTGCTTCTCCAGTCTGGAAGGAATCAGGTCTTGCAGTGCCCTCTTCTCTAGGACCCTCAAGGCTCCTCTTTGTCTAAAGGATATAAAGTCCCAGCATTTGCTCTGGATCCAGTTTATGGTGTCTTTACTGCTCATTATTCTCTAAAACAAATCCTGCTGTGTGGATGCTTCACCCTAACAAGTTCACTTGCTGGCCTGAAACATTTTTTTTTGTTTCCCATCTCTGAATGTTTTGGACATAAACATACCTCTTCTTGGCTCACACCCAACTACACCCACCGACAGGCCCTCCATAAAACCTTCTTATACTTCAAGGCTCAAATATCATTTTATTTCCTTGACTGAGTTCTGATAGTCCTTGTTATCCGTATCTCTGACTGGATCCTTGCTGAATATTATCTTGGTCATGTCTTCAATTTTAATGATTATTAATTACTGTTCTTGCTAGTATCTTATATTTGCATGATGCCTTGTATTTTCTCAAGTTCTTTCATAAGTAGTTCAATTTGATCTTTATAATAAACCTATGATATAGGAAACATTCTCTATAGATGAGAAAATCAAAACTCAGACAGATAAAGAGATCTGTCCAAGGTCATGCAGTCAGGTGATAGCCATTCCTTGGACTTTAAATAATGTTTGGTTCTTTGAAGGTAATAGTTTGCTACCACTGAAAAGCATTTGGAAGGCTGTGTCAAAGACTTCATGACGTTCTCATGAAGTTCCATGAGAGTATGATGAAGACGATGATATAAAAACAGAAATTTACATTAATAGAATTCCTTCTATGTTCTATGTTTTAGGCTAGAGATAAATATACTATCTCTAACTCTTTATTTTACAAATAAGGAGACAGAGCCTCTGAGGTACAGAAAATTGCTCTGTACACTCATAATACCATGGCATAAGCACACAGCCTCTCTGGGAGTAAAGCTTAAAGTGGCAAAATGAGGTCTCTTCCAGGGAGAAGAAGGTCCAGATGAATTTTTTAAAGCAGTTCAAGCTCAAGGCCACAACTAACACCTGTAGTCTAGATCATGCTACTCAAGAAATGGGGGCCTGTTAGAAATGCAAAATCTCAGGTCCCATCCCAAGACCTACTGGATCAGCATTTCTGGGAGTGCAGCCCAGGATTCTGTTTTAACAAGTTCTCTAGGTGATTTTTATTTCCTTGCAAGCCTTATTACTCCCATCTAAGTCTGTGCCCTCCCAGGGCACACATCCTCTCTGCCACACCTGGGTTGGGCTGGGCATGCAGTGGGTGCTGGATGGTTAACTTATACTATATAGATGAGCTAGGATGAGACCACTCCTTGGCATGTCCCAGGGATGGGGAGAAGTATTATAGCAGTTCCATTACCGCCAGTGGGGACTCTTAGCCATCTCCTGAACTCCAGGGCATTTGTCCACTGGTTTGTGATGCGCCAGCTTGCACCGTCCTGTCCCCCATCTGAAGACACAGAGATGGGGAGGTCAGCTGCAGCAGGACAGGACCTGTAGCTCCTGGAGCTGTAGGAAGGGGTCACCTGGGCAGGTGGGGTTGACTATGGCAGGTCCAGCCTAGAAAGCCAGGCCCACTACCCTCTCTCTCCAGAAGGGCCTATGCCAACCCAGTTTCTATACAACTCATCTTTATTCAGCTGCCACTTGGAGCTGAGAAGAGAAGCTGATTTATAGTATGCTCCAGCCACGTTTCTGCCATGTTTTATTGTTTTAATTGTACATATGAGAGGCGTTCAGAGTGCTCGCTTGCATTTCTGACAGCACCAGACACCCAATGTTCATAACAGTTACTTACAAGCAGCCAGAGGCATCCCCGGCTGGGCAACTTGTTTTCTGTTACCACTAATTTACTGCCTCCTCCACCTGAGGATTGGGGCCCACCACCCATCAGCCAGCCACAAGTGGAACTCTCCTGGAGTGGGCATGGGTGGGGCTCAAGGCATTGAATGGAATGTGGTCAAGACCAGAGGATGAGTTGGTAGAGAAGTAGCTGTGATCTTCATGTTTTCCTCCACATGTGTCCCCTCTGTATGCCTTTGCTCAAGCTGTGTCCCCTGCTTATAATATCTTTTTATCTCCCTCCCCGCCAAAGCCCAGTTCAAATCCCACTTCTTCTAAGTACATTACCTGCTCTGATGGTAAGCTTAGTTTCTAGAACCTTAAATTTCACACAGCTGACAGGGACCTTGGAGGCCATATAATCCAATGTCCCAGGGCAAGAATACCCTTTATAGACTCCCTGGTGGGCAGACATCTAGCCTCTCTCAGTGCCCCTTGAGTGGTTTGTCGCTCAGTACCTCCAAGGCAGGTACTGAGCCTTATACTGAGCCAAAACCTACCTCCGTAAAGAAATTCTTCATCAAAGGTCACTATGTTTTATACATGGTTATCTCTAGTCATCCTAACAACCCTATAAGATGGGTGTTGTTATCCCTACAAATGAGAAAACTGAAATTCAAGAACCTAAAGCCGCTTCATGAAGATCGCACAGCTAGTAAGTGACCGAATTTTGATGAATCATGACTGCCTGCCGCCAAAGCCTAACCTTTTTTTCAAGGACACCGTCATGCTTCTGAAGATGCCATGGACAGAGGAGTCAGGCCAACAAGGTTTCCATGCCAAACATTCCTGCATCACCCACATGAGCAGACCTGCCCTCTACCCAGATACATGAACACTGACAAGAGTAGAAGATACTGTGATGTGCCCAGCTGAGCAGGCTTCTTGCTAAGGAGCAATGGCCATATGTAAAATAGGAAAAGTATTTCTCTAGGAATGGAGCAATTAATTATAAAGTCTCGGCAAGGAGGGCACAAAAGTTTCTTTCCTCTCCAGCCTGTGCCTGTTCCGAGTAGGCAGAAAAGATATAGAGCCTCTCTGAGAGAAAACAAGGCAATTTCTCCAATGTTCTTTGGTCTCCATGTCTGGATCCTCTTTCCTCTTCATATCTTAAATGCTGGTACCCTGAGTGAGGGACTTGTCCTCTCACCCCCTCACTTTAACTCATTTCCTTAGGCAGTTTCAGTCCCATCCATTTTTTTTTTAACTATCAAGCAAATACCAGTGACTCCTAAATCCCTATCTCCTGCCAGACTTCTTCTTTGAACTCCAGACCCACATATCCAATTGTTCACCCAAATCAGAAATTGAGGTGTCACCATGGGCACCTTCTTCCATCAACTCCCACATTCCACTGAGAACTCGACTTCCTCCTAGTATTTTTCTAACATCTATTTTCTCGTTCCCAAAGATCACTTTTAGAAATCCTCAGAAATCATAAGTGCATTCTGGCAGAGAAGAGCATAGCTTCTCATCCAATTCTCAATTCTTTAACATCCCCTAAAAGTCAAGAGTCATTGCTAATCTCTTCCCTCCAATTCCTTCCCTGACACTCTGTCAGAATGGTCCATTTAAAATGTGAATGTAAGGTGAGCATTACACCGCTTAAAATCTTTTGATGGCTTTCAGAAAACACTGCGAGCTCCCTAGAACTGCTTTACAAGTTCCCTTCCACGTGGAATCCTACTTCCTTCTTTACTCTTACGTCTTGCTGTTCCTCTCAGAGCACTGTGACAGATGATTCTGCCTGCTGTCACCCAACCACCCCATGTCTTTGCATATGTTGCTCCTTCTGCTTGGTATATCCCTCTCTCAGTTGGCCTGGCAATTTCTGACTCATCTTTAAGACCCAATTCAAAGTCACTTACCCTGTGACACTTTCCAGACACCAGCCTGCCCTGAGGTAGAGCTCATCACTACCTGTATTAGCGCTATCTACATCTTTGTACATCTACCTTTGCATTTACTATTCTGTACTATGATGCCTTGTTCATAGTTCTGTCTTCTTACTTGACTAGGAGCACTGTTGAGGGGCTACACCATACATATTCACTTTTGTATTTCCAGGATCTGGCAGAGTGCCTGATACCTAGTAAGCACATGCTGAATTATAAACAAATTAACAAGCAATTACAACTATAGAGCACTTTACAATTCACACGTCACTGACATACTTTATCTCTCGATCTTTACAACAACACTGAAAAGGTAGACAAGGGATATATTACTGGAGTTTGGGGGGTCTTGCCAAGGTCACAAACTATAACTTGCCACTATCCTTCAGTACTGAGCACAGGCTGAGACCCAAAGAAATATCAATTAGATATTTAGTGAACTCGACAGACTCCGGCATTGACTCTATGCTTCAATAGTGAAGGACTGTCCAACTTTCTTGAGCTTGTGACTTTCCTGTGAATTTGCACAGACATACTCTAGGCAAGGGGCTTGCATCTCTTGTTCTACCCTATCTTTCTCACACATTCCATAAGTCAGGTAACTTCCTGTGAAAAAGTCAATCCAATCCAAAGAAAGGAGAACCACAGGATCCTTTTGTTTCTGTCTACATCAATGAGAATGACAGAGAGCTGGGTTATAGTGCCTTGCATACAGTAGGCAATCAATAAATACTGGTTGAATGGATGAAAGAATGAGATATCTTTAAATGGAAAAAGAAAAGAAAACTATGGCTCAGTAGGAGCTAAAGGTGTAGTCTGCTAAGCAGGGAGGAGAGCCCTGAGATGATACTAAAGGACTGTCCCTCTCTAGCCATAGATTTCATGAATTTGGAGAGCAGAACACATCCAAACTGATACACCAGAGAAACTCGAATGAGCTGCCAGAAAACTGTGGCAGGCAAAGTTAGCTTGGAATTAAAAAAAAAAAGTGCAAGCTGCAGAACAGTGAGTTTTATCAATGATCCTTGACCAAATTTCATGCAAGCTGCAGAACAGTGAGTTTTATTTCATGCAAGCTGCAGAACAGTGAGTTTTATCAATGATCCTTGACAAAATTTCTAGAATGTATTTTTTAAAACAGTTCTTAAACACTTAGGCACCCAGTATGGGTTTCCTAAGGGACAAGACCAGACCATGTAGAGTAACCTAAAATCCTTTTGGGAAGGGGTTCCTGGGCAAGAAAATATGACAAATATTAAACATTTTTATTTTAGCAAGAAATCTGAGAAAATCTCTCAAAATTTTATGGACATGATAATGATGGCTAGAAAAGAATAAAGTTTGGTGGATTTACAGTTGTGAATATTGAATAATACTTCAAAATTGTCCTGACCATGTGCTCTAGGGCTCTTAATAAGAGTCCTTATAAACATTTTAAGCAAAGACTAGCACATAAAGTACGTTATGACAGGGTTCTTGTCTAACTCAACAGTGCCTAAAACAGTGCCTGCTATATAGAAATGTGACCAATAAAATTTTTAACATTTATTTTTAAATTAATAAATGAATCTATAAAAAGCCTATTCAATAAATTTGCAGGTCATACAAAATGAGAAGAGACACTTAATATATTTATCTTTATTTCATGATGGATAAAACAGTCTTTTCCAATATTTTTGTTGTATATCTACCTACCTATCTAGAATATAGGTTGGTTAGCATGAGTTAAAAAAATTCAGAGGTGGCTGACCAAAATCAAAAAGAAAAGAGGAAGAAAAGAAGAAAGGAAGAAAGGAAGGAAGGAAGCAGGCATTGTTCCAGGCATTGCTGAGTTAGACTAGATCCCTGCCATGTATTTTATGTACTAGTCTTTGATTACAATGGAAGGAAGGAAGGAAGGAAGGAAGGAAGGAAGGAAGGAAGGAAGGAAAGGTTGAGAAGGAGGGAAAGAGGAGACGGAGGGAGGAAGGAAGGAGAAAATATTTAGAACACATAAACTACATACAGCCCATGGGTCAAATCCAGCCTGTTGCTTATTTTTGTAAATAAAGTTTTATTGGAACATATTCATGCATATTTGTTTGTTGTTGTCCATAGCTGCTTCCACACTATGACAGCCAAATAGTTGAGTAGTCACAACCAAGGCCGAAGGGGTCACAAAGCTTAAAATGTTTACTATCTGGCTTTTTCCAGAAAAAGTTTGTTGACCACTGATCTAGAAGATTGAATATAAGCATCAACCTGTAGGGAACCATTAGTACATAAAGATACAAAACTTGAATGCAGGAGGTGAAAACTGGTGCAATAGCAGAAGCTAGACTAGATGGCTTCACACTCTGAGATTCTATGAATTCAAAAATGTTTACTGAGCCCTGCTGGGATCCTGAGAGCAGGTGAGAAGGCACTCAATTAATTAATCCTCTCCCTTCTTCCTGGCCCTGCCCTCTCAGCAAACACTCTTCCCTTTTTTTTTTTTTTTGGTGAGAGCATCTGAATAGAAGACAGCCGAAGGCAGCAAAGCTGTGGCTGAGTAAGGAGAGGACAGCCCACAAGCTGAATCTCCTCATATCGGGCTGCAAACATAGGGCAATTTTGGTACTCATGAAATTTTCCTCTGTTTGAGATGTAAAGCAAACATAATTTCTCCAGTTCAGTGGGGAATCCAAGGAGGTATAGGTCATGGCCTGCAAAAGAAACTGTCAGTGAAGGAGGAAAGAAAGGACATGGGCAGATGAGAGTTCAAATAACCATACAAAAGGCCAAGATTTAGAGAACATTCAAAAGAGCAGTTGAGGGCAAGTTGCAATTATTGCCAAGTACAGAGAAGGCTTTGTGGAGGAACCAGTGGCAGCAAAGGAGCTTGAAAGAAGGAACGGTTTTAGAGAGATGGAGAAGCCAGGAAGGGTAACTTCACATCTCATCTAGGCAGCAATGCTCTGATGCTCTTGACATACCCCTCATGCTGCCAATCTGAGAACCTTGCTAGGGCAGCAACAACACCACTACTCTCTGGGCTACCACACTCACATTAGTATGGCAGCCTCCCTGACAGCTCTGATGGCTGAGCACACTGTTCCCCTTGCGTGAACCTCCCTCTAGGTCGATGTTCTGACCTCAGGCAGTCCGCATGGCTGGCTGTCCCCCTAGCTTCACTGCAGTCCTGCTAAGCTGCTCTGTTGCTGGAAACTGAGCAGAATCTCTGTCTCTATGAGTGATCCAGGGTAATGGGCAGGCAGGGAGGCCAGTCTGGACAGGCAAAAGCTCAACTATAAAGCAGTCATTTCTGTCTGCCACCAAAGCAACCTGCCCTTTTCTTGACCCTACTTTCGAAGAACTACTCACCAGAGGCAACATGGACTGACTTGCCCACATACCCTCCAATGGACACAGGACCAAGCCCTGGTAAGAAAGAGGCACACTGCCTCTTTCTTCTTCTGAAGACCAAATAACCAGCCACAAAGCACCCTGGGGTGAGCACTGATGATCACTCCATTTTATAAGCAGATAGAATTGTATTTTACATATAGGAGGAGATAAAAAGCAGTATTCAGAGTAGGGCTGAGAGACTTCTGAGGCTGAGGAAACCAGTGAGGCTACCTTCTAATTCTGGGACAGGGTAAGTTTGCTGGAAGTAGAAGAGGAATTAATCCACATTCCATGCAGTTGCCTTAATTATTTTGTGGAAACCTGTTCCATCTTGAGGCTCCACCGGCTGAGGTGTTTTTGGGAGAATACCAGTTGCAAGGTTCCCCCATTCTCAAATTCATAAAGTCAGGCCTCTAATTTTCTTCCCCAAGACTTCTGAAGTGACATAAATTATAGAACTCAAAGGGACTGTGAAAGGTATCTGTTCCAAGCCGTTTGGGTTATTCATGAGTTCCTAGAGGATAAGAGACTTGCAGACCCTCACTCTTGAGCTGCTGGTAGAACAGGAACAGAACAAGGCTACCTGGAAACCACAGGGAAAAGAGT
>NW_011889092.1:1681836-1735221 GCF_000151845.1 Pteropus vampyrus | reverse complement strand
ACTTTCGAAGAACTACTCACCAGAGGCAACATGGACTGACTTGCCCACATACCCTCCAATGGACACAGGACCAAGCCCTGGTAAGAAAGAGGCACACTGCCTCTTTCTTCTTCTGAAGACCAAATAACCAGCCACAAAGCACCCTGGGGTGAGCACTGATGATCACTCCATTTTATAAGCAGATAGAATTGTATTTTACATATAGGAGGAGATAAAAAGCAGTATTCAGAGTAGGGCTGAGAGACTTCTGAGGCTGAGGAAACCAGTGAGGCTACCTTCTAATTCTGGGACAGGGTAAGTTTGCTGGAAGTAGAAGAGGAATTAATCCACATTCCATGCAGTTGCCTTAATTATTTTGTGGAAACCTGTTCCATCTTGAGGCTCCACCGGCTGAGGTGTTTTTGGGAGAATACCAGTTGCAAGGTTCCCCCATTCTCAAATTCATAAAGTCAGGCCTCTAATTTTATTCCCCAAGACTTCTGAAGTGACATAAATTATAGAACTCAAAGGGACTGTGAAAGGTATCTGTTCCAAGCCGTTTGGGTTATTCATGAGTTCCTAGAGGATAAGAGACTTGCAGACCCTCACTCTTGAGCTGCTGGTAGAACAGGAACAGAACAAGGCTACCTGGAAACCACAGGGAAAAGAGTACTCAGAACGGCAAGGGAGCCCACACTTACCTTCCAAAGAATGAATTCCCTGTTCCTTGGCAGTTTTGTAAACACTGCTGAAATCATCTCCAAGGTTTGGGTCAGCACCAGCAGCAAGAAGGACCTGCACCACACTGAAAGAAATCAGAAAGACAGAAATGTCAAAAGCAGGAAAGGCCCAGGAAATAGAGACCCAGATTCTGAAGCATGTTTGGGAATTGGATTTGTCTGTGCTCGTGAGTGGTACAATGGAAAGAACATGAACTCTGTGAGTGTCAAAGACAGGGGTAGGAAAGCAGGCTCTGAAACTTACTGGCTCGGAGGCTCTGGAATTGCCAAAAGACATAAGAAAAGATGCTCAACGTCACTAAATCATGGGAGAAATGCAAATTAAAACCACAATGAGATACCATCTCATGCCTGTCAGAACGGCTATCATCAATAAATCGACAAATAAATGTTGGCGAGGATGTGGAGAAAAGGGAACCCTCGCGCACTATTGGTGGGATTGCAAATTGGTGCAGACACTATGGAAAACAGATGGAGGATCCTCAAAAAATTAAAAACAGAACTACCTTATGACCCCACAATTCTACTTCTGAGTATCTGAAAAAAATCCAAAACACTAATTTGAAAAGATATATGCACTTCTATGTTCATTGCAACATTATTTACAATAGCCAAGAGATGGAATCAACCTAAGTGCCCATCAACAGATGAATGGATAAAGAAAACATGGTATATACATACAATGGAACATAACTCAGCCATAAAAAAGAATGGAATCTTACCACTTGTGACAACATGGATAAACCTAGAGGATATTATGCTAAGTGAAACGTTAAAAAAAGAGGATATTATGCTAAGTCAGAGAAAGACAAATATATGATTTCACTTATACGTGGAATTTAAAGAACAAAGTAAATGAACAAAAAAACCAGAAACATACTCATACAGAGAACACATTGATGGATGCCAGATGGGAGGGAAGTTAGAGGCCTGGGTGAAAAAGGTGAAGGGATTAAGAAGTACAAACTGGTAGTTACAGAACAGTCACAGGTATGTAAAGTACAGCATAGAGAATATAGTCAATAAAAAAAAAGAGGCTCTGGACAAGTTATTTGACACCTAAGGCTTGGTTTCCACAACTATAAAAGAGAAAGTGTTTATTCAACAATTACTTATCAAATGTGTAATTACTATATTCTAGTCACCGTTCCAGGTGCTAGGGTCTGTGCCCTCGCAGAGCTTACAATCTTCTGGGAAGGACAACAATTTAGTGTAAACTTATAGCAAGGTGTGATAATGGCTATGATGGAAGAAGTACCATTCGCAATGAAAAACCAAGAGAAAGGATCAAGAAAGGCCTCCCAGAGCACATGGTATTTAAGGCATGGAAGAAATGAAGGCTGAATAGCCAGATCTGGGATGGTGAAGTGGGAGGAAACAATGCATTTACGAATCCTGGAGGCAAGAGCACAGTGCTGCACCTGAAGAAAGTAGAATTGGAGTAGAGAATATAAGGAGAAGAACAGTGGGAAATGAAGTAAGCCACCGAAGGGCTTAAAGAAGAAGTGACATGACAACATATGTTTTTCCTTCTCACCTCAAAAGATATACATACTTTAAAAAGTGCAAACTATATTGAAATATTAAATTAAAAAATGAAAGTTTCCCCTTATAGCCATCTCCTTAATCTAAGTTCCAATGGCAACTACTATTTATAATTTGGAATGTTTCTTTCCAAATCTTTGCTATTGGAAGAATCACTCCAGTGGCTGTGTGAGAATGGACCGGAGGGAGAAGGACAAGAGGCAGGAGCCTCCACAGTGTCGGTGTGAGGTTGAATCAGGTAAATTTATACAGCACCAAGCATAGTGTTTGACCCAGGAAGTACTCTGTGTATGTTAGCTTCCTTTCTATTATGTAATGTTCCAGCTTACGCTTTCCTTTTTTCCTAATATAAAAAAGGCTTATGTTCACTATAGAAAATTCAGAAAATGTACATAATCAAAAAGAAGAAAATGTTTTGGAATATATAACATCCAGCTTTTCAATATATGGTTTTTTTTTTTCCTACAAAAATGGGATCATACATAAACTCTCTCTAAACACACACATACATATACACTTTCCATGTTTTAAATATTGGTCTACCATACTGTTTTTCAATGACTGCATAGTATTACACTCTAAGACTATTCTATACTTTAGCCTATTATAAAACAATTATTTTTAATATCGCGATAACACAATATCTCCAATTATTTCCTTGGATAAATTCCTAGAAGATGAAGTTTTAGGTCAAAAGTATAAGCATTTTTAAGAGTTTTGATAAATTTTACTAAATTACCTTTCAGAAAGACTGTGCCAATTTTTATTCTCAGTAGCAAAGGAAGGAGGAGAATAAGTATTGTGCTTTTCTTTCACCAAAATAGGGTGTTTTTTTCTTTTTAATAACGTTGTAAGCTGGTAAACAGAAAATTAAATCACATTGCTGTTTTAACTTGCATTTCTTTGATTACTAGTGAGGATGGAATTTCAAAAAATATGTTTAACAGTCAGATGTGGTTTTTTTCCCCCCACGAATCCCTTATTCATGTCCTTTGTCCATTTTTTCTCTGAGTATGTTAATCTTTTGCTTACTGACCTTCAAACCTGCTAATGCTTTTGAAGGAATAAATGGCAAGAATTTTAAAAAATTACTCTAATTATCCTAATTTTTAAAAGGCCCAAGTATAGTTTTAATTTTCCTCTTTCTTGTTAGTTTTTCAATACCTGTAACTGACAGTGTTGATGATTTTCCCTGTACCACCTGGTCTGAATTTCATTTCCTTCAACACGGGACCTGGCTCAATTATTTCCCAAATGGATGAATGAATTTCAATAATTCCCATACATACAAACACACAGTTCTCACAGGTAAGTCAAAGAAGCAGAATCCACCTCCCATGTAGCTGAAGTTCTTCCACATCTGATCTAACATGGTCAGGTGAGGCTCCTGTGTCTATTCACCTTACCTAAAAGGATCTTAAGAATTACCTGCTCACAGGTAATTTATCCAGGATATGGATTAAGATCCCAAAGAAAAATGAGAAGGGTCTCTAAGCAGCTAAAATCCAAGTCAGAGCAGAGTCTGTCAGGTTCTTACTTGGAGACTATTTACTCTTATTTACATACAATTTGGATAAGATTGGTACTATTCTTTCTGACTTCCAGAAGATTAAAAGCCAAGAGGGGACAAAAAGGCTATTAAAGATAGGCAAACTAACTGAAAGTAGTGAGGAATAATAATTGATAAACAGTCAGTGTGGTACAGAGGTTAAGAACATTGGCTTTAAAATCTGGGACAATCTGAGCATCAAACATGAATAATGACAGCAGTGAATTATATAACCTATTGAGTAAAATACGATTACACGAGTCCATATTGAAAATACAAAGTCAGTGGGGCAGGAGAAAGGAAAGCTCTTCTTTACTGTAGTATGACAAGTAATAAATGTACAAGGAAGGATGAAATTAGAAAATCGTAATTTTGCCATGTCATAATTATCAGGGATAACAAGTTACCTAGCTCATATGGCTGTTAATGTATGTAAAGTATGTAATGTATGTAGAGTGCTTAGAATAGTGCCTGACATATAATAAGTGCTCAATAAACATTAGTTATTATTACTATATACCCGACGCTATGGTTGGGCTGTGGAGAAGTCAAGAGAATTATGAACTAAGACACTTAAATTAGGAAGACAGCATGCCATTTTACAACAAGTACAGAGAAACCTGGGTTCAAATCAAAGCTCTACCATTTACTGACTGTAATCTTACCAGAATAATGGAGACAATGATGCCTCCCTTTGGTTATGCGATAAGCAAGTAAAACTCCACAGTTCCTAGTACGTAGAAGAAGCTCCCAAAATATGAGCTCTCAGCTCTTTGTCCATATAATCCTAGTGATAACAACATGAATCTGGGCCAAAGTGCACACTAGACCACCTCCAGGATTCATGCTAGCACAGCCCTGTATTAAGAAGGCAGCTCTTCTAAATTCTGCACAAGTTGGCTTGTTTCAAAATCCAAATGAGAAAGGTTTGTTGATCTAAACTCAAAGGGACATAATTTGGTTAATCCTCAGCTGCTCTGTTCAATCACCATTCAATCACACCACTTCCCATGGCAGGCTGTCCCTCCAGGCAGCTAGTGTCACTAACTGTGCTACCTTGGCCTCTCCAGGTTCATGAGTATTGATTCCATCTGTCCAATTTGCAGGCTGCAAAATGTGTCCAAGCAACCAAGTATGTTGCCCTTGGCCCCAGAGGGCAGACAGCGGTCTGGCAGGATGGGGAGAGGAGAGTGATTGGGCTTGGCCCTGGGACTGCTAACCCAATCTAAGGGAATGGGCAATTCACTTCACAAACTTGGAGGCCAAAGAGGGTAAGCATCCAAGCTAGTGACTCATTCTACAACCTCAGTCAGAGAAGGTTCCCTTCTTTTCATAAAACTCAAAAGGCAGCAGCCCCACTGTGGAGTATAGCTATGACTAAATAAGCCATTGCATTTCAGTGGCCAAGAGTGGCACCAAATACATTGCAAAATGGCTAGTAGACTTTTTATCTAACAGTTATCACATACTTAATAAAGCATCTAATCCAGAGCTCCATGAGAATCAGGCCCTTCTTGAGGAAGCCATCCCAGATCAGGTGAGAGGGCTACATGACTATGGTTAGCTTTGGCAAACAAAGCTAGCTTTGATGCCCTGTGGGCTACAGCAGGGCAGAAGGGGGTAAGAGACTAGCTAGCTTAGAGAAAGCTAAGGCAAAACTGGCGAGAACAGGCCAAGCCCAGGGAGTGCCAAGAAGTTCAGTCAAAACAGAACCAAGGGCCGGAGACAAGGCAGCAGAGATGTGAGGCAGAGTCAGAAGCCAGATGAGATGGCAAGGACTAGAGGCTGAGGCAGAACAGCAGACCACAAACTTAGTAAGAAGCCAGAAACCAAGGAATACACTGGTACCAGAGGTCAAGGCAAGGCAAAAGAAGCAAAAACCAAGAGTAGCAGTCAGGAGACTGGAAACGAAGTGATTTCTGCCTCTTTGATGTTTTCTGCTGAAGCAGAAACAAATCCCCAAATTCAGAACAGCATTTGGGAGGTGACTTCCATGAGGAGTTGGTATGTTGTCCCACCTGGCTGACGAGGGGAATACAGCGTCAGCTATAAAATCAGAATCTGACGGGACAAAGGGAAGCGGGCACTGCTACTTGAGGTGATCCGCCAGAGGACAACTGCAGCCTCCCCTCTGTTCCGGTGCTGGCATGCTGGCTGCCATTTTGTAGGTTTAAGTATTATTGTCTTAAATGTAAGTAGCTGGTGCCAAATGGGCTCTGTTGTACAGGCTAGAACTTCATAGGTCTTAATAGCTGGATTAAAGGGAGCAGAGGATACTGTGGAAACATCTGTACTCAAAGGAACTACACTGACTACTCCACAGGTGCCCACTGGGCAAAAGCTTAAGAGTATCAGCAACTTTCCCAGCCAGCTCAAGATATGGCCTCTGGTGCTCTGTGGAAAGATATGCCTATCAATGCCAACATCAGCTTCAAAGGCTCAGAGATAATCTCCAGATGCCCTCGTTCCCTTACTAATTTGGGGAGTCAGAAAATGTTTGTAGCCCAAGAGAATGGGGGTTTGTCTTTTAGTGACTTAGCTGTAGTAGCAGTACTTGCCTTCTTGTGTGCCCATCAGAATCTATTCTGTTCTTATTTCCCCTCAAGTGAACTGACCAAAAAGAATGGGCCTTGTAAATACTGAAGGAGATGGTTGTGAGGGATAGCACTAACCTGACAGGCTGGCAGAGGATCAGCGATAGGATAGGGCTAGGCAACTGTCTCAGCCTTGCCCAGCCCTCTCCTACATGTGGGTCCAAACTAGGCCACAAGTAGTTTAGCTGAGGAAAACCTCCATCTTCCTTTCCTGAGCGCCAGCCCCTTTCTGGGCTACAGGCAGTTCCCAGACAAAGCTGAGAAAGTGAAGAGGATGGTGGTCCCTATATGGCAGTTCTTGGGACTCATGGAACTCCTTTTTGGAGCCACAGGCCCCATGAGGCTTGTTTTAATTTGCTGATCAGGTTGTAATTAGATTAGGGGTGGGAGCACATGTAGGAAGGTTGGCTCACACTGACCCTGATGAGCTCCCGCTTTCAGGAAAGTGGGGGAGTCACAATGCATGGGAGGACAGTTCCATCGATCGATGTTAAGGCTTTCTGCTCTCAGTGGCTGGAGGGGCTTGGGGTCATCACATTGTTTAGGAAAGAGCGAGGAAACCTGTGGTGTGAGCTGAGGCCTATGCTGGGCCAGGCGTGTGTCAAAGACGGCTGGTGAGCAGCTGGAGTTGGTGAAGCAAGAAGGGCAGTGATCCCAGCTCCATGTCATCCCCACACAATGTTAAGCTTTAGGAGAAGCTCCGCCAACTCCTCCTTCCCCCCGCCTCCCATCTCCAAAGCACAGAGTCGCTGTGATGAGTGTCACGGGTCCCAAGGAGAAGACAAAGAATTGACCTATTCTCAGTCCAATGCACACCTCGATGAGGGCAGGAAGCAAAGAGGTCACAGCTCAGGAGGTTTGCTGGAAAGTCAAATGAGCTGTGTCTCATCCAGTCTACTGGTCAGGAAAGCAGGGTGGCCGGACCAAAGGCAACAGCGTGTATTACGTTTAGAGGTCCTGTGGCATGGGGGATGAGCTGGAGGTAGAGAGGGTAGAGAGAGCAGTTTTCTTTTCAAAACCAGCTTCCTTAGTGAACAAACTCAAGATTAGGTTGGAAGCAAGGTACCTGTGGAGAAAACATGACCCAATTTCTTTAAGTGAGGATGATACTCTTTCGTTTACTTCCTTCAAAAGGTAAAGATCAGTAATCATAATAAAGCAGTCATAGTGTGTTAAGCACTATACATTCACTATTTCAGATCCACATAAGCACTTGCAGTGAGGTACTAGTTCCATTTTGTAAATGAATACACTGAGGCTCAGAAAGATAATATGAATTGCCCATGTGTACACATTAAATAAGCACACGAATCAAGAATCAAATACATGTCTGTCTAGGGCCAAATCTGGTATACATTCCCCTAAACCACACTGGTTCTCACTTAGTCAACCATTCATGGATCTGTTGTGCCACCTCATATTTACTGAGCCCCTGCTATGTACCAGGCACAGGGATATTTTCAGATGGTCATTAAAGTAAAGCAGGTCATAGCAGCTAGCTAGGATAAGAGTAAGTCCAACTCAGATGGAAAAGGGTCAAAATTAATTGTGGGCCCAGTCAAGTTGAGATAATTTGGGGCAAGGCTCAAGAAAGGCACAGCACATTAAGCAGAGGGCCACAGAATCATGATTACCCATCACAGAGTTTCTAGGACAACCTCAATTTCACACTCTCAGTCTAGTTTTAAATATCCTTCCATGTCTTTAAATCTGTGGTTCATAACATATGGTCACCAAATCTACAGGCCAATATTGTTAAGCCCTGGTTGTTAGGGATTCTTACCACAGTACTGGCCCAGACTAGGCTCTCTCTATGCAAATGATCCATAAAGGTACGATGGGGCTGGTTCATTTCTTAGACTTTGGATAAAATTAACAATAAGAAAACCAAAAATATTAATAACAGCAGCAGATACCTACTGTGTACTATGTGCTAGGCACCGCACTAAGCAGTTTTATATGCATTAATCTTTACAACCACCCTATGTTGGGGTAAGTACTATTATTATTCTCATCGTGCAGATGAGAAAACAGAGCTAGTAAGAGGTGGAGCTAGGTTTTAAACTCAACCAGTTTCCTTCCAGAGCCCTTACTTCTCATCACTATGTCACACAACTAGACTGTGCTCCCCAAAGCAGGGGCTGTGTCTGACCATCTGTTTCCTTGCACACAAGGTCTGGTACAGGCCAGTAAATATTTGTTGAATCAATTCACTTATGGGGCCTTAACACTGCACTGTTGATACATACCTTGAGTTTTCAGTCAGCTCCTGCGCTTTACTTGCTAGTATTGCTAAGATAAGTCCCCCTTCCCGAATTTTACACTTAGTTTGGGGGTTTAATTATAAACCGAAACACTCATCTCTATTCTTTATCACCACATGTTTAATCATTGCTCTAGCTCACTGAGTTCTTTATGTCTCAGATTCTTTCACTCAACATATTCACTACCTCTTAAAACTTCATTTAATCTGCCAATTGAATTGGAATTTATCCATGGTCTCAATGGAGTCAGTGATATAACTACTGAATAGGACAGAGCCCCGTGGCTCTGATGTCTCTAACAAAGCGGTGAAGGAGTGGATCATCTCACAGTCCCTAGAAATGGAACACCCTTTCCCCAAGCAGCTGGACTGGATGCTTTCCTGGCCCCAACTGAACACAGAACCCTAGGACAGGATATAGTGCTGGAGAAGGGGGTGGGGGCACCCTGAGACTGTCATGTTAGGCAAATGAGCTGGCACTGCTTTTCAGGGAGCAGTGTCTTGGGTTGCCTGAGGTCAAAGCATGCATCTGCCAAACTAGAATTGGGTGCATGTTGGAATTGGAATATCATTACTACGAAACAGGATTATCTTGAGCAACGATTCCAAATGGGATTAGAAATGACTCTTTGTTACTCAGAGATAATCAGCAACAGCAGCAGTGGTGGAAGAAACGTCAAGCTCGGCACACTTTTCTGGGAGCATGGTGTTGGCATTCCGGGCACCTGGCCAGCACTCTCACCCACCCTTCCTTGCTGGGAAATACTGGGCACTGTCCTGCATTGGGCAGGTGGCCACCTGGGACAAGAGCCAGAGCCAATCAAAGCGCTCTGCTCTGGGGTCCCATGTTCTAGGCCCAGCTTCTCAGATAAAAAGGACTAGTAAAAAAATCTCCAAAGCCCTCCTGTAGCAATAATAATGATTAAGGCACTCCCACTCCTACTATACTACCACTAACTAAAGTAGCAAACCGTTATCAATTGATTACTATATGGTAGGCATTGCTCTAAACACTTTACATATATTTACACATTTAAACCTCAAAACAGCCTTTTGAGGTAGATCTACTTATTCTCTCTATTTTATGGCTGAGTAAATAATCACAGGTAAGTGAAAGACATTGCTAAGGTATGTAACTAGTAAGAGAAAGAGCTTGACATTGAACTCAGGTAATTTGGCTCTAGAGCTCACAGCTGTACCACACATACTAGACTCTCACAGCCTGAGTGAATCACAGTCAATGTTGGATAAGGTCTTTTCCTTCATACTCTCTGGTTTTCAGACCCTGCCAGTTCTTTCTATTAGCTCTGGCACATTCTTTCCTCTCACCTGTGTGAACTTACGCTCATAATGGTCCTTCTTCCAAAAGTGGTGTCCTTCTATTCTCCACCTTTATGAATCAAAATCCTGTCCATCTTTCAAGGCCCACCCATGTGAAAAGGCCTCCTTTCACAATTTCCCCCTAGCATTCTAGGTATGGCCTTCTCTGGGGCACTGACCCATTCTGCCTCCTTCTCCAGTTAAAGTGAGACTCGTTTTATCCCTTTTCTGTCAGCTTTCTCAGACCAGGCAAGTGATTTATCTGTTTTCAGATTTCTCATAATCATCCAGTACATAGTTGTTCATTAAGAAACCCTGACTGAGCAAACTTGACTCCTGGTCACGGCACCCGTTGGTCCATCCCATAGCCTTGCTCCCTGCCCCTTCCCTCCACAGGCAGTACAGTTCAGTGTAAAGAATCAGAGCTCGGAGTTCAGAGACCTAGCTTCAAATCCTGGCTCCCTCGTTTGCTTACTGGACAACCTTGGGCATCTCTGAGCTTCATTTTCCCTATCTGTAAAATTGGGATGATAATCCCTCCCTTTTAGGGTTGTAGTGAGAATTAGAGCCAACATGGGAAGTACTCAAAATAGGCCAGGCACGCAGATGGTACCAGGTCAACCACAGCCATCATCACTACCTTCAGATCAGATAGCACAAAACCCAGCCTTCTCAGGCTGAAGTGAGCACTACCCAGCAGCAAGCAGCCAAGCCACAACTAGGCCGGGGACCCTGGGAAGAGACTGTAGGCCTCTAAAGCATGAGATACCTCCACGTGATCAGGCACCCTAAAGATCTGCATTGAAGCACAGGTGCAGGACTTCTCTACCTACTCTGTCTCTGGTCAGCCAGCAAGGAAGGAGAGTCTTCCAGGGAAGCTGTCCCTGGTCCAGCTGCAAGAACAGCATTGGCTCTTTGCTCTAAGAACACCTGTGGAACTGTAAGCCCCACAAAGAAAGGCCTCTAAATCCCCTCCTGCAGGACAGCAATCTGGCTTGGGCTGCTGGTTTCTTAAAGATAGAGTTTAATGCCCTCCCTCTCCCTTAGTAAGGTGTAGGGAAAATAAGCAAATGCTAAAAATAAATGACTGCTGTAAGAGGGAATTAAATGGTCTTTAGCTAAGGATGGCGGCATTTTAAAATTAACAAAGCCCAGGTACCACATCCAGGAAGGCCTTGGCAAATGCGTGTTATCTACTCATTAGCTCAGCTCCTCAGGGACCCTGGCCAAGCAGGGAAGGCATTGCCGGGAAGCAGTCCTTCCGATGCTGATGAAATGTACTCAGGGAGCAAACGCAGGAGGAGGGAGGGAGACTCTTGTGGGGAATTTCAAACAGTTCTGCTGTAGCTCTGCCTCACGGTCTCACCTTCTCTGAGGCAGGGGCTTTCAAAGCAACCAGCAAGCCCAGTAGTCTACTGCATGCATGTACCAAATTTGTCTGTTCACCAGATGATAGACATTTGAGTACTTTCTAGTTTGGGGCAATTATGAATAATAAAGCTACTATAAGTATTTGCATACAGGTCTTTTTGCAGATGTGTTTTTATTTTTCATGGACACATACCTAGGAGTTGGTAATACTGGGTGCATAGTAAATATGTTTTACCTTTATAAGAAACTGCCAAAGTGTTTTCCAAAGTGGCTATACAGTTACGCACTCCGATCGGCGATGATGACAGCTGTTTTGCAACTTTGTCAACACTTGGTATTGTCAGTTTTTCTAAATTTTAGCCACTGTAGGTGTGTAGTGTTATCATGATTTTAATTTGCATTTCCCTAAATGACTAATGCGAGTATCTTTTTATGTGCTTATCTGCCACCTATCTACCTCTTCTTTGATGAAGTGTCTGATTAAATCTTTTGCTCATTTAAAAAAAATCGGATTGTCTTTTTTAAATTGATTTATAAGAGTTCTTTATATCTTCTGGATACTATTTCTTTAGCAGGCATATATTTTGACAGCTTCTTTTCTGAGGAATTATAAAGTATAAGGATATAAATCAAACCATTTTTCTTCCAAACCACTGTCCTCTGCACATACACACTGATGAAGGGAACAGGAAAGACTTAAACTTTCAATCGATAAATACCTTAGTGCCATCGGACAGAGGGTCAAGCAGTACTTGGTACCTGTTAAAACTCATGAGACTATTTTTACCTCCACTATAAGCACCCAACCAACACTGTAGGCTTTAAGGAAAGCTACATCTGGAGGAATGTCTGTCCTATGAAATCTTTTGGCCTCCCAGGTTCTGCACCTCCCAAAGCCCTGTTCTGGTCCACCAGGCTCCTGGAATGGTCAACAGTCGTCACACTCCATTGCTGGCCATTGTCTACTGGGAAAGGTAGGAGGCTCCCAAACCATCCCTCAGTGAAAGAGCAAACAGTGGGGCCTGTGGCTGCTTGGACATCAAAGTTGAGCAAACAGGCCTGGCAGGCCCTGCCTCTCCGCCTACACATCCTGCAAATGCCATCTGAAGGAGCTTCCCTGAGGGGGGTCATGACTTTCAGCATGTCATGGCACACATCAAAGTTTGCACCACACACGAACTGGGTGCATGGGTTCGAATCAAGTAGCCCAAGAGCGGATACTCAGCCATTGTGTCCAATTTTAATCCTGTGTTTTCTCAAGTAATTAAGCCTTCTTGCTTATGAACTTGTGACTAAGTAAAGCATCACTGAGAGGTTGTAACATCAAAGTGCCTTCCACCGTCTGTCCATGTTTGGTAAAATTGGATTTCTTTCTCTTCTTAAAGAAAAACTAATTGAATTTAGCTGAAGGCTGGGTATATTTGCACGAGCCGGTGAAGGCTAGGCTAAGTCAGAGTGATCATCCTGGGACCCTGTGGCTTAGCCTTTAGCTGGGCTGGGTCAGAGTGCAACACAGAATGAGGCACCCAGACTCAGGCTAAAACCGTGCCTGTAGCAAGAGGCTTATTGGAGGACTTACTGTGAGAGGGGTCCAGTCCCCCAGTGACTGGTCCTCAAGTCAACAGTACACCCAAGCTGTTACTAGGGCTGGCAAAAGGATTGTCCTAGCAGAATGTTGGCAAATCTTTGGCAGAATGGCTACTGAACACAATGGCCATCACATTACTTAAGTCCTTGATGTCAGCAGTCCAAGTAAGCTTCTTAAGGCAAAGACTGTGATGCTTATTATCTGAATCCCCCCATAGCATAGCACATAAACGCCTGACACAGTATAGTCTGAAAAAATGTTTGCCAGATGCATGAAATGATAATATAAAGAGATGTCAAAATAAAGTTCTTCGCTCCTGAAGAACCAAAACTCTGTATCCCTTGTTTGGTATGCTGATCCGGAAACTTCAATCTAAATTAATACTTGATTCAACTAATTACCTGATTTACAGTGAATGCAACATGGTCCCATTTATGTAAAATCACACACACACATGTACACACACAAAGTTCAATCTCTAAATAGAGGAAATTCAGTTGACGGCTACTTTCTTCTCTATATTATTTTTACAAAAATAATAAACCTATTTTTGGAAAAGAAAATCTCTGGTTCGATCCTGATACAATTATCTTTCCTTTTACCAATATGATTTCTGATCTTGATCCAGTTTTAACTCTCCTGTGTACATTTATATCTGCATTTTAATTTATGTCACCTCAAACTCTTTTTGGAAATAAATAAAGGAGGAAATTATAAATTAAGTTCTTATACACACTTTTAAAATTCTGTTTCATAGCACTGTTTTTTCTATTCAAAATTAAATAGTACTATCTTTACTATTCAAAATTAAGTAAATAATAAATACATATATAAATAAAAGTTCACAAGAAGATAATCTCCTTAAGAATAGAGACTATTGTGTTCTATATCCCTAAGGACTAAACACATTAAGCAGGCGCTCACTAAAGGCAGTTGAGGGTAAAATGATTGGGCTACTCTAAGGATCTCTCCCTTGAGCTTGTGGGCTGCCAGCATACTAAAGGAGGTGAAGGTTCTCCGCTTTCAGAAGAGAAATCTGATGAAAGGGGTGCTGCCCCTCTACTTTCCCTTCATCCAAATCCAATCAAAGGTGGTAGCATTTCAGGCCTGGCCAACACAATTCCAGAGGGTTTGGTATCTGATTAGATGAGAATCAGTGCACTTCTAACAGGGAGAAACTTTCTGGCAGACTGTGTTCATATGATGTGATAATCCTTCAGGACTACTCGTATGGCACCTTACCAATGGGGCCCATTCACTCTGACTAATGTACTCTTGAGATTTCCTTTTACCAGATTCTACTTTTTCTTTTTTCCACAGCACTTCTTACTTTCTAATATATTATGTGGTTTACTTATATATTACATTTGTTTATTGTCTATCCCTGCCTCTCTCTACTCAGGGACCACTATCTATATAGAAATAAGCTCTATGGGGGCAGAAATCTTTGTCAAGAACAGTGCCTGGGAAACAGTAGGTGCCCCCCCGCCCCAAATTTGTGATATGAATAAATAAATCCAACCTGGGAGTATGCTATTTTCACTAAAAGAGGAGGGCACAAAATGGATGCTTAAAACACCAATAATTAGTCTTAGGAACCAAAGCAAATAAATACAAGCTAAAACTCACTTTGCTTAAGGAGCATCACTACTTTGCGAATGGCCCTGGACAAAGACAATCAGTTAAACCAACAACTCATTAGATTCAGAAAGAAATGTCCCCAAAGCACATCCACTAGCTATCTGCTCACTGACTGACAGTACTCTTAAGTATAGTGTTATTTCCAATTCTGTCTCAAGACTGAAAATACTACACATAAGGGCATCCCCCTTCATTTACTCCACCACTGGCTGTCTCTTGCAAATGGAGACACCTGCAAGCTGGGAGAGACCGGTGGGTGGAGTGGAAGTGGTGGTAGGTAGAGTATCAGTGGTAGAATAAACAAATGTGTTTGTGTGTAGAGGGGTCTAATGTGGGCAGCAGAGAATAACAACTCACCATTTGTAACCTATAGCACATACATTATCTCATTTGATTCTCACAAGCCCATAGCGAAAATCTACTCTGCTGCCAAATTCAGTCCTCTCACACCCTCTGCTTTAATAACATCCTGTCTGCACTGCTCTGACATCATTGATTACGCTACACTCTGTCTTTCTACCTGCCCTCTTTTCCACATTAGGCTGCAAGCTCTCAAGGTCTCTGATTCCCCAATGATTAGCAGAGAGCCTGGCTCAGAGTAAATATTTACCAAATGTTTGTAGACATGATTTCAGGTGGATAAATAGGGTGTCCACAGAATTCTGAAATTCAACTAAAGGTCAGAACCAGAACTGGATTCCAGGTCTCTAAACTTCAAAGTCGATTTACATCAATTTTTCTTTTAAAGACTAAGTGATAGAAGCTGAAGAGGCAAATAAGGAAATGGAATGCTGAGAATAAGTTCATGATAGAGAAGCAGAGAAGAGAGACCTATCTTAAGTACAGCTAAGTCTCAAGGGCTGTCTGAGGCAGTGCCACGCTTATATTTTAAAACTCTTGTTTTGTTGGTTTCCACCACATTTATGACTCTTCTAAAGGTGATCAGGAATGGCAGATGTAAAGCCTTAAAGATCTGGTTGAAGGAAAAATTTAAATTGGTACCTGTAACTATCTACTTAAGTGCCCAGTTTGTTTTCTTAGAAAGCATTTTTTTTTTTTTGCTCTTATTTAATCAGTTCTTTTGCACAATTTATCCCACAGCTAAAGAGTGGGATAAAAATATAGCATCTTGCACTAGCCTGGGATCTGGCAGAGGGAGGCAGCAGTGAGGTATAGTAAGACATACAAACTCTGCCAGGCAGCCAGCCAGACCAGGTTCTAAACCGTGTCTGTGTGATCTTAGACAAATCACTTAATCTTTTTGGGCTTCGGTTTTCTCAGCTGCAAAATAATAATAACAACAACAACAACAACAACAACAACAATAATAATAAAATATGTTGTGGGGTGGTTGTGAGAATTAACAACAACAACAACAATAATAATAATAAAATAAAATATGTTGTGGGGTGGTTGTGAGAATTAACAACAACAACAATAATAATAATAAAATAAAATATGTTGTGGGGTGGTTGTGAGAATTAGCAATAATTATACAAAGTGGACTATTTTGATCTTTATAAAATAGCTACACCTTGAAGGAATTGGGGGAGCAGTTAGAAAAATTGCAGGGCTTCCAATGGGAGGGCAAGAATGCCCCCCATCTTCCCTAATTTCCATCAGAACCTTCAAAAGAAAAGCCCAGAGGATCCCTTGCTGGGGACAGTGACTGTAGACTTCTCAACACAGACAGATGGTGAGTAACAAAAACATGATGCTAACTTGCGCATGTACACTTACAATAGTCTTTCAAACATTTTGTTGCTTCAATAATGCAAAAGACTCACCTAAGGTCACAAAGCCACTGAATGACGGAGCTAGGATCCACAGCTACATCTTCCCTCTCTACATCTCCTATACCCTCCATTACATCAGGTGTAGACCAGTCCATCGCCCTGCCTCTGAAGAAGAGAGCAGGGGGACAGGCAAGGGCGGGAGAGGGTTTAGGAATATGGTCTGCAGAGATCTGGCTAAGGGAGCCTTATGTGGAAGATCTCTCACCTGTCGTTTCGGCTAATGGCGGCCACCATGAGTGCTGTCCAGCCAAGTTTGTGCCTTGCATTGACATCTGCACCTTCTGACAACAGCCTAGAAAGAGAAAGAGACATATTTTCAGTATATGGCTCATCATGGACCTAAGAATGGAATAAATGACAGTTAACAAACAGGGAGGCTGAATGAAACCAAAAAACAGAGGCCTCTGAGAACTAAATACCCATCCCAGCTCCTCTGACAACTCTCCCCAATCCCAGGCTTCCCCTACCTCTCCCTCTTCCCTGAAATGAGTCTGACGTATGCTGTTATCATCCCAGTCTCATGAGGAAAGAATGTGCCTTCCCTACATTAATACCCTGACATTCCCACTCCCGCAGTCCAGAATGCTCTTTTCCTGCTTCTTTGCCTATTCTAATCCTACTTTTATACTATGAGATACAATCCTGGCCTGAGGACACTCCCTGAGAAGGCTTCCTATGCTCATCCAATCCACAGATGTCTCCTCCTTCCTTAGAATTTCCCTGTCCTTAGCACCAAATGCCCAGTGATGCTCCTTATCTAGATAGTTCCCAGTTTACACAAGGATCACACTCAAGTTTATCTGTATGGTGGCTGATTGGAAATTGAAAATCTTTAAACCCAAGGAGTGTCAGAAACGCTAAATTAGGTTTCTAGGAGAGTCCACATGAGCCTATTTGACTCTATATGCCAGCGCCTAACATGTAATAGGAACTCAGTAGTTGTTGGATAAATTAACAAACAGGGTTTTGAGTATACCACTAAAAGCCTGAATTCTGGGTCCCACGAACAGGGGGCCCTACAATGTAGGGGTGGATAGAGAGAAAGTGGGTAAATAGAATCAACTCTTACTGAGCACCTACTACAAGTAGGAACTGCCCTTGGAATGTTACATACATCCTCTCATTCCTTCTTCATACAAGCTTAAGGAGCTGATACTAATCTCCTCTTTTCACGGATGAGGTAACAGGTTCAGTAAGGTGAAATGACTCACTGAAGGTCACAAAGCTAGTAAAGGGGCAATTCAGTGACTGGAACCTAGGTCGATAATGGCTCTTGGGCCTGAACCCTTCTCACCTCACCATCCTTCCTCTAGACTGAATCTGGCTGCATGTCACGTGGAAGACAAAAGATGAAACTGACATCAACAAATCCACATGATATGTGCTTGGTCCTGTGCTAGACTCTAGGATGGGGGTGAGGAGAAGACATGGGGTCTTGCCTGGGGAAGTGTACAATTTGGTTGTGAGGGAGGACTCAGGACAGAAGGAAACTAAAGCCTGCAGTGTGTGGTTTCCCACCAGAGGTGCTACAGGAGGTCAGAAAAAGGGGAGACCAAAAGTCAAGAGTGATTCACCAACAAGACAGGATCTGCTTATGAGGATTGGTGGGGACAGTGTTTGGGGGACCTGGGGAGCTGTCTACTCTTTAGTGGGTTCTAGATGAAAGCGGACTGGCAGAGACTTCAGAGGCCTGGGGTTGAGTCCTAGCACCATTCTTGTCTACAATCGTAGTAAATGCTCCTCTGGAACAAGCCAAATAAAACCTCTGTTCTGTTGAAGTAAGTGGGTGACTAAGGCTAGAGCGAATGAGGCGACACAAAGCCTGAGGGGGAGGGGGATGACAGACCAGCAAGCACATACCTGTATGTCGGACATGTGCTATGAATAAGGACCACAGGTTACAAGTGTACAACCAGAAACCTAACCCAGTCTTAGTGACCCGGGGGCCTCTCTTGAGGAGGTTGTGATAGAGTTAGACAAAAGGCAGTGAGGGAGAAGGAGTGTTACAGGCAGAGGTAAATCCTCTCACCCGGAGGAGAAGGCAGTGTTGGGATGTGAGGCCCTGAAAGGGGTTTGGCATAACTGGGGCACAAAATGTGAGAGTATCAAGAGAGAGGAGGCTGGGAAACCCTCATCTCTTGCCTCTAATTTGAGAATTTCTTTTGGTAAAAATCCTGGGCCTCTTACCGCATACACTGTTAAGCTCGTTTTATGCAGGAACAATTTTCTATGGCTGAGAATGTTAAAGAGGCTAACAACCCTGGGGATGAATTTTCTGTGAGACGAAAATCGCTTTTTGAACAAAACCATCTTTCTAATTTACAAACCTTTCCTAATTTAACAGGCCAAGTGGTGCTGTGGAGAGCACAGGGTTCTGAGAGTTAAGAGGCTGGAGTTCTGATCTAAACCCTGCTTCTGATCAGAAGGGGTTACGTCTCTGGTCTTTAGTCCAGAAGACTGGAATATCAGGACCAGCTGAAGCAAACTGAAGAGGTTTATCATGGGAAAGACCGGAACTGTGCCTTGAAGAACGGGAACAGTTGAGAAATAAGGGAGGAAATGCATGGCAGTCAGGACAAAAGGAATTGGATACTTATTCAGAAGCAGGGAACAATAGGAAGGTACATTCAGAGACCATCAAGCAGATCCATCTGGGTGACAGTTCACAGCAGAGAAACAGAGAGGTGCCGAAGTATGCAGGGCCTACAACAGGGTCTCGAGGGCCAAGCTAGGAGTGGCCATAACCTTTTTTGAGCCATGTACTTCTTTATGATCAAAACTGACAATTCTCCAGAAATGTGCACAGGAGCACATACCCACCCACCTGCCCCAATTTTTTTTTTTCTTACAGTGTCCAAGGGTTTTACAGGTACTGGTGAAATCAATAGTGGACCCTAGATTAAAAACCCAATCTAAAGAGTTGACAAATGCCTGGCAGGCATGCTGTTCTACGCACTTGCATCTCAGTCAGAAATGACGAAATCTCTCTAAGCAGCTTTTTCCTGTGGAGCCTTTGAAAGAGTATCAGAATCCTCCTCAACACTGGTTCCAATCAGCCACCATCAATCAACTTAAGTTGGCAACAGAGACGAATCCCATTTGCCATTCCTTAGATTCTCACCATAGGTAGTGGGGTTGTCATTGAAGGTTTTGGGGCAAAAGAAATTATAAAATTAACCTAATGGCTTAAGCAGGCTGAATTTAAAAGGGGAGAGGGTAGACAATGGGGACAAGTCTCAGTTTGGAAACTGCTGTAATATAGACCAAGGGAGATGAGCTAGGGCAGGGAAATGAGAAAGTAGGCGTGGCTAGGAGAAACAGCATAGCCAGAATCTTTCATGACTTTAGTGGCTCAATGACCCATATTCCCCTGTCTGGACATAGAGAATTCTGGAAGCTGCTCTGCTCTGGAGACAGGGCTAAAGGAAGAAGATTGAGATGCCTCCTTCACCTCCCACCCCTTGAGGGCTGAGTGTAGGATAACAAAAAGAAAAGGATGAGTGAAGGGGTTTGGAGTAAGTTAGACTCAAATTTAAATTCTGGTTCAGCTGGATAACTCTGAGCAAATCAATTCTCTGAATCTCAGTTTTTCTCATCTATCAAATAGGAATGATAATCTCCAATTTGCAGGGATCCCAGCCCAATGCCTGGCATATAGCAGGTATTCAATACAGTTGGTTTCTGCCTGCCATCCTACCCTACTTCTATCCCTTTGATGGAACACAGTGCTCTGGTCTCAAGCTGGTAAGTGGCAGGTTGGCCAATACCCAAAGATTCTAAGACAGGGTCACACAGGATGACCTGGGGAAATTCAGCCAGGCTAGATCTAGGCATTCCTTTGTTCATTTATTTAACAAACATGTGCACATACTCACTGTGCCCAACCACCTGCTGGCTACTTACAAGGAGATAAGAAAAAGGTTCTTGCTTTCTAGGACCTGAGTAAAGTAGGGTTTTATACATGTGTGTGTGCGCGCATGTGTGCGTGTGTGTGTTTTCACAAATAATTGTTTTAAGATATGCTCATACTGCTAAGTATACATTAGTTCCATTTTTAAAATTCCACCAGCAGGACGGGTGTGCTTGTGTACCACTCTCCCAGCCAACACCTGCCAGTAGCCAGCTTCCTAATCACTGCAGATCCAATAGGTATAAAGGGATCTCGCATTATTGTTTTAATTTGCATGTCGCTGATTACCAACAATTTTGAGCTACTTGTTATCTGTGTGTTAGCATTTTGGGGTTTCTTTTAAGAGGAAATACTGCTGAGAGAGAGGGCTTCTCCAAACTTGCTAATCCTCTTCATTAATAGGCAGAGTCAGGAGACCTGGATTCTAGTTCCAGTTCTGCTACCTCCTACTCTAACACCCTAGGGAATCATATCATTTTTCTTAGCTTCAGTCTCTTCACAGGCCCACTAGGGCAGGAAAGGGCTCTATAAACCTGAGGGGTCATTTGTAGGAGGCAAATCTTAGTGTTAGGTGAGACTCCAGCTTTTAACTGCCCAGCTTCCTGACCGAGCATCATTTTTTGCAGCCTCTTGGGGGCTGAGGTGTAATGGAAAGAGCAATGACCCTGGATCCAAGGCTGGAATTCAGATTCTGTGAAATGGGGAATATTAATCCCTATTGTTCAAGGTGGTTGTAAGGATTAAAAGAGAGAGACGTGTTGTAACTCCATAAGAAGTGGTGGCACCTGGTACATCAAGGAAGGACCAAAACAAACGTAAATACCACTACAAGTTAGTCAAACCACAAACAACTTTTCCTCTTTCAGAGCTGGGTGGGTCCCTCCCCCCTTCCCCTTTGTGTGCACATCAGCCCCCGAAAGTTGGGATTTCACAAACCCAGGTCTCCTCCATTTCATTTTGTCGCTTTGCAAGTGAATGCCCAGTGAGCAGTCATTTCAAAGTCCTGGGCCAGCTCTGCGGGTGACTGCTTGCTGAGAGTGGCTGAAAGGGCCTCTGAGGCCTGAGAAAGCCACCCTTGCTCTCCCCTGTGATTTTCACCAACGAACAAAATGCGGCAAGTGAATTAATCTCTTTTAAAAAGAGCAATGCTTGTGACAGAGCACGGTGTCTCTGAAAAGGTTAGGATTCCATCATCCCCGAGATGATGAGTGGAATGCTTAATGCAGGTTGCCACTCAGGGCAGAGCAGCCTGCGTCCAGGGGCTGGGAGTGGGGGTGGGCACTGCAGGCCTTTCTGGGCTCACTCCAGACTTGTGGAAGGCCCTTCCCTAATGAACTAGGTCAAGAGCTTGGCAGGGCAGTGGTGGGTGACACTAATTGGGGATGACCCAGGGTAGTAGATAGAGAGCAGACCACACTAGCAATCCAGAGCTGAATCCCAGCTCTGGTACAACTTGCAGGAAATAGAGTGGGGCAGGAAAATGAGCAGAAGACCTCAGTTCAAATGTCGGCTTTGGCACGTACTGGGTGGGAAGCTGTGGATGAGTGATTTAGCTTCTCTGACTCTCACTTAGTCCCCTCATCTAAGTGACAGCTCTTGCTCTCTGAGCCTGTTTCCATGTCAAAAAAGTACAGGACTCTGCCAGCCCTTCTCCATATGTCACACAGGGGTACCATGATAAGACAATGAGACAAAACATGTAAAAATAATTGATATGCAATAAAGCAATGTACAGAGAGAAAGCCTATGCTATTGTCATTATCAATTTCCAATTAGTGTCCATCCCATTTTAAGTATGTAACAGAGTATACTAGGATGATAGCTGAAAGATATATGTAGAACTTGGAATGTAAGTCCACAGAATTTTCTGTGCATTGATAAATGAATGGTCTCAAATCCTCAGGCAAGGGCAGCAGTAGAATAAGGGTTCCCTAGCATCCCAAGAGCTGAAGATTTTCTCAGGAGAGTAACAGATGGGGGGGTTGGGGGAGGAAAAGAGCTGCTCTGATGTCTCCAGTATTCAAGAGAGTTCTGAAGGCTATGGACCAAACAGGCAACGGTGATTAACTGATGGGGGAGGGGGATGAGGGAGTCATACTTCTACTTCCTGCTGTGAACACTTATATATTGTTCAAAGTTTTGTTTTTTGTAACAATGACCATACTCTTAAAAAAAAAAAAAAAACAACTTTCTTAGGGAAAAATAAAACATCCTTTCTTCCTCCAAGAAGCCTTCCCTTAGACAGATTTGATGCTGCCACAGCGCCCTGTGCTAACCTGTAGCAACAGTTATCATAGTTTTCATGTCTCACTTCCTCAGTAGTCGGCCTGGTCCTCTAGAAATGAGGACGTGCCTTGTCTCTTCATTCCTAGTGCTGGCACAGAGGCCAGCACATTGGAGGGCCCAGAGGCTGAACCAGTGAATGTCTGCAGCACTTCCCTACACAAATCTCCAATACATCTGCCTTGTGTTAGAAGTTACCTGTTGTATACCTGCATGTCTGACTAGAGTGAGGCCATGGATTCCAGTCACAGCTTTCTCAGTAACTAGTATGATCCTGGATAACTCTGTTTCTCTGAACCTCACTTTTCTTTGCAGTAAAATAAGGGAACAAAATTAAATGATTTCTCAAGTGCCTGCCAGTTCTAAAATCTTACATTCTAAACATGTATACCATCAAAATTGAGAAGTGGATTCCTAGCAGACATAAGGCATGGGCAAGACTTCCAAAGAAGAGACAGCTTCTTAGGCTTGTTGGAGGGAGGGAAAGAGTCCCACACAGGGGGATATAGGGCAGTTTTGAGTTATTCTGGTTAAACAGCTCGCCGGCTCAGGGGAGGGAGGTACCACTTGATTTTTCTTCCTCCTTCTTTATGACCAATCAATACAAAGCGGCCACTGGACTTCAATCGCGCATTGTTCCAACTGATTTCCGGATCCTTTGCATGAACTGGCCCTCAGCTGCAGCTGAGGGAGCGCTGTCCCACCTGCATCAGAGGCCTGGAAGCAGTGAGCCATGCAGACTCAATCATGATCACTATCTGGGCAACAGGGCCCAGGCTGGAGCCTCGCAGAAGGTCCTGTTTACAGTAATAACAGCACCAGGCCCTGCTGTCAGAGAAGAGGCAAGGCGCCTGGGGCTAGAATCCACACACAGCCTCCATCTGTGCCTTATCTACCCAGTCAGCCTGGGCTGGGAGGGGCGCATAGGGAGGAAAAGGCTGCTTCAGACCCTAGCCAGGTGCTTCACAGACACAAGGGCTCTCTGGCATCTTTTACATTCACTACTTGAATTAAGCACTTTCTTTCAAGGCCCAGCTCAAGATCCTTCCTCTAGGAAGCTCTCCAGATGCTCTAACTCCCAGTTAGTCGGCACTTCCCAGCACTGCCATGCCCAGGCTACTAGAAAGGGAAGTGAGTGGGTAATGAGAGAGGAAAGTCTGGAATTATGCAGCACCTACAAAACACAGGCACACTGTGTAATATGCCTGCATGCTCCATAACTAGTTATTATCTATCATATAAAGTTTTATAATTTCCGGGCATGAAGAACAATCTGCAGAGATTGATCAATCAGTCCAATCCTTCCTTTTATACATACAGATATGGAGGAAATTCAAAAACCATCAGCCTTGGAAAAGACTGATCTGGATGTGAGCCTGCATCTGTCTCTTCCAGGCTGTGTGACTGTGGGCAGGTCATGTTAACCTCTCTGAACCTCAGTCATCTTACCTTATCAGCCTGCCAAATCTACCTAACAAGGGTGCGGAGATGACCAAAGGAAATAATGTATATGAAAGCACTTACATTTTCCAAATGTTGGTAGTCATTATTAGAATTGTTCTATTTGTTGAAGGTACACAGCAAAGGAGCTGTATCAGAACCTCAATGAATACTTGCTGAATTAAACAGAATAAAGTCCAAAGCTGGGGTAACCATTCTTTCCTCCCATCTCTCTTACAGTTTCTAGCAGGAACTTGGCACACATTAAAGTGTATAGATTATTATTTTTTTAAATATATCTTGATTTCAAACTTACAGAGCAGTCACAAAAATAGGACAAAAAAACCTCAGATACATCCTTCACTCAAATTATCGTTACATTTCACCTCACATGCTTTACCACTCATTTTCTCTCTATTTTTCCTGGATCACGGGAGAGTTCATTTCAGACATTATGCCCCTTTCCTCCCAAATCATTCTGCACCTATTTCCTAGTACAAGGACATTCTCTTACATAAACACTAACCAATAATGATCAAATTCAGACCATTAAACATTGATACAATATTTTTATCTAATATATAGCCTATATTCAAATTTCTTCAATTATCCCAATAATATCCTTTACAGCACACACATATACACATATACGCATGCGCACATCCTGTGATCCGGATGTAAGCCAGGATCATTACCAGAATCAAGGATTGCAAGTGTCTTCAGTTAACCTTCATTTAGAATAGTTCCTCAGCCCTTCTTTGATTTTCATGATACTGATATTTTTGCAGAGTAAGACTACTTTGTTTGTAGAATGTCCTTCAATTAGAATAACAATTTTGGGGGGGAACTGCTTCCCATTATTATTCATTAATTCATCCCATAAACTTTTCATGAGACTGGTTATTACAGGACTCTGAGCAGGATACTGGGGACACTTTGATGAATTCTCCAGTGTCCTTAACTTCAACATGTTCACTGGACAGCTACACATCTGGCAAACAGCTAAAATATAAGCAAGGACGTTGGAGGAAAGTACCATATGAGTGTAGGTCAGAGCAACAGAGCCACAGGGATGATTTCCTGGAGGCAGAGGCGTGAGCTGTGCCAGAAAGGATGGCCAGAGCCAATTTCCCTAATGATATCCTGGGGTCCTCCTGGGAAATATCTCCACTTTCCCCAGGAGTGTGTGCCATAGCTGGGACTCAATAAAAAGGAAAGCCAATAATACAATGCCAGAAAAGGGAAGGGATGGCTCAGAGTACCCTCATCTGGGTACCTCTTCCCAAGGCTATATGCTATGTCCCAGTCAGCAGCTGCCTTAGTGACTTAGTCGACAAGGCCTGTGTAAGCAGCTTAAGTGTGGGAAAGGGCCATGGGCGCCACCTACTGGCGCCACAGTAGGACTCTAGGCTGCCATAGGGGCAGCTGGGCAGCTGGCTGGTTGCCAAGAAGCTTGTCACACTACAGCAGTGAGATACAGAGTGGCTCAAACTTCTCAAATAGAGTTGCCACTTGTGCCACCACTGCCAAGCACCAGAACCTCATGAGATTTTCAGTAAAGAATAGACTGTCTAAAGCCAACCACAATACCTGGCCCCCTAGACAGGTTCATTTCAATAACAACTTAAGCAGCCTTTTCTCCAAGCCAGGCTCTGTGCTGAGCACTGAAGTTACAGAGATTAATCAGACATACCCACAAGGAGCTCTCAGTCTGAACTGGGTGGGGTGGGGGGTGGAAAAATGGAACAAGTAAATATACAAATAAGGGCTTTTAAGTATCACAGGTGCTCTGAAAGCTGTACAGGGTCAGTGTAGCACACAGCATGCTTGGCTCTTCATGTTTTGCAAAACTCCTAAATAGTGGAGTTTAAAAAAGCTCACATTTCTTGAACAGCCCACTATGCATCAGGCACTTGACATATATGAGATTATCAGATCCTGTGATTAGAGAAGGTGCCTGAGTCTTACAGTGGATAACTGACTTGCTTAGATTACATGGCCAGTAAGCGCCAGCTTGGGATGGGAGCCCATGCTGTCTCTATTGAACCATACTGCCTTGCAGGGCACATATCTCATTTTCTTGTTCCCTTCTTTCCTATATTAGCCTGGGGCTGGCATATGACAGGTATCTAATGAACTGACAAAACATGATAAAGATGGAAAGCCTTAAGTGGTAAGGAGGTTATCTGAGGGATGGAGATACTCTTTGAGTAATTCTGCTTTCTAGAACCTTCTCTGTGTGGAAGAGACTCTCTTTTCCTAGACTCAAGATGAGAAAGGTCCAATCCATCCCTTCTTCTTCATGGCTGTCTCCACACTACCACAACTTTCCTAGTAACATGGCAAAACAACGCTTTAAAGTGGTCTTGGCTTTAGGTTGAAACAAGCTTGGCAAACAAATCCAATCAAAGGTAATAGAAGTACAGGAAGCCCTGGTTTTCAGCAGGCTGAGCTGACTGCAAGCTTAACAAAATCCAGGAGTACAACGCAGCTGCTAAGAAAGCTAATGCAAGCTCAGGCCATATTAACAGAATCATAAAATCTCTAACAAAGGGGATCACTGCCCTCTGTTCCTCACAACAATGGTCGTGCCACACCAGAATTCAGAAGGAACACGAAAAACTCTGTAGCCGTCTTATTATAAAATTACTAGGACAGGAAGAAGGCTTGAAACCACAGTTTAGGGAACAAAGGCTTATCTGGCTCAGAGCTCTGTCTCCTAATATCTAAAGGTCTGGAACAGGAAAAGGGAGCAATGTAGTCCTAGAGGACATAGCAGGGACCGAAGAAGGAACTGTGTAGAGGAAACTAACTACATAACAGCAGCCTACCACGTGTTAAATGTTATACCAGGTGCTTTTACACATATTACTTCAGAATTCATCAAAAGATAAAATATTTTTCTAATTACAAAGTGCCTTTGCTTATATTACTCCAATTGCTCAGAATGTATTTCCATCAAGCTCCTTATATCCAAATACTACCTACCTCCAGGCCCAGATTAAATGCTACCCTGTCTATGAAACCTTAACTTTTCATATGCAGTAATTACAATAAATGAATAAATGAATGAATGAATGAATGAATGAATGCTTGATTAATCAGAGTTTCCTTACCTTTTAGGAGGCAAAAAGTGTCTTATACCTAGAGGTGCCCAACTGAAGGCTGAATGTTGCCCATCAGAGAACCTAAAGAGGGGACTTGAATACTGAAGAGGAAGTGAGGCCAGAGACAAAAGTGCCTTGGATCCTGTTTGATCCATGTGGGGGCTGTGACTGTGCCCTTATGGGCCTTGGGAAGGATTCTGCCCTGCCTGCTGGACTCTGAACCCCTGGGAATTCCAGGGGCCTCCCCCAATTGTTTGTGCTTTGCATCCTGTCCCTGCAAGGCTGTCCATCTTCAAGGCTGGTCAAACACACAGACTTCCCAGGAGGCCTGGGTGCTATCCCTCCAAACAAAAGGGCATTGAGATGGAAGCCTCAGCTTAGCCTCAGAGAGGATTCTTATGCAGCCTTACTGGGCCTCCCATCCACATGAATGGAGGATCCTGCAAGCCAATCAGCCTGCCCAGATGCTGTATTCTCCTGCTGGGTAGCCTCTGGAGAATAAACAGGGTTTCACTCAACCAATCAATCAACCAGCCAGACTCTATCTGTACTGTGTGCTTTCTGAGTGCCCAGTCAACCTTGTGTGACTAGCTATGGTAGAGGCACAATGAGGTTCCATCCACTTTGCTGCGATGACACAGTCTGGATAAGGAGACATAGGCATGAAGCAAATGAGGAATGGCAAGGAGGTGAAAACTAAACTCAGACTTAAATTAAGGCTGTGAGAATTTTGATAAGAAAGAGCAACATGGGCTAGAACAAGCAGTGAACTGCAGTGAGGAAAGCACATACTTTGGATTTGTGTGGGTCTCAGTTTAAATCACAACTCTACTAACTAGCTGTAAGGTAGTAAGCACTAAATCTATCTGAGCCTCAACTTGTCTCATCTGGAAAATGGACATAACTCAATCTATTTTGCAATACTGTAGCAATGAATGATGATAAATACAGTATCTAGTACTCTGCCCCACTTAAAGTGGGTATTTAATAAATGAGTTATCACTAGTGATGGTGAGCTTTCTGGAAGAAGAAGGGCTGGAGGTGGGCAATAAAGCATTAACAGGATCTAGAAAGAATGAAGGACAGGGGTGGAGCTAGAAGCGGTGTAAAGGCTCACAGGTAGGAATAAGTAAGCTGCATGTTTGGAACAGTAAGAAGTCCAGTCTGACAGGAATCAGGGTTCTTGGGACGAAGGGAAAGAACAAGCGTGGCTGGCAAATGTGGGCGTAGGGGTGACAGTGAAGAGGAGAGTTGGGGAAGGGCAGATAAGGGATCTGGATTTGGCAGTTTATCTTCAGGAACCTTGTGGACTCCCAGTAAGGTAGACAGAAGTGGTTCTCCCTTTAGCTAGAAAACATCTCCCTGGGCCCTGAAATGATGAGAGGAAACTGTTACTTGGGCAATCCTCTGTCTGCTTCTGGCCACTTCCAAGTGGGCAACTTTGGGAAAATTACTTAAGCAAGCAGAATTTCTGTTTCATCATCTCTGAAATGGGGCTCTAATACTTGCACAGTTGTGAGGATTTAGTGATTAAAGCCTCATGTAATGCCTGGCATAAAAAAGACATTCAATAAACATCAGCCGCTATTAGTAATATTTAACAATTTTATTAAAACATTACTTTATATTTTATAACATACAAATATATAAAATATACCAAAAAAATTAAGTTATCAAAGAAATATACTATAAACGTTAAACAAAAATCTGAATATATGTGAGTTCTTAAAAAACAGTAGTAAAACTAACCATAACAAGCTGTGTTTTTTTGCCCCACTTTAATACATGTTTACCTTGTATTCATCAGTCTGGGGGTGGGGAGAGGTGTCTTTGAATGCCCACACTAAGAGTTTAAGAAAAATGTGGAGGGTGAAAATTGAATATCCAGAAAATTCTCTTCATTATCTTAGTTTGCTAATTAGGGGGCAAAAACTTCGTGTAATTAACAACACTCAGTAACAATACCTACAATGTACTGAGCATTTGGTGTGTATCAGATACAACACTAAGTGGTTTTTCTCATTTAATATGCTAATTGAATACAGCAATGGTGTGAGGTAGGTCATCCCACTTTGCAAATGGAGACTCTAAGGCTAGAGAGATTAGGTAACTTTCCTAATGTCATAGAGCTAATAAATGGCACAGCTGGAATTCAGACCTTGTTTTCTCAGATGCCAAAGTCCTTACCACAGACACTCCTGCCAGTGATATGAAAGCCTCTTGGGCAGACCCAGACAGAGTCACAGGAGAGAACAACTTATTGCCTTAGGAGGACTCTGGGGCTTGGGACTCATGCTGAGAAGAGAGTATAGGAAAGGAAGCAGGACACAGAAGGGCCTCAAACTTCAAAAGTGAGATTTTCTGAGAAGGCTTTCTAAATAGGACAGAGCATGAACTGTGAGGCAAGCAGCTAAAGTGAATGCTGTAAGCCCACTAACACATTTGCTTGACTTTTTCATTATTCTTGGATTTCTCGGTTTCTGTTTCCAGGAAAATTCTTTGGAAAAAACCGAACTGGTTCCAGCCATACTGATAGGATTTGCATCATGGCCATGACTGAGCTGGGATTTTCTAGAAGTAGCAATGGTAGTGAGAAGACAGACAGTTGCCCCTACTGTGGGGCTCTGGGGGACTGTAGCTTTGTGGCCTATATTGCCTTGGGATCAGTGCTCAAGAAGATCCTGGCACATACAGGCTGGAAGGCATTCTGACTGGTTCCTAATGTTTTTCTGCAAGCAGAATGGTTGCTGATCATTATATCAATCCCCTCCCAACCTCTGACTCAGCTAACACTGCTGTTTTAATAAAGACGAAGCCCCTTACTATGGTCTCTAATTTCCTGCTCCTTCTGCTTATTCTCTAGGATCCTGGCATCACCCTTTTTCAGTTCTTCACACTTGCCACTGTTCCTCCTTCCACAGGGTCTTTGTCAATAAAAATTCCTTCTGTCAAGAAAGCTCTTTTCATTTTCTTCACCTACATTAACTGCTCCACTTGTTCACTTCAGAACTCAAGCTTCCTTTGGGAAGCTTTCCCTGACAAGAGGAAATCTATTCGAGGCACTGATTCTCTACATCGCCCCTCTGAAGCATTTGTCAAAGGTGTAATTTCACATTTGCACAATTAATGTCTGACTACGCTTCAAACTCCATGAGGTGAGGCCCGTATGTATTTTTCACTTACCACTAATCCATTAGGACTTAGCACAGTGTCAGCACATAGTAGGCACTATTTGTTGAATGAATAAAACATTGAACCGATTCTGCATTTTTATTTTTCCTATTCACAGTTTTTTTATGACTATAAATAACTATTAACATCTGCCTCTTACCATTTACAAAACACATACAATATTCAGTAAGTATTTGTTAACGATTTACATGAGCAGCAATGAACAACAGAGCAATAGTATGCCACCTCCAAAACTCACTGTATAGTCAGAGCAAGAGACCAGGAAACAGATGATCCATTTCAATGGAAGGTGATAAGTGCTATCTCAGAGGAAGCGTAGGGTGCTATGGGAACCTGCAGGTACTTGAAGGGTTAGGGAAGGCTTCTTGGAAGATGTGACCCTGATGACCCAAAGGATGAGTAACTTTCCAGACAATAAGGTTCACCAGCCTGGAATACTCTCACAAGATTCTAGGAGGGTGGTCTGACAGATACATCAAATATACTTCACAGCCAAGGTCATTGAGGTAGTTAAGGGGCCACTAGCCCAAGGCCATATAGTCAAAGCTCAACCCCAGGGCTGGGCTCCCCTTCAGGGGCATGCCTCCTCCCTACAAGCCACCTGGTAGGCCCCGCTATTCTCTGCTCCTAGATTTGGCCAACCGTCTGACTCTGATGGGCTTCTGGGTAGTTGATGGGTTGCTTCCACAACTCACCTACTCATGAAGTTCAAAAAAAGATGCTACTACTACAAATGAACAGGACAAACAAACAGAGACTCATGGACATGAACTATAGACGAGTGGTTACCAGAGGGTAAAGGGTGGGGTGGGGGGAGGTAAAGGGGGTCAAATATGTGGTGACAGAAAGAAATCTATGGGAAGTGAACACACAGTGTAAATATATATATGTATGTATGTATGTATGTATGTATGTATGTATGTATGTGTGTGTGTGTATGCGCCTTACTGTTAAAGTGTATAGATGAAACTTATTGGATTTAGTTAACCAATGTCACCATAACAAACAAACAAACAAACAAACAAACAAATAAATAAATAAATAAGATGCTACTCTCATCTTTCCCAATTGCCTTCCATCATCAGGGAGCAAGCGAGCAGGGACTTAACCAGTCACACACCCCAGAAAAGGTGCCAGGCCCTGGGCCACCCTGCAGAACTAACGGTCTGGTGAAGGCACACTTGAACAAGCCCTGGCGTTTCAGTGAGTAATCTCAATCCTTTGGAAGGATCTTAACTCAGAACTGTATTTCAGAGTTCTCAGTGGGAAACCCATTAACAAGATTTGGGAACTAAGAATCAAAAAAGGAGGTTCTATGACTTAAACGTCAAAGAGCTAGTCAATGACTTTGTGAGAAGAGGAACCCAGATCTTCTAATCCTAAAAATCTTGTATTCTTTCTGTAATATTATGCTGCCTTCCAACATCCCAGCATTTGAAAAACCTGTGTGGGTTACACCTTAGCATTCAAAAACTGGTGTGATAATCTTAGGGAATTCTCAAGACAAGTGTCAAATTATAAAAGTGATGCCAGTTAGGCCTTGACATTTGGTCTAGGATAAAAATTTGTTTAAGTCACAAAGACATTTACATATTTACTGGTTAAAAGAGCTGAATGTTTTGGCTGCTCTGATGTCATCATTAATATCTTCCCACTCAGCCAAAATGATACAACAATCGATAAACAGACAGCCCCGAGACAGCCAAATGTATTTACCAGCCAAGGTTTTTGTTAATTAGATAAAAGCCCTGGATCAATGTGCAGAACATTTACCTATGCTGTAGCTAAGCACATTCTGGACACCTTAATCCTAGCACATGGACAGCAAGTGCCTCAAGCCCCAAGCTAGGGCATCTGGAAACAACAACCAACCCAAGCCATCAAAGCAAATCTAAAATAAATGTGTTTAGCTCTCAACAAAACCCAACCTTTTCTTCTTCCTTGAACTGCAAACTAAACCAAACCTTTTCCAAAGGCATCTAGTAAACAAGTTTGGGCTGATATGAAGTCCTTTATTTTCTAAAACTATCAAACCAGAAATCTAAACACTCTCTAAACTGATGGAGATTTTGAGAGGCAGCATGGTACGTATAGTAGGAAGAGTCAAAAAGATCCACACATTCACCTGCCCAGTTGACATCTCCACTTGAATATCTCACTGACATGTTAAATTCAGCATGTTCAAAACTAAACTCATAATCTTCTTCCCCCTACTCAGTCCTCCTCCAGTATCTTCATCTCAGTGAATGGCAATAGCAACTAGACAGCTGATAAAACGGGAAAACTGAAATCCATTCTTAACATCTTCTTCCTAGTCAACCATATTCAATTCTACTCATTCAGTCAACATTCACTTACTGAGGCACTGATAGTGTTCTATCCATCACCAAGTCCTGTCTAGCTTACTTCCTCCATCTCTGCTACTGACTTCTTAGTCTAAGTCACCATCTGCTGTCATCCTCTCTTCTGAACTACTCCAGTCATTTTCAACCAGTCTTCCTGCATCCACATGGCTATCTTTTCTCCACAAAGCACCACAGTGATTTTTTCTAAATTACAGCTCTAGATCATATCACCACCTCCCCCCACTCTCTCTCTCCTCTCTCTCCTCTCTCTCCCTCTCTCTCTCTCTCTCTCTCACACACACACACACACACACAGGCTTAAAATTCTTCAGTGGCTGCCCGATGTTCTTAGTAAAAATGAAAATCATTAACATAGCCTACAGAACCAGTGATATGATATGGTCCTTGCTCAACTCTCCAACTTCATTTCATACCACTCTCCCTCTTGCTCTCCAGAGTCCAGTCATATTGGCCTTCTTTCAATTCCTCGATTTCATCACATCTTTTCTTGACTTTGAGACTTCCACCTACCGTTCCCACTAACTGAACATTCTTCCACCTTTCTCTTCATCCTTCAGAGTCCACTCCATTTTCAAGTACTTAGATGCTTTCCCTTACTGATACATACCCCTATCACTCCCCCTCTTATACTCAAGATTAGATTCGCAAGTGTCTTGTACTTCACTTTTTAAAAGTTTTACTAAGATATAATTTACACACCATACAATCCATCCATTGAAAGAGTATGACTCGGTTTTAGAATACACAAAGTTGTGCAACCCTGACCACTAACTCCAGGACATTTCATCATCCCCAAAAGAAACTGTGGACCCATTAGCAGTTCCTCCCAACTCCAACCTTTCTAATCCTTATCAATCACTAATCCACTCTGTCTCTATGGTTTATCTATCTTGATATTTTATATAAATCGAATCATACAATGTGTGGTCTTCTGTGTCTGGCTTTTCATTCAGCATAATGCTTTCAAGGTTCATTCATGTTATAGCATATATCAATACTTCATTCCTTTGTATTGATGAATAATATTCCACTGAATAGCTATATCATATTATTTATCCATTCATCAGTTAATGGACTTTGAGGCTGTTTCCCTCTTTGGGCTACTATGAATAATGCTGCTATGAACATTCATGGTCAAGTAAATTTATGTACATGTTTTCATTTCTCTGGAATATATACCTAGGAGACTTGCTGGGTCATAAGGTAACTCTTAACATCTTGAGGGAAAGCCAACTGATTTCACACTCCCACCAGCAATATATGTGGGTTCCAATTTCTCTACATCCTCACTACCCTTGCTATTACCTCTTTTTGATTATAGCTATCCTAATGGGTGTAAAGTGGTATCTCATTGTGGTTTTGATTAGTATTTCCCTAATGACTAACGATGCTGAACATCTTTTCATGTGCTATTGGTCATCTGAATATCTCCTTTGAAGAAATGTCTATTCAGATCCTTTGACTATTTTTAAATTGGGTTATCTTTTTCATTGCTGAGTTTTAAGAATTCTTTATATATTCCAGATACAAATCTCTTATCAGATATGATTTCCAGATATTTTCTCCCATTCTATAGGAGAATCTTTTCACTTTCTTGAAAGTGTCCTTTGAACATAAAAGTTTTAAATTTTGAAAAAGTCCATTTATCTACTTTTTCCTTTGGTACTGTGTGCTTTTGGTGCCATCTCTAAGGAGGTCACTAAGATTTACTCATGTGTTTTTATCGTTTTAGCTCTTAACACGTAGGTCTCTGATCCATTCTGAGTTAGCTTTTGTGTATGGGTGAGGTAGAGCTCCAACTGTATTTTTTTCACATGGATATCCAGTTGTCCCAGCACCATTTGTTGAAAAACTGCATTCGTTTTGAAGTACATAGTTATAATGGCACAGTCATCTGGCTCCCAGTAAGACTGTAAGTGCCAAAAGGGCAGGGACTGTGCCAATCTTGTTCACTACTGTTCTCTCCAGCACTTGGTCCAATGCCTAACAATAAACACTCTACAATTCTGTGCATTATAGGTATTATCATCCTCCATGTTACTTAGGCTCATAGAAGTTAGGCAAAGTGTGCCTTGTTTTGCTGATTCTCAATTTTTGACTCATGTGCTCCCTCCTCACCTGGGAAGGGGATTAGTGAGCTCCTCCAAAGCAGGGACTGCTTCTCCTTCCTCACGGTGTAGCCACCAACACAAATTCAGCTCAAGGCTAGGCACAGAGGACAGGCTGCGCAGATGAGTGATTGTGAGACAAACGGACAATTCCCTCCATGACCTGGTCCCTACCTATCTTCAGTCCCTCTAGTCTCATAATGTAATCCAGAAACACTGAACAGTATGTAATTTCCCCCTCCCCACCACGCCCTAGGCTGTTTCTTACCTTGATGCTACCAATCATGCTATCTTTTTTGCCTGGAATGCCTTCTCCTTCTATTTGCTAAGTCCAACTGATATTTTAAGACTAATTAGGTGCCATGTCCTCTAGGACACTTTCTCTGGTCCCTCATGTTCTGGACTCCTGTCTCTCAGCACTGACCTTTCTGTGTTGCCACAGTCTTCCCCAGATTCCCTCAATGAGGGCAGGATTCATGCCTGGTCAGGTGGCCCCTGTGGCAAGCATAGAACCCAGCATTACAGGTGCTTAGTAAATTTTGTCAAATTTTTGACAAAAAATTGTCTGAAGTCCAGGTTTTATACCATCAGGCTTCCTTCATTAGAGAATGTTTGGGCTAATGAACAACTGAGTTAGGCACTCAACAGAGAGGCCCAGCTCCCTGCTGAGAGAAGGGAAGTGGGTAGGGGTGTTGTCTTTCACTCAAGTTTGTTCTGAAGGAAATGTGATCTCCACTGAGAGAACAGGCCTCACTTCTCCCAGCCCTGACAGCTCCTAGTGTGGCTCAGCCCGAGCCTGGACAGATGTGCCTCAGTCTGCCCTGTGCCCTCGTTTCAAGTGAATGGTTCCTGAGTCCAGAAGCCAGGCTAGGGTTTGGGCTGAGCCCAGGAGCAGGGCCACCTGCTTATGTTGCTGACAGGTGAGACAGGGGATCTTGGACCAGGTGTCCACTTCTGAAGAGCTGAACACACTAATAAGGTTTAAGTGCCCTGGGGGAGAAGGAAGGAAATAGTTGCCGCAGAGTGAGAAAGGAGGAGAGAAAGGGAAGAGGAAGGGACTCAGCTTCTCTCTGATACAGCTAGTGGGTGTACGGAAATATGACCCTGGACTGCCTACTTCGGGTTTGCTGAAAAGTCAGTAAAAAGCAACCTTCCCCAAGTTGTTGTGCTGGAGAACAGAGTAAGAGATGTAGGGTACCACACCTTGTCCCTGCCCTGAAGAGGCACACACTCTAAAGATTTAAGATGACGTCTTGCCCAAAGCCTCCTTGATATAAAGAACAATGTGTGGCGAGTGGCAGATCCTACTCTGCCCCTTTAGCCAGGTGGGCCCAAACCACACAGTTACCCAGCTCCACATAAAGCAAGTCAATGGTACCTACACGACAGGGCAGCTGTCCAGAGCTCTTGGCTTGATCTCATACTCTGTGGGGGTTCCTATCTGCTCCTGAATCGGTCAGCATATGAACCTTGCTGGTTTTTCTGTTCGTGGACTAAGTGCCTCCTCAGTCCTGATGTTCAGCCCCGCTTCTCTCACCTGACCTCCAACTTCGCTTCTAGATAAGGATTTCTCTCCTTCCGCAGGCTGGCATGGCCCTTCCTAGAGGACTCGCATATCCTTCCAGACCAGAAGGGAAGAGCAAGGCAAAGAAAGGGGAGATCACACCCAGCTGTGAGGAGTCAAAGAAGGCTTCATGAGAGATGCAGCACTTGAGTTGAGCCTGGAAGACTGGGAGGATTTAAGTGGAGGGTGAGAAGCAGAGGGTACAGAGGGCGGTCTGTGTAGAGGGCCCACGACCAGGATCCAGGACCTGCAGATTCCTGAGTGCCCTTAAAGAGAAGAATGAAGCACCTCCCCTCTGAGCAGAAGAGCCTCAGGCTGCTGCCCTTTGCTACCCAGTGCTCTCCCAAGGCTCTAGGACTGGGGAGGGTAGGAAGACATCAAGACAGAGACACACACAGCACAGAGCCCCAGAGAGGGCAGGGGAAAGAAGGGTAGTAGGCAATATCATTCACCAGGTCTGAATTTTATTTCAAATACTGATATCACTGACCATACTAATGATATACATGGTGATCCGACCATGTATAAACTATGCACAAGTTTATTTTAATTGAGAATGGGACTCTATCCTGCTATACGCAGGTCTGCTGGGCAGAGCTAAGGGCCCGGATATGCAAAGGAAGAAATTGAAGGTAGCGTGAAGCACCTATGTAGCATCTAGGGCATAGAAAGGCTGAATAAGGACCTGCTGTAGGAATTCGAGAAAGCTGCCTTCTTGTAAGAATGGTCAGACTTGCCCCACCTCTAGGCCTAGCTGTTAGTAAGAACTATAATTGGTAGATTACCTGTCTGTTTCCTTGAAACCAGAGCCTGGGTCACATACTCCTCCATCTCCAGTGCCTAGCGGAGGCCCACTCATTCATTCATAAACAGGAACTGTTTTTGGGTGAGAAGGAGGGAAAGGTGTACTTATCCAGGCCTTCATTACCTTGAATGTGTCTTACTGAAACAGCCTCTCAACAGATCTCCTTTTAGCCTTTCCCCAATTCAGTTCATCCTTCACCCTTCTGAATGACCCTAACAAGGCAATTTCCCTGCTCAAAACCCTCCTATGTCTTCCTTTAAGAATTCAAAACTCCTTATTGTGGGCATTCTAGAACCTGCATATTCCAGCTTCTCTCAAATCACTTATGTCTTTCCCCATACTCCGCAATTCTGTATAGCATCAACATGACACTGGGCCTAGCAGCCAGCCAACCAGCACCTTCTGCCCCCTACCTTTGCTCAGCTTGTTTCCTGCTCTTTGGCTCTGGGGGAAAGCAGTGGGGAGACTGCCATGCTGAAGGGTAGAGTCAGCTCCTCACTCATCTCTGACTCCCTCACAAGGGGTGAAGAGAGACTGAGTCATCACGACCAAGAGAGATAGGACAAGAGGAGGCAGGAAAAAAAGCAGTCTAGAAACGGGACATACATGAAAGGCCTCTACAGACCCACACAGACAAGAATGAATGTGGAAAGTCACACACACAATTCAATCCTCTCTATTCTTTGGGAAGGTATTTAACTGCTATTAGAAAAACACGTATTTGAAAGGGCTACAATAATCAACACATGGGAACTCAATGGAACAGGATAAACTCAGCCGGATAATGGAAATGGCTGCTCTGCAAATGCACTGCCTACACAGGAAAGCAGCAGCCTAGACCTTAGCAGTTACCAACAGGTGATTCCAGGGTCAGGAAAGGCCTGAGAAAAGGAGTCCCAGCCAGTCTCACCTCCTCACTCCCTTGTACTGCAGAAGGAAGCAAGGCTCATCTGTTTCTGGGGGGATGAAGATGCCATGCACAGCCTGCAGTTATGAATGGCTCTTATAACAACAAGCTGACATCTGTGCTTGGTTTTTAAGATGCATCATCGCATGTTTATTAAACTATTGCTCTATCATATTTATTAGGCTACGAAACAACTCCCAGCCCATACTTCCAAAAGTGGTTTATTAAAAACTAAGCCTTGAACATTAATACTCAAAAGCACCCTGGAGAATCAATAATAATGCTGCAGATAAAATGAAAAGGAATCAAAGCAGTAAGTCTTGGTGGGGGCTGTAGCTGCCTTTCAACATTTTCTTGTATGTTCAGGCAGCCGGAGTAGGGAAGAGCACCAAAGATGTGTGGGTGGCTGCAGGCCAGCCACCCCAAACACAAGACTTCTTGTCTAAAATGTGGACATGGTAGCAGGGAAGACGGAGTGTCCTATGGCCATCAAGTTCTATACAAAAAAACAAAAGGGGCCATGATTAGGCCCAATGCGGGCCACTAGTTTCACTGAGAATAAAACCTCTGCCCCTAACCAACAGTCCCATATTGATACCCTATACTGGCCCCAGTCTGAGCATCCATCCTGGACAGACTCTGCCCTGCCCCTGACACTAGGCTGAGTCCCAGGTTGCGTTCTGCCCCTGTTCAAGAACAAGCCTCAGATCTAACCAGCCAGCGGTCGCAAGGGGCCCAGCTGAGCCAAGGAGAATGGAGGAGTACAGTCAGCCCCTGGGCAGGAGCCCAGCATGTGTGCCCCAGCCCTACAGGCAGGCCTTTCTAGCCCCAGAAGACCCAGCAGAAAGGTCTCTTTCAGTTCCCTCCCAAATCCTCAAGCCTCTCCACAGGCGCCCACTTGTACTCCATCCGGACAATAAGCAGTAACACATATTTCCACAAAGAAAAAAGAACAAATTGGAAGATTCAGTGAAGAATCCACAGGATTTGGACAGGACTCCAAGCCATGCCCTGTGAAGAACAAAACAATGGAAGGATCCAGGGGTGTCTGGGGTCAGAAAGGAGACACGAGGCCCAGTGAGGGAGTCCAGGTGACTCTGTGACTACAGGGTTCAGTCCCCGGCTTAGTGTGAGGATTTTCTCCAAGGCAGTAATCACCAGAGAAAGGGGCTCACCCCACCTAGCCCCTCCTGTTGGGGAGAGCAAGGCCTCTCCCTGTTAACTCACCTGCTGACTTCTTGGACATTGTTGGCACGTGCAGCTTCCATCAGGGCTGCATCTGAAGAGAGAGGGGCACTGGTCATATCCCTGGCCAGGACCTACCCCTCAGGGCAGCTTAGAGGGCCCAGTAAGACAGCAGAAGTGGAAGCACTTCAGAAACATGGGCATTAACAAGGGAAAGGATGCCAAGCCACAGGCACACCTCGGAGATAGTGCGGGTTCAGGTCCAGACCACCACAGTAAAGCATGTCTTGCAATAAAGTGAACAGTTAGTTATCTTTTTGCTGGTGGAGGGTCTTGCCTTTAATTTGTTAAAACAAGCAAACAAGCCCCCCCCCCCCCGCACCTGTAAAGCACATAAAGTGCAATAAAACGAGGTATACCCGTAAGAGAAGGCTAATCATCCCCTGCCCACACGGTATCCACTGTTAACTTATCTTCCCCATCTTTCTATTACAGAGCCCAAAGTCTTAACTCCTCTCATCATGTAGGTGATCCCGGTAAAACGCTAGCATCATGCGTTGCTAATGGTAAATGCTCAGTGTGTGAATTCCTTCACTCTCCATTAGCTATAAAGCTCTGTATGATTTACATGACTATCACTGTTATTAGTCATTCCTCTATCTTGCCCCCACTTTCTTCACCAACTCGTTTCCAAGCCTTGTTTTGAATCCTGCTGCCACAGGTCACAAACCCAGAGGGAGAGAAAGGACAGAGAGGAGCAGGCAGGACTGTGTACTCTCACAGTAGAGAGAGTCATGACCAGGAGTCAGGTTTGACTCCAAAACACTCTGCCCCCTATTCACCGTGTGCTGTAATGGCCCCTTTCCCTCTCAATCCTAGCTTCTATGATGTAGTGGTAACAATCCTTGCCCTAACAGTCCATAAAAATGCTAAGGAGATGAAATGATGGTTGAAAAAATCTGCAAACTCCTTGATGCCAAGTCCAGTAAAGGGAGACCCAAAGCAGAGGGTTCCAGTCCCTTAGGAATTACCCAGCAGAAAAGCTAAGCCTGGCCTACCCTAGGCAGCCTACAGGCTGTTGGCACCACCTTGTGGCCACAAAGAAAAACTGCCTGATTCAGATACATCTCAAAAGGCAACAGCAGAAGCACTTTTTTTTTTTTCAAATAGTTAATACCAAATGCTCCTAGAGCACTCTGTGCCCAGCCTCGTTCTGAGCTCCACTGCTGAACACTGGACAGACTCATGCCCAGCCTTGCATCAGGGAGTTCTTAGTTCAGTCAAGAGACTCATCCAGGGAAACATGAGACTTTGGAGCAAGGTAGAAAGAGAGGATATGGAGATGGACCCTGAACTCCCATCCCAACTCTGCCACTTACTTGCTGTTATGACCTGGCCAACTCACCTAACCTCCTGAGCCTCTGTTTCCTTATCTATACAGTCGGGATAAGATTGCTACCTTACCAAGAATGTGCAAACCAGTTCTGTAGTTCAGACATTAGTGGCCCCACTCCACTTTCCAGCTAGGACCAGGTCTTTCCTGGTTATCTTCCTCTGACTGTTCTCCAAGCAACACCAAGGCAGCCCCCAGCTGGAAGGGGAACAAGCCTTCCTGAGAGATTGCTGTACCCACTATTCCCTCATTCAGAAAGAAATGGCTTCTACGAGGTCAGAGAGGGAGGGAGGAACGAGTTTAGAACCTGGGCCAACTGGCTCCTAAAGAATACAATTTCTACCACACTGCACTGACGGCCTGAGCTTACAACTCCAAGTCAGTAGACAGGGTAGCTAGCCAGTCAGAAGGGTTGGAAATGATCATGGTTTCAGTTATTATCTACTTTGGTAAACAGACTCTGGTCTCCTTGCTGGGGTTCGCATGCCAAAGAGTCCATTCCAGAGCCCCCAAGAACCTCTAAGGTAAGACCGTGGTCACCCCCAATCCATCTAAACATACCGGCTCAGGACATTCCCTCAGCTCATGAACTTTCCATGGCTCTTCAATAACCTACAGGAGAAATTCTAAACCCTCCTGTCTGACATCCAGGCCCCACTCCATCTGCTCTCGTCTCATCTTAGAGATCCCTGCTCTTCAACCAGACTGGTCACTCTGCTAGCTAGCCCTTGCACACATCATGCTGGCCTGTATATCCCATATCTTTGTTCACTGAAGCCTTTGCTCCTAAGTTCCCGACACTATGGTGGACAAACAATACGAAGGTATAAAGGAGCTGGTATCAACCTGAAGAAAAAGATAAGATGCATTCCCTGTCCTCATAGAAGTCATGAGAACTTTTCATCTCTTGCCTCATCCCTTAGAACTCAAGTTCAAATTTCCTATCTTCCAGGAGTCTCCAATATTCCAGATAGCTTTCCTGACCATGTAGGCCCTCCTATCCCCCAACTACACATAGAACACTCATCACACCCACAGGCCTAACTGCCTACACTGTCCCCTTAACTTTGTGTTTAGTTAGGAGTTTCAAAACTAGGCACACAGAGGGTATTTGAAACATGCTGAAAGTTACAGAATCATAGTATGCCTAAGCTAGAGTCTCTGTTTCAATATCTTCATTTTGTAGATGAGGAAAAGGAGGGCTAGTGAAGAGAAGAGTCCAAAGTCACAGTGGGAATTAGAGGTAGAACCAAAACAAGATCTCATTTGTCCTTACTCCCAGCCCAAGGCCCTTTCTTTACAGCTGCTGAATAAACAAATGTAAAAGCAGTACCCCTCTTGCTCCAAAGTCTCAGAGCTTGGGATGCATAGCATCTATGATCACCATGCCTCAGTTTCCCCCCCTGAGGAACAACGGAGAACCTGAATGGTTGGACTCATGTTGGCCAGAAGTCTGGCTCTTTGCCTACTCTCCCAGTCACTGCTCAGCTCCATGCACCCAGGTGAGATGCCAAAATGGGTCAGCCAGCCTCCATGGTTGCTTTGAGTCTCTACAGAGACAACTTCCTCGTCTTCCTTCTCCTGCCAACTGTCTCACACAGCAAGATCACCTCACCTGCACAGCAAAACCCAGGGAGTCTGATGGACAGACCCAGGATGCTGATCTCCATGAGGAGTCAAATAACAGCACTATAAAGGTAGTGAGAAATCATCCTTTACTGTATAAGTGGGGAAACGGAAGCCAGACAGTAAGGAGGGGTGAGCAGCAGCAAAGCCGGAATTGAAACCAAGTCTCTTTTTCCTGTCTTAGACCACCTTAGGGGAAAACTTCTTTAAGCCATCTAGCGGCTGCCCTTACAACACACCGCAGTTTCATAGAGATCTCTTAAAAGAGGAATTGGACCAAGCAGAATATTAAAGCATAAAAGGACCATGCTCTAATTTTAGATATTTAGTCCAATGCTCCCACTGTACAGATGGACAAAGTGATGCCCAAAGGGAGGCTGAACTATGATGAGAAATTATACAACTCAGAGGCACTGAGCTCTCCAACGCAAACCCTACCCCTGTGACCAGATGTTGTTTGGCTCCCTCCAGGACTCTGCTGTTCTAAATCTATAAGCAATTCCCACCCTCTAAAGATACAGAGTCAAGACACTCCTCCCGCCTCTGAAGCCTCTCCCACCTCTCCCTTCTTCAAACCCAGACTATCCCGATAATCACCCTTGTTGGACGGGCTCTTGCTGTAACAGTGAACGACCAGCGCAGTGGCAAGGGCCCACATGCCCAGTCCTGCCCTGTTGGGGACCCGGTTCCAGCTGTCCTGTCCCGGGAGTGTTTCTTCAGGGCAAGGAAGGCATCCCCATGCGGCAGCTGCGAGGCACTGGGTCTTGGTGAGTCCTCCCTGGCGCCACCTGGTGGTTGCCCCTCCTTGGGTGAGCAAGGCCAGCGGTGTTCCAGGGCGCCCCCCGATGGCCGCCCTCAGCCACTGCGGCTCCCCCAATCCCCCGGTGGTCACACTCCGGCCGGAGGGACCTCTGTGGCTCCGAAGCGATGGGGACCTAAGAAGCCGGAGGAGGAGCCGCGGCGCCAGCGCTGTTCTCCACAACACCAGGGATCCCAGCATCGTGACAGCTGCTTCGATAATCCCCTGGTGCCGGCCCCTGTGCTGGCCACGTCCAACATGGCTGCCGCGGCGCGTTCGAAGACGCCGCAAACGGGGTGGAATTACGCACTACCTCACGGGAGTGGTAGTCCACAGCCGTAGAGCTTTCCGCAGCTGGAGAACGAATAAACTACAATTCCCAGGAAGCTGTCAAAATCGTGTCACAATGACTGCCGATTTACAGGAGCGCGGGGCATGTTGGGAAACGGAGTTCGTGGGAGGCGTGGTCAGAAGGCAAATGTCAAGGTGGGGCGTGGCGATTAAGATGCGAATCACAGAGTTAAAACGCGCGACTCAGTTTCTGGGTAGTGTGTAAGTTAAACAGAGATCTCCTGCAGAGGGCTATTATAAAACGTATACTTACTTCTTGTAGTCTATATCTCTTTTAAGCCTAGGCCAGCTTTTCAAAAAGATGCCTAGGGTAATCAGTACACCTGAAATAGGAATTCCTTTTATTTTCCTACACAGACTTCCTTTTGGTTGAAAAACTGACTCCTGGTCTGGCTTTCTCACTTGTGTTATTTTCAAATGGCTTTCACGTGAGCTATTTTATCTTACCCTCGTGGCAACTGCGTGCGGGGAGCTGGGCAAAGACTATTATTTCCAACTTCAGGGAAGGGAATTGAGGTATGTAAGTATGTATAGATTGAGATATTTCATATATTACCCATTTCTGTCCCCTGAGAGGGTCTAGAAGCAAAGACACCCTAAACACTGAATAAAACTAGCACTCAGATCTAAACACCATTCTCCAATGAAAGAAACAAGTTCTCCTTGGAGAAATGGTTGTTTTCAAGACTGAAGCAGGGAAAATACAAGACAGAAATCGTGCTCTCTTTGGCAGCACATATACCAAGATGAGCCAGTAATATCTTGCATGCAGAAAAAGAAAGACTCAAAACCAGATGCAGGCTTGTCAAAGAACATAGAAACTAATGTGAAGGAGTTCCTAACGATCGAAGCTGGAACAATTAAGCAAAAAATAATGATAGTTATGGGGATTTTACCCATGAGGCCATACTGGCATAAATAACCAAGTAATCAAATGAATGAATAAATAAATAAATGTGGAAGGATTAGGGAAAGAGACAGCTCTTCCTGACAGTAAGACTTGAATTAATAAATGTAGAAGAAAGTAGAAAATAGAGATCACCATTAGGCAAATACCACAGTAATAAATATTTCAGACAAGATCCATAGATGTTGCTAAAATTAATGAGTAAAAGTTTGAGGACAAACAGGATTTGTACAGTCTCAAAGTATCTCCTGCAAGATACTTATCAACTACGAAAACTACAGTAAAGAAACCAGGTGGACATCAACTTAATCAAGTGATCAAGATAAATGTTACCAGTAATAAGAGATGTAGATGTCATGACTCCTTTAATCCAGGGGTCCCCAATCCCCAGGGTTCCAGACCAGTACCCAGCCATGGCCTGTTAGGACCTGGGCTGCACAGCAGGAGGTGAACCCCGTGTGAGTGAGCGAAGCCTCATATGTATTTGCAGGTGCTCTCCAGCGCTAGCATCACCACCTTGGCTTCACCTCAGATCATCGGGCTTTAGATTCTCATAGGAGCATCAGTCCCTGGTGCCAAAAAGGTTGAGGACTACTGCCTTAATCCATTCTTGTTAAACCTCATGAGTTAAAGGTCTTTTAAAATGTATTTAGCACTGTACCTAGTAGTTAATGCATAGGGTCTGAAGATATAGAATTTACTTTCTGTGGATCCTACTGATTACTGCCACACCACTATCTCCAAGCCCACTTTCCCACAGAGATGAACAAATTTTATTAGTAATACTAGCAGCTAAATTTTATTGTTTACTATTTTCCAGCCACTGTGCTGCATAACCTATCTGCATCTATTATTTATGTAAATGCTCAGATAATTTTCTCTCAGGTTTGCTGGGTGTGTTTTTTCATGTGATTTCTCTAGTCAATGAAGGCACAATACCCCAACAATATAGCATATGAACCACATCTGAGAAACCTTGGAGAAACTTATCTAAGCATTTTACACAAATAGAAGTTAGTAGCTACTGAATATTGAGTATTTATTCTGTCAGGCACTTTATATGAACAAATTCACTATGTTCCTACATTAACCTTATGAGTTAGATACTATTAGTATTCTCAGTTTTGTCTGACTCAGAGCCTAAACTCTTTTAGCCATAACACAGTTTGCTTTCCGGAAGAAGAGTGTGTGTGTGTGTGTGTGTGTGTGTGTGTGCACGTACACATGCATTTGTATTGTGTCTATGTGTGTGAAAATTCTGCATTATTTTTTCTCAAATACATTGCACATTTTCCTGTATAACAAATGGAAGATAGTGAATATAACTTAATCTTTTCCTGATTATCAAGGTTATTGCTATAGATTTTTTGTACAGATTTTTTGTACCATTTGTAAATGTGGAAATATTGCTCACTAACCCAAATCATACTCAGAAAATATTTTGCTAAATAAATCTCTTACATCACCTCCTTTTCTTGTCATCTATCTCTTTCCCATAGACTCAAAGTGTAGCATGTGGCCTCTGGACAGAGTAACATACCTACTTTTTACACTAAGAATAATAATTACATTTATGATAAATCTAACATTTTATGTAAGTGGGGAAAAGATTAATTATTTAGTAAATGGTGTTGGGACAACTGAGTAGCCAACTAGAAAAAAAAAGAATAATTGAATTTCTATTTACCCCTTCCACAAAATAAGTGTCTACTGAATAAAAAAAAAATTAAATGTGAAAAAAGAAATTATAAAAATGCTACAAGAAAACATAAAGTAATTTAAGAAAATAACTGGAGTAGGGAAGCTTTCTAGGTGTGACACAAAACTCAGAACCCAGAGAAAAGAAAAGATTGATTTGACTCTACAAAAAATAATTCTGATGGGAGAATAGCATAAACAGTGAAAAATACAATGACAATCTGGGAAAAAATACATTTGTATCACAGTGATGAAGGGCTAAATAATACTGAGAACTCCTATAAAATATGAGAAAGACCTACAATAAAAGGGACAAATATACAACAGCAATGATTCCATGCACAGTAGAGATCAGGTCTTCCAGGGGATGAATTAGAAAAGGAGGCCTTCCTGCAGTGTGCATGGCTAGGAGAATAGTGAGGCCAAATTTTGATTTCCATTTCCATGAACTGCACATCAAAACTTAGCAGCCCTGAACAAAAGACTTGACCAAAGAGCTTACGAGAAAAAAAATACAAATTTTACTTAAACATATGAAAATATGTTCAACTACACCCATGATAAGAAACATACAAATTAAAACTATACTGATCCATATCTTGCACCATATACAAAATGACCTCAAGATGGATTATAGACCTAAATATAAAAACTAAACTTTTAGAAGAAAACATAGAGATGATCTTTGTGACTCTGAGTAAGGCAAAGATTTCTTAGATACAACACCAAAAACATGACTATTAAAGAAAAATAGTCAAATTGCACTTTGTCAAAATTAAGAACTTTTGCCTCTCGAAAGCTGCTGTTAAGAGAATAGACAAGCCACTGAAGGGGTTACTCTGAGGTATTTTAAATAGAAGAAAAATCAAGAAATAGAACACTTGTATATAATCATTGATGTTATCTTAACACACACACATATGTATTAATATTTATGTGGTTATATATACTTAGGAATCTCTGGAAGGATAATAGAAATAGTTGCCCTTCTGGTGGACAAAATGGGGCTGAGAGATAAGGGGAAGAAGTAAAGAGGGAGGGAGGGTTTACTTTCCTCTGAATATATTTTTGAATTTTGTACCATGTATGCATATTACCTACTCAATTAAATCAACTAATATCTATTATTTCTATATTAAATTCACTTTAAATTAATTTCTGACATCAGATAGTAGAGTCCTTTTTATCACAGATCACCGCATTATTTTTTCTCATGCAGAAACATTGACATCTTGTGGACTTTTAAGATAATGCTGCTTTTTTTTTATGGCAACATTGGTTAATGAAATCCAGTAAGTTTCAGCCGTACACTTTAATAGTAAGGCATATATATATTTACACTTAGTGTTCACCTCCCATAGTTAGATTTCTTTCTGTCACCATATATTTGACCCTTTTACCCCATCTACCTCCCCCCTCCCCTCTGGTAATCACTACTCTATTGTCCATGTCCACGAGTCTCTGTTTGTCCCGTTCATTTGTTGCTTTTAGGTTTATATCCCACATATAAGTGATATCATGTGATTGTCAACTTTTTCTGTCTAGCTTATTTCGCTTAGCATGATTATTTCGAGGTCCATCCATGTTATCGCAGATGGCAGTATTTCATCTCTTCTTATTGGTGAATAATATTCCATTGTATATATGTACCACAGCTTCTTTAGCCAATCGTCTATTGTAGGACACTTCGGTTGCTTCCATGTCCTGGCCACCGTGAATAATGCTGCTATGAACATTGGTGTGCAAATATCTTTTTGGATGTGAGTTTTCAAGTCTTTGGGGTAAATACCCAGTAGAGGGATTGCTGGATCATATGGTAGATCAATTCTTAGTTTTTTGAAGAACCTCCATACTGTTTTCCATAGTGACTGTACCAATTTGCAGTCCCACCAGTAGTGTATGAGGGTTCCTTTTTCTCCACATCTTCTCCAAGATTTATTATTACTTGTCCTATTGATTATAGCTATTCTACCAGGTGTGAGATGGTATCTCCTTGTGGTTTTGATTTGCATTTTCCTAATAGCTAGCGATATTGAGTATCTTTTCATATATTTCTTGGCCATTTGTATGTCTTCTAAGGAAAAGTGTCTGTTCAGGTACTTCACCCATTTTTTGATTAGATTGTTTGTTTTTTCATTGTTGTTATTGAGTTGTATGAGTTCTTTGTATGTTTTGAATGATAATGCTATTTTAAAAAATTAATTTAATTTCTAATTTCAGTTGACATACAATATTATATTAGTTTCAGTTTACAACATAGTGATTAGACATTTATATACCTTACAAAGTGATCACCCTGATAACTCCAGTACCCATCTGACACCATACATAGGTATTATAATATTATTGACTATATTACCTATTCTATACTTTGTCTACTCTAGTCATATTGATAGATAAAGCTAATAGGTGAGAACGACTCTTGCATTAGTGCCTCTCTCTGTCTGTCCATCTTAGTGGGGCCAGGGTGGTACCCAGGGCAGGGTGAGGTGAGCCTTGGCATTGAAAGCTGTGTCTCTTAGTGGTGGCCCTATGCCTGTTCATGTGCAAATGAATGTGTCTATGTGTTTATTGAATGTTACTATGAGCAAGACTCTATTTTTAGTGTTCATGATATGTTTTCTTGTTAACTCCAAGAACAATCCTATGAACACAATATTATCTCTATTTTACAGATAAGAAAACCAAAGTGTGGAAAGGTTAAGTAATTTGACCAGTGTCACCCAGGATGTAAATGACAAAATTGGGGCTCTAATGATCTGAATCCAAACCCTAGACTCTTAATCACTATAAAATCCCACTGGCAGGAAAAAACAGAAGCTCTACATGGAATAGACACTTGTGAAGTTTGCCTGAAGACTGGAGAAAAATAACCAAAAGGATCTGTTAACACAGTGCTGAGTCAATACCACACATTCTAAGCTGGGGTGTGAGGGTACACTCCCACATGACTGAACCAAAGTTGAAAACAAATGAAAGTGAGGAGGGAAAACTCCTGGCAGGAAAGAATTCCCAGATGCTTGGCTGCATGGCTAGCTCTTCCTTGAGAGCTGGTGGGATGACCACCACCACTGCCTCTCTAAGCTCGAAGGGGTCTCTGGTCTCTCTAACTGGATAGGCACAATGCAAACCTCTTTTTCCTTTCATTTATCTGAGATCTTCGACATTCTTCAAATATAATTTTACTAAAAAAGCTGACAGAAAAAAATCTTTAGAAAGCAAAGAAACAAATGAAATTCTAGAGCCCCTATTTATGATAGCAAGGAGGGTGAACTCTGGCCATGATTTGCGTGGCTGGCCCCTCTCCCTGCACACTTAAACTCCTATTCCTTTTCCCTAACCTCATCTCTGTTTTGTTCAGATGGTGGAGCAAGCTACTTTGTCTCCTGTCACAGGATGGGTTCTTTCTAGAAGCAGAAGCTGAGATGGAGTTTTGTGTGCAAGATGATTGATTATTAGGGATTATTAAAAACAGGGCAACAGGTCCCAGAATGGAGTCACTTATACTAAAGCCCATGTCAACAAACTGAGTTTAGACAATTCAAGTTCCAGCTCTCCCAGAAATGGAATCTTTAACCAGCCAATCAGGAATTGCCTGATCTGTATTAGTTAGGTAATCTTCCTGATATACCCCTGCCATCCACTATAGAGAAAGTAACCTTGCAATTACCAATCCGCTTTTTTGCCTAGTATAATTTTCTTGTTCCTGCTCCTTAGTTTAATGAGGAAAACAGACAAGAGACAAGTTTGTAATTTTTTGTGATAAATTTTTGAATGGAAGTAAGCTCAGGGTGCTGTGGAAGGCCAGAGGGGAAAGCAACTGCCTGGAAGACATAGGCAATCTTAGTGTCTTGTGTTCATGTCTACCAGAGAGCATCTACCACAGAGAAGACAGACCACAACTAGGTGGATAGGAGGAATCATTCAATAAAAGTCAGCTGGCTCTGTCTTATGTCACCCAGTATTTTCGCAATAGGCCCATGAACAGAATAGCCACAGTGGCAAGGATAGAAGTTATATATGAGCCCAACAGAGGATGCTCATTTTAACCAGACTGATCTGGCTATTACTATTAATGAATGCCTGACTTGTCTGCAGGAGAGACTGATGCTGAGCCACTAATATGGTATCATCCCATTAGGACAGCAGCCAGCCACTTAGTGGCAAGATTATTACAAAGGACCTCTTCTGTGGTAGAGGGGAAGTGACTCCCCTTTTTCAAAATTGACGCCTGTTCAGGAAACGTTTGCCTTTCAGGCTCTAAGTGTTTTTACCAGCACCACTATTCCAAGTTGGGACTCAGAGAATGTCTGATCAACTGGCATGGATCCTATATGATGTTGCCTCAGACCAACAGATCCATTTTATGACAAAGAAGGTGCATGACAATGATCACAACATCCACTGGTCCTAACATATATTGTATTACGGGAAAGCAGCTGGCAAAACAGAATGGCAAAATGGCCTACGGAAGGTTTAGATAAAGTGCCAACTTGAGGACAATACTCTGTGGGGTCCTGTCCTCTAAAAGGAAGTATATTCCCTAAACCGATAGCCAGTATTCAAGGATAGAAGTAGGACTGGTCCTTCTACTCATCACTCCCAGTAACCAACCCCTCAATATTTGCTCATCCCCTCAAACTTAGACTGCTGTATTTGGAGTCCTAGTTCCCTGGGAGGAGGCCTTTTCCATTAGGGGACACAATAAAGTTTCCATTAAACCTGAATCTACAACTGGGAGATATGGTGGCCAGGTCACTTTAAGCTCCTTATGCCTGTGGGCCAGCAGGCATTGAAAACATTACTATACTGGCAGGAGTGATTGCTCCTAATTATTGTAATAAACTAGAGTTGCTGCCACAAATTGAGGACAGTCAGAATATCTGGAATGCTGGGGTTCAATGGTGTCTCTCAGTGCTTCCACACCTGGTAATAACTGTGAACGAGCAATTGCAGCAACGACAGCCTGACAAGGGCAAGACGACCAAGAGCTCAGACCCCTGAAGGATGAAAGTCTGAGTCATCCTACCCGGCAGACAAACTAGACAAGGTGAAGTGCTAGAATAGGGGGTGGATAGAGGAGAAAGATAAGATTAATTACCATTTTAGGACTTGCAACTAGTGAAATTGTAGCTTGTTTCAATAATCCTTGTCTATTAAATCTTTTATAGAGGTTGCACTGGCTACTCTCTTTAACAGAACGGATTTAATGTGGGAGGCAAGGGGATCTCAGTGGTACAAGGAGTGACTGTACCAGAGCCCATGGTGCTGGGTGTCACATCTTCTTAGCTTACCTCTGATATTAGCCATTACTGTGATTGCGAACTCACCTTGTGCTGACAGCGTCCCACCTCAAGCAGGAGCCTGCTTATGTCATCACTTAATGTTTTATTTTTTGATATTTAATTTCTACCAGAACCCAGTGGCAACTTAAGATTTGCTTTTCAAATGAAGGATAGTCAGCAGAAAGGGAGTAGTTTTACTTCATACCCCTAAGGGTCTGTACTGTGATTCTTCTATTGGGAATTTTTGGCAGAGGCCTCCCAAACATTTCTCTTTTGTTACAGATGCTCCCCATACCACTGAGTCTGCTGGTTCTCAAGACCCAAGCAGCAGAGCAGCTTGAACAACTTTGACCTGCTGCAGACCCTTTTCTGGCTCTGGGCTCTACTCAAAACTGGCAGCCTTGGGACTACTTGGTAATTGGGTTTTAGCAACATGCTCCAATGTAGTATATGTTAAAATCCAAACAGGCTTACCAAGATTTGTGCCTCTTCATTCATGATGGTCAATGAAAGATAGAGCAATTTGCCTCTCATTTTGAAAGCTATATTTCAACATGCCCTAGGCAATCAGAGCCCTAGAAACTTCATCTATGTGTCAGGTCTCTGAATTTTCACAGGGTTTATCTCCCATACTCTAGAATGCATGGGTTTTACCAAGGTATTTAGGACACTTGCTACTTCCTGCTCAGCAGGTCCAATTAGCATAATGTCATCAATGTAATGGTCCAGCATAATGTTCTATTGGCTATCAAGATAATCAAGACCCCCTCTTGCTATATTATGCCACAGAGCAGAAGGTTGACAAAGCCCTGAGGAAAAATAGTGAAGTAATAGAGCTGCCATGCCATGCAAAAGCAGACTGCTTTTGGGCTGAAAAGAAAACATGTTCCAGATGCCAGGGGCTATATTGATTTGCTCCAATAAAGATACCACATCCAGGTTGCAGCTGTAATTGAATTCACTACCTGATTATATTCATAATAATCGATAGTCATTCTCCAAAATCCACCAAACTTCTGCACCTGCCAAAAGGACAAATTAAATAGGGTCGTGGTAAGAATAACTACTCTGCATCTTTCAAGCTCTGTTGGTGGTACTAATCTTTGAAATTCCCTCAGAAATGCATTAACTATCATGATGCTGGGGAAAAGAATGGTTTTGTTTCCTCAATAGCTAGAATACATAAGTCTGGGCAACTATAAGGTGGTAGAAGTAGGATTGTCTCTGATCATCTTTACTCCCAATGACCCACATGTACGATTCATATTTCCTGTCCCATAATCTTAGGTCTTAACAAGTTTCTATTCGTGTGTATGCCTGCATATGTGTGTGTCAGTGGTTTTCTACAAGGGAACTGGAGGCTGTGGCCATGGTTTGGCCAACTTGGGCTCCTCCTGCCAGCAGACAAAAAGACATTTCTGTCCTGGCAAGACAGTTGACCCTGATTCAAAAGAATAGCAAGGATTGCCATTTCATAATGAGTAAGGAAAGGGTATATCTGGAATTCAGGAGATTCACTGGAGCATCTCTTGGTGCTTCTCTGCCCCGTGATAACTCTGAATGGGCAACTGCAGCAACCATGGCCTGACAAGAGCAAGGCAAGTGGGCTGAAGGTCTGGATCACCCTACCGGGCAAGTAACCCAATCGGCCAAAGTGCCAACTGAGAAAGAGGGAAACTTAGAATGGTTGGTATATCAGGGAGATGATGAATATCCAGCTGTAAAAAGGGATGAAACTTGAGTTTATAGCCCCTTTGTAAAAATATGCAACTAACCATCAGCTTGAATGAAGAATTGAATTTAAACTTCTCCTCTTGGGGAATAAGTGAGAACATCATCTTCTCTCACACAAGATCCAGATATAAATCGGTATGAATAGATCTAAGTGGTATAATGAATAGATGTACAAGATCCAATTAATTTTACCCCAGATTTTTTCAGCCTGACTTGCTCACTTCTCTTTTAGGCCCCTAAGCCACCTGCCCTATTTTCAGTGGTCATAGTCCCGGCCACCATATCTCCCTGCTCTGGTCACCTCAGCCTCTCCTCGGGGGTCAGGACCAGGCATCAGCA
>NW_011889092.1:1665371-1681786 GCF_000151845.1 Pteropus vampyrus | reverse complement strand
AATCAGAGCCCTAGAAACTTCATCTATGTGTCAGGTCTCTGAATTTTCACAGGGTTTATCTCCCATACTCTAGAATGCATGGGTTTTACCAAGGTATTTAGGACACTTGCTACTTCCTGCTCAGCAGGTCCAATTAGCATAATGTCATCAATGTAATGGTCCAGCATAATGTTCTATTGGCTATCAAGATAATCAAGACCCCCTCTTGCTATATTATGCCACAGAGCAGAAGGTTGACAAAGCCCTGAGGAAAAATAGTGAAGTAATAGAGCTGCCATGCCATGCAAAAGCAGACTGCTTTTGGGCTGAAAAGAAAACATGTTCCAGATGCCAGGGGCTATATTGATTTGCTCCAATAAAGATACCACATCCAGGTTGCAGCTGTAATTGAATTCACTACCTGATTATATTCATAATAATCGATAGTCATTCTCCAAAATCCACCAAACTTCTGCACCTGCCAAAAGGACAAATTAAATAGGGTCGTGGTAAGAATAACTACTCTGCATCTTTCAAGCTCTGTTGGTGGTACTAATCTTTGAAATTCCCTCAGAAATGCATTAACTATCATGATGCTGGGGAAAAGAATGGTTTTGTTTCCTCAATAGCTAGAATACATAAGTCTGGGCAACTATAAGGTGGTAGAAGTAGGATTGTCTCTGATCATCTTTACTCCCAATGACCCACATGTACGATTCATATTTCCTGTCCCATAATCTTAGGTCTTAACAAGTTTCTATTCGTGTGTATGCCTGCATATGTGTGTGTCAGTGGTTTTCTACAAGGGAACTGGAGGCTGTGGCCATGGTTTGGCCAACTTGGGCTCCTCCTGCCAGCAGACAAAAAGACATTTCTGTCCTGGCAAGACAGTTGACCCTGATTCAAAAGAATAGCAAGGATTGCCATTTCATAATGAGTAAGGAAAGGGTATATCTGGAATTCAGGAGATTCACTGGAGCATCTCTTGGTGCTTCTCTGCCCCGTGATAACTCTGAATGGGCAACTGCAGCAACCATGGCCTGACAAGAGCAAGGCAAGTGGGCTGAAGGTCTGGATCACCCTACCGGGCAAGTAACCCAATCGGCCAAAGTGCCAACTGAGAAAGAGGGAAACTTAGAATGGTTGGTATATCAGGGAGATGATGAATATCCAGCTGTAAAAAGGGATGAAACTTGAGTTTATAGCCCCTTTGTAAAAATATGCAACTAACCATCAGCTTGAATGAAGAATTGAATTTAAACTTCTCCTCTTGGGGAATAAGTGAGAACATCATCTTCTCTCACACAAGATCCAGATATAAATCGGTATGAATAGATCTAAGTGGTATAATGAATAGATGTACAAGATCCAATTAATTTTACCCCAGATTTTTTCAGCCTGACTTGCCCACTTCTCTTTTAGGCCCCTAAGCCACCTGCCCTATTTTCAGTGGTCATAGTCCCGGCCACCATATCTCCCTGCTCTGGTCACCTCAGCCTCTCCTCGGGGGTCAGGACCAGGCATCAGCACAGGTTCTATCACGTCCACTGCCATAGGAGCCACAGCAGCTCCAGCATCAGGTCTGACCCGACTGGACCCTTGGGGGCCCTGGCTTCCCTGATGACTTCCCAAAGTGGCCAATTATACAACCTGCATGCAGGTCATAAGAAATTACTATCCCATGAGGAGGATTTTGGCCAATAAGAGACAGAACATAGGAAGGTACCCACAGAAAAATGGCTTCCTTTTCTTTCTCCCAGTGGATTGTTTTTAGATGCAGTGGTTCCATATGGTTTCTCTGCAAGTGTCCTCTGATCAATCCTGTTGAATATTCCTGAATCTGGTATGGTGCCAGCTGCCAGCTCCATAAAGCACCACCTTGTAGGTGTTCTCCAGACCTCCCTGTCTAACTACCCCTTTTCCCTCACTCTGGCTTTTTTCCCCAGTAAAGCATCAGCACATATGCTTTGCCTTAGGCTGGCTCTGTGTTCCAGAAATTCTGGGTTAGGAAAGAGGTGTGGTCAGAGAATGGAATATTTGAAACCAACATTGTGGTAAGATTGAATTTACTGTAATGATAAGGTCTTGAATTTAACCATGGAAAGGCATGGCTTAGATAGAATGGACAAGTTCATGGAGACAAGAAGGGCACTAGAATAATCAGTGTGGCTAAGGAAATCCCCAAGAATGATATTGGAATGTTGGAGAGAGAGATCCAGGAGCTATAGTCTTCAAAGCTTCGGGAGGAGGGTAAAAGTGCTCAAGTCCAAAGGGGTTGTGGATAGTATAGTCTCTTCATTTTATGGAAGAGGGAGCATTTGGGATTAGCATGAGGAAGAAGGAGAACATGGAGCTCCCCTCCAGGCCCATTGATACCAAGGCTGTAGGAGAGCAAGCAATTATCTTTTGAGAGGATTGCAAAGAAAGCAGTATCCTCAGATGAGAATTCTGTTGCAGAGCAAGAAGATGAAGAGAACATTTGGGAAAGTGGGTGAGGATGCAGAATATTCTAGATGAATGACCTCGAGATCCAAGGGCACAGTGGAAAGTTTTCAGGGGATGAGGAGTTGCAGCAGATGGGGTCAGAAAAGGTGAGGTACAAGCTGAATGGGGATTAGAGCTGGGGAATGAGGATGACTTGGGTGGCTGCATGCACAGGGCTAAAGGGCCCAGTAAGATTCAGCCTGATGGGCCCAAGGCAGAGAGAGTCACGGAGCAGCTACAAGTGTTCAGAAGAGGAGGAGTGTGACCTCTTGCCCAGAGCATGACACCTGGGCTTCCCACTCAGCCCTGCTGAAGGTGGCGTGGAGTCCTGCAGGCATTGGGGCTGGGTCCTGCTGTGAATGCAAAAGCTCCCCGTTCATGACTTCTGTGGACAGAAAGGTCTTTTGGAGAGCAGAGTGTCCTCTTACTCAGGCTGAGTGGGCACACTAGCCCCTGCCAGTCACAACACTAGGAGCACGAGATGTTCTCTTCCTGTGAGATCTTGCCGCTGCTGACTGTTAGGCCGACCCGTCTGTTCTTCATTGTCCTTCGGTTCTGCATTCTGGCAGCTGTTTTCTTTGCTTGCATTTGGCGTGTGTCTACTTGTTTCTAAGACACCACTAAACTGAGACAAACCTTCATACCCTTTTACTTTTCTTTTCATTCCCGTACTTATTTTACATAACTCTTTGATTCTTTATCTTCTTTTGAAAAGGAGTCTATTTTTAATTTCCTGACATATCTCTCATAACTTACCATTCTCTTTTTCTGTCACTCTGACTCCTTCTTTTACCTTAACTGACTTCGTACTTTTTTTTTGAGCTCGCTCAGCCAACACGGCTAGCCCAGGCTGTTTCTCACTTTTTCCAGGCAGTGTACAACCTTCTCTTCTCCTTATGTCTCTTCAGAAGTACTTGGTGACCTGTACACAGTAACTTGAGCTTATTGACATTATGCATTTTATTTCTATTAATTGACCTTGATAGCTTCCCTTTTTCTAATATAGTAGATTTCCTCTCTGCTCAGTAGTGCCCATCTACTATTTCTTCAGCTTTCACTTACATTTTTCCATCTTCCACAGCTCTTCATCTTCAACAAAATTACCCTCACTTTCTACAAATATTTCCCACCTTCCACAAGCATCCCCCTCCCTTTTATAAATATTTCCCAATTTGACCTGTGTCTTTCCAGGATTTCTTTTCTCCCCGCCTATTCCTATAGCTTGTATTTTGGGGTTTGGCTAAAATACTAATGTGTGACTCACATAGTTTGAGCCAATCCATACAAAACTTTAATCAAGAATGTTGCAGACTGGTGTGCACCTTACCACCACCTTTTAGTTCCATTTGTGAAATCTTCCCCCCAATTTAGAATTAATAACAGAGCTCACAGTCCTTTGAACAGACTCAACTAGTTCTGACTCACTGGGATCACTGTTTCCCTCTCTGGGGTTCATGTATGTGTCACTCTTTGGCCACTCAAAGCCTTGTTTTTAGGCTGGCCTTTCTGACCTTGTAAGTTCTGCTCAGGTATCTCTGAATGCATTTTTGCTTTCTTGATGAATGATTGGATGTTCAGGATCAGTCTGAAATGCTTCCTACTTCAAGAGATGGAATCTGTTTCTTTCCCAGAATCTTAGTTCTTCCAGGAGAAAAGTATTAGGGTCAAAATATGGGGGCCTGAGGTGTACACTAGCTGGTACCCTCATCAGCCAGAGGAAGGTAGGCGATGCCACTCCCCTATTTTGTAATGAATTATGTGTATATAACATCATGTCTCCAAGTTACCTCAGCCTTTACCAGGGTTCTCATTACTTTTCTCTACTGTGAGATGCTATTAATCAACTTCTCCCCTTTCCTCAGCTGATAATTTTTCCATTTTACCACCAACACTGGTGTACAAAATTGTCAAACCAAACTACATGATTTAATTATGGTTTTGTCTTTCCAATTTACAAGTCTCAATTTTTTTTCTCTTTTAACCCCCAGCTCAAGCATCACTGGGCTCCAAAGTGTGCATGTCCAGACAACCTGACTTATAAGTATCACTAACAAACCGATTATCCAAAAAGAAAAATAAATCTCAACCTTTTTAGAGTAACTTTCACCTCAAAGAGAGTACCACATACTTCATAAAAGTAGAGTGGAGACAAATATTATTTCTCCAGGTTTCATTTAAACTTCTTTAATTTTCTCCATCTGAGCCTTACATTTTAACTCTATTTTCTTTTCCCTTTATATTTTCCCTTTTCCTTGATACTTAAAACTTTTTGTTGTTGTTGTCAGTAGCTTTAGAACTGATTTGCATTTTCTTATATATCCTAGGATACATATCTTTTACATTCCTTCTTAATCCTCCCAATATGCTTAACATTGTCTTTGGTTCTTTTATTTATTACATTGATAACTTCAAATGCTAACTTACAACTTTATGTCCGGTTTCATCACCTATAGACTGTATCTCTTGACCCCAACTTTTACAGAAATTGTGCCCTTATTCTTCATTTTCCTTTGCTTCCACATTCTATCTCTATCATCTGTCCTTTTATTTTTAAATTGTCAAAGTTAAAATTATTTATATTTTCCACTGCTGCCATAATATATTCTGTTCAATCAGAAAGTTAAACATCAATATGCAAATATATAAAGTCTATGTCAAGTAAGAATATTTCCGTTTCATGTAAGACAAAAGTATAAAAGGACCCCAACCATTCAGTGCCACCTGGCTTCATAGAGGGAAACCCTGTGCATACTTCCCTTCACGATGATGTGACTCACCATGGACTTGCTGGTAACGGCTACTCTGGGCCATGGCTCAGCCCTGCAGGTCTCCATTTTACCTGTTCTGGGGAAACCCCCAGGAAACAGTATGATGAAAGGATCTTCCTAATGAGATGGAGGCAATATAAATCACATTGGCCCGAGAATGACCAGGGTTCAGATATTTCACAGGATCCTCTCTATTCCACTCCGTGCCACTGTTCCATCCCACCTCTACCACCCCTGAACATTCCACTTGAATCTACTTCTCACTGGGCTCTCTCTTCCAAAGCTTTCCCATTAGAAGAGGGGAAATTATTCACTGGCTTATTTCTTTTAAGATTTAGTTATGGTCTGATATTCATCTGCCTCAATGATTTAATTTTCTTAGGGACACAAGTTTAGTAAATTAGAATATGCTTCCGATTACATCATGTTAACCAATACAAAATGACTCTTCATTCTTGATACATTCTGAGCCAAACATACGCATTATTTAGATTCTGGACATTGTCTCTATATTAGGGAAGAGTAAAACTATCTGAAGAAAAGATTCCTATAGAGAGGATAAAAATGGCTTTGTCTTTTTAAATGTGAGCCCTCAAGTTCAGATGACCACAGACAGAACCTTAAAATATTCTTACCCTACGTAAAGTGGATATTTGTCACAAAGAGCTAATTCCACCATTCCCTGTCACATTGTGGGTGCTTGATTGATTGTTTGTGGATCAATGTATGTTAGGCTAGAGCTGTTCAAATGCCTTTTGCTCAGGGCAGGATTCATTCTAGAGACTAGAAGGGCCTCATTGTGCAGGTAGCATTAAGTCTGTCAGCTTCAGGGAAACAGGGGTCGAGGAGGCAGAAAAATAAGGAAATCTGTTGTGGAATATTTGTAAAAGAGGAAGGAGCAATCATTAGTTTACATACTTTTCAGTTCTATTTGAAGCTGATTCTGGTTCTGAACTCATTTGAAAGGTCACTGTATATAGGATGTTTATAGACCATTATAAACAGACTCCTCTTAGTGCCCTGCCTATAGCTTCCTCAGACAACCATCTCTGTATCTGATGGATCTCTGTATCTGAGGGCTGTTCCGCAACCACGGAAAGCTGTCTCATTCACCCACACTCACCAGGCTGGAAGTGCTGGGGGATGATCACTTCCTGGGTCAGCCCTGAGCTAACGACTGATAAGACTTGGTGTAAAATACCCCGGCTCCCCTATCTCTCTAGTGAGATGAGTCTGAGGTATGCTTCCCACCCCTTTTCAGAATTTTCCTGTGGAATTAAGCTCTAGTTGGCCTCTGTGGCAGTTGACTTAGTAACATCCTTTTCTGGCTGCCTTCCCTTCCCTATGTCATTTCCCTAACTCCCCTGCAGGTGGCCCCTGCATCTCTCAAATAAACTACCTGCACTGGAATCTCCGTCAGCTTCGGAGGGACCCCACTCGAAGATGCTGTTTGCCTGACTGGTACAGACACTGGTCTGGGACTGAGGGGAAAGTGGACATGACACACGGGTGGGTCAAGGGGCGATTTGTTTAAGAACTCAGAGGCCAGACTGAGACTTTAGACTTGACTTAGGAAACCATTCATGTGCTAGATGATATTTGAGTATTTTTTTTACAATTTACTGTTTTCACAATTGATGCATTAATTCCTAGGTTTCTACAAATCCTGCATTTTTCATTGAGTTCTGGCTAATAAAATCTTGCCGAAGTCAGAGACTGCAGCCTTCTTATCTATTAGTTACTTGTAAAAAGAAACTCTAGAGAGAGAAGTATTGTTAAGGTATAAGACAGAGATGAAATTCAGAGCTATGAAGCCATTCTCAAGACCTTGTTAGAGAAAGATGAAGGCTGAGAATATAGCTCTCATGACAGAATTTTTATTAGTAGCTATCCTGTTCAATATTTTATAGTTTTTTAAGGTTATCTGGAAAGTCTCTTTAAAAACATTGGGTCTTCAGAAATTTAATATTATTTCCTATGGTAGGAAACCTCGACTCTCAAAGCATTGCATAATAATTGGTTGTCATGGGAAACTGCATAACTATCTTAAGGGTATATAAATAGCCTAAATCCCTTTGTTGTGCAGAGCAATCTCAAAATACCATATCTGACTCTTCTCATGTAGTCCCAGAATAAAATAAAGTCAGTGACTCTTTGTCCTAAGACAACACATTTGAGAGATTTAAATTAGAAATTTGGCAAATCTATCATATTCTCTCTGCCTTGCGGGTTTAGAAATCTGGATCAATCTTTTATAGAGATATTTCTCTCTGCTACAAAAGTTCAGAAACCTAGAATCATCTTTTATATGAGGACTCTTATTAATTAATTTCACAGAGAATGCTGTATTAAAAAAACAACAACAGAATATCAAGTTTATTAATTCAGTTGAAACTCTTTCTGCAAAGGGGACTAGATATTTATTTTCTCTGGTCAGAGCACTTTTGCCTCATAGGCAGTCTACCCAGAGAGTCAAATTACAATTAGAAGTTTGTCTGATATACCTGATATCAAAACAAAGGGAATTTGATCATTTGAGTAGTTAATGGCTTCAGCCTAAGTTAAGATGACACTCTCTCATCCTGCTCCCAGGACCAGAACATTTGATGGATTTTTTGGTTCAGAGTCCTGTCACCCCTGGATGATACATGGATGGATGCTGATAGACATACTCATGTCTAACAAACAAATCCCCTCCCGATGGACACTTTCTTTCTATAGACATTTCTAATACATTTACCAATCCAGAAAGGTAGGGATTCTTAGCTATGGGTTTATGAATAGGATAACGAGATTCTCGGGCACCTAAAAATGGAATGGATATTTCGTGTCTATGGAAATTTTCTCTAAAGAGGATTCATAGCTTTTACCCTCCAGACAGCTACACTCTCCTTTCATATCTCATGGAATATGGATCTTAAATAGGAAGACTTTTTAAAATCATAAAGCTAAATAAAAGCCATACGATGTAATTTGTCATAGGGAAGTTAGTGTGGATTCACTATTCATGACTCTGTGGCAAGAATGCACGAAATTTCATTCTGAGCAAGAAGCCCATGTTGTGGGTTCTGTGCATAGACACAGCTGACAACATGTTTGGTGACTGGTATGTCTACTGCACTGAAGAAATGGATGAAAAGTCACCCCAGTTGTTGAAAGAAGAACTGGAAGCAAATGAAAAATTTTAAACTGAGTGTAAGAGGGCAGAGGAAAAATGGAACAAAAAAACCCAAAAACTGAATAAGCCATTCAATGATTTCCATATCACATCCCTAGTGGTGTATACTGGGCACATTACAACAGAATTTAGCAGAGCCGTAGGAGAATGTCATCAAAATTCACATAACTTTCCGATCAAAGCCTTCCACTGCTATTTGACAAGAGCTCCTCAGCTTCTCAATCCAGGGAAGTATTATACAATTCATAGAGGCTCTCCCACCAGGTGCCTGAATATTCATTGCGGTGGAGGAGGAAATAAATATTTTGGGCAATTTACCTCATATTTTTTTCTTAACAAATAGCTACTCAGCCACCTGTTAACGGAGAGGGCTCATTCTTTGACATCAGAACCTTTTTAAGAATTTCTATTAAAGAATATGCTTTTCATCCATGTGAATACAAAGTGTGGATTCCAGGCTGTGAGTTTTGGAGTGTCGACATTTTTAAAAGATGAAGAAAAATACTATTAAACATTAACTTTAAAAAATATTAACTAAAAATATTAACCTTGAAAATTATTTTTAAATCACAGTAATTTAATCTGCTTTTCCAGTAGCTAAGTCTGGGTCTATGGTCCAGGTGGGAGTGGTGGGGCCATTATGAAATGGAAAAGGGGGTTCTCTGCTACCAGAAGCCAACAGGGCAGAGAACAATGGGCTCTTCTACCAACTGCTGAAAAGTGTTAAAAAAAAAAAAAAAGGTCCTTAAAAAAGGGCTGATATCCTGGAATAGAAAGCAGCTCAGGTAGTTTTTAGTCCAACTAAACTCTCAAACCCCCTGTTATGCAGAAACGTCAGAAAGATCTGCTAGGCATCAAGAAACATGAATCATGGAAAATACCAGAATGTGTGGCAATGGGAAGTGTCAGGGTAGTCAGGAGACCTGGTTCCAGGCAGAATGGTGCGGCTACTGCAATAATCCAGGCAGATATCCAGGTGCCTGAACTGAGGCTGTGACTATGGTGATCAAGGGAGGTTGGGGAACTGGTGTTCTCCATGAGGTGTTCTAGGAGGAAGACCCAAAAAGCTGGGTGGACTGGGAAGTATGGTCAGAAAGGATGATGGACCTCAAGATTTCAAAGGTGGAGTAATTTCAAATTTTGATTAGATTCTAGGATATTTCCATTGAAGTGTGCTCTGAAATTTCTCTAGAAAATGAAAGCATTCTAAAGACAGAAAACAGAAACACAAAGAATTTTTAGTTTCAAAACTGTTTTCAGTTCTAGGGCAACTTTGAGCTTTCACAAACTTAAAAAAAAAATAAATTCATATCAGGATTTAATGGAAACAGGAAAATAGGCCAGAAGAGGAAAGATGCTACTCAATATTTGAATCAAATGATTACCAGCAGATACTGATAAAGAAGCTAGATTCTATCAAGAGTCAGAAAAACAATTAACAGGTGAGTAGGACAAATATTTCACAAAATTTTTGGTCAGAGAAAGAATTTGTTGCAAATAATAGGATTTCTGTGAGGTCAAAGCCAGAGATACCTTCAGGGGTGTAGAGAGACAAGCACAGAGGGGCCTCCATAATGGTGATTCAGGTCCCTTATAGGAAAGTCCTCTCTCACAGGTAGCTGCACTCAGGACACCAAGTCACTCAGAGCTGAGGACCTGCAGCCTAAAGCGCCAAGACTTAGAAGTGGGAGAGACTAAGTCAACCATCAGGCTTGCCAGCATAACTATCCGAGACTCTCGGGCTGGAATTTCCATTAGAGAAGACAAGAACTGTAGGCTAATATCCTTGGGATCTTCTTGGGGATGTTACAGGAATTCCTGGTAGGTGAGAGGTGATTCTAGCTGAGAGTCCAGAGGAGAGGACCCGAGATGCCCTGTGCCTGGATTATGGATTGCAGTGTGTTGCTGAAATATTTCTTCCCTTCCCAGGCACATGAGAAGGTCCTGCCTTCCTGGCCTCCTGGTCCTGCTGCTTCCTGCTGAGGGGTAGTCCACACCTGCTTCCTGATTTTACATTTTCTTCAGTGCAAAGCTGATATAAAAGGAAAGGGCGGGAGTCCAACTGCTTCCTTCGTTACAGCAAATATTAGGAGGCATAAATGGAAACTTTTCCTTGGTTCAGTTACTGCTTTTTTTCCCCTACATAAAAACCCAAAGGATCTCCTAGTTGCACTGTGAGATTATGTGACTTGTTTTGAGAATTTCTATCTAATATGACATATATTCTATGTTTAATTCCTTCAGTGTGATTCATAACTATATGCCATCAGCAACAGTATTAAAGATATATATGTACGTTGTGATTATAAATATTATACATTGAAGAAATAAATGATCTACAATAACATTTCCCCTTCCGTGACTTTAGAGAATCCTGTAGGCTGTGTTAGTTTCTGGGTATGGTTTTCCACAGACTTATTTGAGTAGCTCATGTGGAAGACTTTTCACAGCTTTTCTTCATGCCCTGAAAGCCCAGGTAAAATGCTGAAAATCATCCCAGACCAGGGTGTTTTGATCTCTGTGCTATTGACATTTTGGGTTGGGTAATTATTTATTTGTGGTGGGAGGAGCTGTCTTGCACAGTGTAAGATATTTGGCAGCATCCCTGGTCTCTATTCATTAGATGCCAGTAGACCAGCAACCCAGTTGTCTCCAGATATTGCCAAATGTCCTGTTGGGCAAAATTGCCCATCAGGCTTGCCAGCACAACAATCCAGAGTTGTTGAAAACCACCTGGTTGAGAACCACTGTCTTAGACAAATCCATCTCCCTTCCCCACTGGACACCTAATTGGTCATAAAGTCCTGTCACATATACCTTCTTGAATTATTTCTCAAATCTATTCCCTCTGTTCTGTCTCTACTGTCCCTGGTCTCCTAAGCAAATGCACAGATGTGTTCTAATGTTTGGATGGAACCAGGAAAGCTAATCCGAGAGCACCGTGTGATCTAAGGCTGAGGCTGTAGTAGCTGATGGCAGACATGGGTTGGTGTCCAGTCAACACCAACTCTGGAACCTAGGCATGCACCCAGCACAAGGACTTGGCTTTAGGAGGAACTGGGCAGGACTTGACTGAGGCCAAGTCAATAACACTGGGTACTACCTACCTAGGAGTACCTACTGTGCACCAGGCACTGCAGAAAGTACTTTACCTGTAACAATAACAATCATAGTTAACCTTGATTGAGCCTTTAGTCTATTTCAGACACTGAGTTCAGTGTATTGTGTAGATTACTTTCTTGAATTCTCATGATAATCCCATAAAATATTCATGTATTTATTATCTTATATCATAGATTAGAAAACAGAGTCATAGAAAAGTTAAAAATTTGAAAATACTCACATTTAATTCTTCCCCAAATGCTCAATTCACTTAACTATTGAGTACCTACTATGTGTCTGGCACTCTTATAGGAATGAGGTAGTATTATCAACCCAATATTATAGATGAGAAAGCCGATATCAGAATGTAAGGGTTGTAGTCCAAGTTTGCACAGCCTGCCAAGTCAAGGCTATCTGTCTGATTCCAACACCGTCCACTGTATCCACATTAGAACACAGAGAGAGGAACCCCCGGGCGGTGCCTCCTTCTGACCTGTCTACTTTGCTGGTCTGCTACACGATAAGACCCTCTCATTCATCTGCTGTGGTTCAGGCTTCGTTCTGGGCATCAGAAGGTGAACAAGACATTCCCAGATCTGGCTTTCATGGAGCCTACACCAGAGGAAACGAGGGGTGACAGGAAAGACAGCTGTTTAAAAAACTCATTCCAGAAATCGTTAAGTACAATTGTGCTCAGTGCTGGAAAAAAGAAGCACAGACAGGAAGTTTTGAAATCATTATGGAGGAAGCCAGCCTTGTATAGGAACTCAGGGGTGGCTTCATGTGAAGGAACATTTAGGCTGACAGTTAAAGACTAAATAGCAGTTAATTGAGCAGTGAGTCAGGGAGGAACTGTCTATTGGAATGAAAAGGCCTGGAGGCTGGGAAAGAACTTGTCCTTAATGGTCAGAGGCTGTGAGTTAGGATAAATAACAAAATCCTAACTCATAAAGATAACCGGAAAGTTTTCATGTGTCTTGTCCTCTTTTTGGTTATAAGCATGGACTCTGGAACCAGACATCCTGGGTTCGAATTCTAACTCCTTTATGTATTGACTGTGTGACATTGGGAAAGTCCCACCTTCTCTGTGCCTGTTTTGTCATCTGTAAAATTAGAGCAAAAATTTCCCCTATGCTGTTATGAGGATTAAATGAGCTAATACACATAAAGCACTTAGAAAAGCATCTGGTACATGACTAGTGCTATTGATGATGATGATGATGATGATGATGATGATGATGATGATGCAGTTTGGTACATAAAAATTTATATCCGACTCTCTTCATTTTATAAGTAAGTATCTCCCTATGTTATGAAAATTTCTTTGTAAATTCACACTGTGTACGAGCACACATGCTTGTAAGAGCATGTGTTATTAGTTCAAGGTTCATGTGCCCGATGCTTCAAAATGCTAATATTTAATAGATCAGAGTTTGGAGTAAGGAAAGGTTTATTGATGAAGAAGTCACAGACGGAGAAGATGGGAGCTCTCAATAGTTCATCGAATCCATCTTAAGAGCTCCTCAAATTCAAGCGTCCTATAGGTCCAGGGAAGAGAGAAGGGGTGGGGCCAGAGGTGGGTGAGGGCTCTAGACAGCCAGGCGCCAAGGAAGAGCGCAAAATCTCCAAATCTGTGATTCCAGTCGGTCTGTTGACCTCAGCTGATCCGAGTCCATCCGGCACTGAGGCTCCTGTAAATTTTTGATAAACAGTCATTGTTCTGTACACACTTCCTCAGGAGAGGCCCCTCTGACACAGGGCTGTTCCATGAAAATACTCAAGCCTCAAGAATTCCTCTAGTAATTAGCATATCTATAGGAGCTAATAGGCTGAATCAAAGAGAGAGAGCATTTCACTGGTATACATGGAGGAACTTCTGTCAGCCGACCAAATTAGCAGACCAAAACAATATTTCCCTTTGTGATTTGGAAACATGAAATATAATTTAACTTTATTCTTAAAATGAAGTTGGGGAAGGAGAGGAAGAGGTCAGAAGAAATGTCATCTACCCACAGTTCAGAGCATGCAGCCAAACCTCAGATGAGCTCAAAACCCTGCTTGTGGTTTCCCGCTGCTCTTTTGTAGTTTAGGTTTGCCGGCCGTCTATCTGTCATAAACTTTGTATAAGTTTGGGAAAAAGATAAAAGTTAAGCTTTCAGTATTTATAATAGCACCAGCTTAGGACATCATAAAGAAAATTTCATTTTTTAAGGCCAAGCATGCCAACCCTGAAACTATTTTATTTCCTCATATTTCTTTATAGTATTTATATATAAATATTATATATTTACATATTTTTTGTGTAGATCATTTCATCATCATTTTAGCCACTAACTATTCTTCTAGCTTTAGACATTCATGCCTTTTCTGATTTTTTTCATTGTTATAAATAATGGTCTATAAACATTTTATGCAGTTATTTTCTTTATCATTACCAGGGTCAGAGCGAATGAGAAATACACAAGGTTTCTAGTAACTGTCTTTTCTTTCTTCCGAATCTTCAGTGAGAGGTTCTACCTATTTCTCAACCTCTGTAGATGTAATCTCTCTGTTGTTTACTTAATATTATCTGTATAAATCCAACTCCAGTTTCTAGAATGAATTCTGGCCATTAAGATGGCTCATGTAAGCCCAAATAGTCATGGACAAAGCAAATATTTATTGAATATCAACCATGTGACAAGCAAAATACTGAAGAGGACCCCTCCTAGGCAAATCTATGAATTACTTAAGGTAGAGAATATTTCCTACACTTTTATCTGTGATTATGTGCATTAACATGACAGACTCTTATCTATAAAACTAAATATTGGTAGAAATAAACCAAAGACTAATAATAAGCCTCTCTTTTCTGATGGAATAGCTTTGATAGAGCAAGACCAGAGATAAAGATTCTTCTTCAGTGGATAAGAGTAGTGGGAGTGAAGGGTGGTGCAATGGATCCCCCAAAACACCTGAGCCTGGGTCACACATGGGCCCAATGTGATTGATGTTACATATATGCCATTTGAAGAAGTCACAGTTTGACCTAATTTTTTTCCTCTAGCTCTCTCTAGGAAAGAGAATTTGAGTCCCATGCAGCTGAGGCAGGACCAGGAATAGCCATTAACTTGTAATGACCCTAGTGAAAAGATGTCTGCATTTGGCCACATCAAGGTAAAGTGCAAGTAAATAAGCCTGGTGCATATACCCAAAGCTTCCAAGTCAGGTCTTCATGGCCTTATTCTCAAATATAAACAGATGACAAAGATTACCAGACATTTGAAGAAAGCCTGCAAGATAAAAGAGAATAATCAAGACAAAATAATAACATGTTATAAAAGAAAAAGAAACAATCAGCACCAACAATGAGCTCTCAGATATTAAACTACTTGCCGAATTTTGAGTTCAATAGACTAGAAGATAAATGCACGTGAATCTCCCAGGTGGTAGAACACAGACAAAGAATCATAAAATATGAGAGAATGATAGAAACAGCAGATTAATCTAGGAGGTACAACTTCTAATAAAAAGATCCTCTTAAAAGAGAACACCAAGGGCAAGAAATCATCAAAGAATAAAGATAAGAAGTTTTCCCGGATGTTAAAGACCAAGTCTCCAGATTAAAATGGTCCATCAATTTCTCAGTGTAAAGAATTAAGAGACACACATCTAGACATATTATTGTGAGATTTCAGAAACCTAAGGATAGAGAAGATTCTTAAAGCTTCTAGAGGGGAGGGAGAATAGGGGAAACAGATGCCTTCCAAAGGATGTAAATCAGACTGGCTTCAGATTTAGATTTTCCATTAAGAGTACTGGAAATGAAAAAAACAAACAAACAAAAAACCCCCCAAAAAACTATATAGTTCCTTCACAATTCTGAGGAGAAAATACTTTTAATCCATACTTTTACATCCATCCAAACAAAATCAAGTGTGGCGTAGATAGAAACATTTTCAGATATGCAAGGAATTGTATCTCTCATACTTCCATTTTTAGACAATTACTCGAGAATATACTTAAATCAAATATGAATTGTCTAGCCTGGGTTCCCTGAAAGCAAAGCTAAGATAAATAGTCCTCTGCAAAATGTAGAACCGAAATTACGAGGTCAGGGGGAAATCAGATAGATGAGATACACCCTAAAGTAATATCTGCAATGTACAATTGGGATATTCTCATCTAGCTCCTTCTAGTGTTGACCACAGAAACATAACACATATACAGTTATTTAAAACCTTTCACCAGAGGAGTATAATGTTGTCTAGGCCACCAAATTATAGCCTACATTATAATGACAGGATAATAGAAGGGTCTGAATGACAAACCTAATACAGTCTAGGTATGGGCCACACTGTAAGACGATCCAGGGCAAGAGCTCAGGTGGAACCAAGAAAGAAGACAAAGAAATAAAAATTATCAGTTGTGTGTACATGGATAATTTTAGGTTTGTGGGCTTAAGAAACTCTTATGTATGGGCATGCCTGCCTTTTCTCTCATGATACAAAACTGACGGTGCCAATAAACCAATGTAAGTAAATTTTCAGTACCTGGACTCTTCTCCATGTCAGCATTATTTCATGGACAGGCCCATGACCCAGAAGATGGAAGACCTCATTCTCTCAAAATATCTCTAAACTGAATTCAGAATATAACGTTTATGAAAGTATCTCCCTGCTTCTTAGTTCTACCAAGAAGAGTGAGAAGAATTGTAAAGATTAGCTGTGGTTAAGTAGAGATTTGTAACTAAAACCAGCCCAGTCTTCTTATTATATCCTCCTTAACACAGTAATTTGTTCTTAAGAACACATGTCCAAAGAAATAGTCACTGTTCTTCCATGGATACATTACTTGCAAATTGTGTGAGCAGAACTCTTTTCTACTTGGGATACCAAGTGGTGTCAATGTCATCTGGAGGGGCT
>NW_011889092.1:1647266-1665321 GCF_000151845.1 Pteropus vampyrus | reverse complement strand
AATAGACTAGAAGATAAATGCACGTGAATCTCCCAGGTGGTAGAACACAGACAAAGAATCATAAAATATGAGAGAATGATAGAAACAGCAGATTAATCTAGGAGGTACAACTTCTAATAAAAAGATCCTCTTAAAAGAGAACACCAAGGGCAAGAAATCATCAAAGAATAAAGATAAGAAGTTTTCCCGGATGTTAAAGACCAAGTCTCCAGATTAAAATGGTCCATCAATTTCTCAGTGTAAAGAATTAAGAGACACACATCTAGACATATTATTGTGAGATTTCAGAAACCTAAGGATAGAGAAGATTCTTAAAGCTTCTAGAGGGGAGGGAGAATAGGGGAAACAGATGCCTTCCAAAGGATGTAAATCAGACTGGCTTCAGATTTAGATTTTCCATTAAGAGTACTGGAAATGAAAAAAACAAACAAACAAAAAACCCCCCAAAAAACTATATAGTTCCTTCACAATTCTGAGGAGAAAATACTTTTAATCCATACTTTTACATCCATCCAAACAAAATCAAGTGTGGCGTAGATAGAAACATTTTCAGATATGCAAGGAATTGTATCTCTCATACTTCCATTTTTAGACAATTACTCGAGAATATACTTAAATCAAATATGAATTGTCTAGCCTGGGTTCCCTGAAAGCAAAGCTAAGATAAATAGTCCTCTGCAAAATGTAGAACCGAAATTACGAGGTCAGGGGGAAATCAGATAGATGAGATACACCCTAAAGTAATATCTGCAATGTACAATTGGGATATTCTCATCTAGCTCCTTCTAGTGTTGACCACAGAAACATAACACATATACAGTTATTTAAAACCTTTCACCAGAGGAGTATAATGTTGTCTAGGCCACCAAATTATAGCCTACATTATAATGACAGGATAATAGAAGGGTCTGAATGACAAACCTAATACAGTCTAGGTATGGGCCACACTGTAAGACGATCCAGGGCAAGAGCTCAGGTGGAACCAAGAAAGAAGACAAAGAAATAAAAATTATCAGTTGTGTGTACATGGATAATTTTAGGTTTGTGGGCTTAAGAAACTCTTATGTATGGGCATGCCTGCCTTTTCTCTCATGATACAAAACTGACGGTGCCAATAAACCAATGTAAGTAAATTTTCAGTACCTGGACTCTTCTCCATGTCAGCATTATTTCATGGACAGGCCCATGACCCAGAAGATGGAAGACCTCATTCTCTCAAAATATCTCTAAACTGAATTCAGAATATAACGTTTATGAAAGTATCTCCCTGCTTCTTAGTTCTACCAAGAAGAGTGAGAAGAATTGTAAAGATTAGCTGTGGTTAAGTAGAGATTTGTAACTAAAACCAGCCCAGTCTTCTTATTATATCCTCCTTAACACAGTAATTTGTTCTTAAGAACACATGTCCAAAGAAATAGTCACTGTTCTTCCATGGATACATTACTTGCAAATTGTGTGAGCAGAACTCTTTTCTACTTGGGATACCAAGTGGTGTCAATGTCATCTGGAGGGGCTGCTGTTCATGTTCTAAGATAGCTTGGGAAAAGCTCTTTTGCACTAGGAGAAAATCAAACCAATATGGAAAATGAAGCAAAACCAAGAGATAGCAAGAAAGGACTGATGGTGATTTTCATGTTCCTGGATCCAGACATGCCTGAAGCTAAATGACCAAAAATCAATGAGATACAAATTAAAACAACTATACTTCATTTAAACCCAGATTTTCTAAATTTAAAAATATCAGCAATACCCAGGACTGACAAAATGTAACAGAACACACACCATGAGGGGGTAGATTGCAACAACTTTTGTAGAAGGCGATTTAATAATATGTCAACATTTTAAATACAAAATAACTTGACCTATCATTTACACTCCTTTGAATTAATCTCACAGGGAAAAAATTCTCATAAATGCAAATATACAAGGATTTTCATTGGGATACTGTCTACAAAAGGAGAATCAGAGGCACAAGAATAAACACTACTGTTTACAGTAGTGTAGAAACAAAAGATTCCATGCCATAAATTGCATGGATTAAAAAAGTCTCTTTTGTCCTTTTCCTTTTCTATACTATACATTTTAAGATTCTTAAGCCTGCCCTCTTCTTGGGGAGCTAACTTGCAATTCTAATGCTTAGTTCTTGAAAAGGCTGGCTTTTCTATTAACAATTACTGGTAAAACAAACCTCCGAAAAGGAGAAAATGTTCCTTCTCCCCTATAGCAACAGAAGTTGTTCTGCATCATGAAGCCAGTTTTGATAAGGTTGGAAGCATTCATAAAACTATCTGTAGTACTCTCTTGTTCTGTGAAGATATTTGTTTTTCAATATTAAATGAAACCATTGTCTTCTGTTTACTCTTTAGCAAATGAGTTTTTTGAAGACTTCAATTTCAGAGTGACAATAATTTCTATGAAACATAATTTTTTATCTTAAAAGCTTTGATCCTAACTGCATGTCTTCATGAGTCCATTTAAAATAATCAATATCTCATAAGGCATGTGCACTGGACAGTTAAAACAGACTGCTACTGAACAGCAGGTAGCACTATAGTGGTGCACAGAGGCTGAGGACTAGCTTTGCAGTTGCTTATTAAATTTATGGTCCTCTTATTGAATTGGAAATCAATGTGTCTCTAGAAATAAAATATTTGTGAAGGTCTTTGTTAAGTCATAGAAGGAGGATGGACTTTCCTTCCCCCTCATCCATTCATGAAACAATAATGTACACTTATGACTCTGATACATTTCTGATACAAACTATGAGTCTGAATAAGTCTGTCTCACATGAATCAAAAACATTTTTTAAAAGACTTAAATTTTGATAGCAGTTTAAAATTCACAGCAAAGTTAAGAGGAAAACACAGAGATTTTCATATACCCTCCTGCCCCTACACATGCATAGCCTTCCTTATTGTCACCATCCCCCACTAGAGTGGTACATTTGTTACACTTGACAAACCTACACTGATACATCATTATCACCCAAAGTCCATAGTTTACATTAGGGTTTACTCTTGGTGTTCTACATTCTATGGATTTTTGACATATATCTATACATACATACATACATACATACATATATATATATATATATATATATAATGACATGTATCTATCTATCTATCTATCTATCTATCTATCTATCTATCTATCTCTCTCTCTCTATATATATATATAATGCTGTCTATTCATCTCTCCTCCCACAACCTCCTCCCCCACCACCAATCCCTAGCAACCATCTTGATCTTTTTACTGTCTCCATAGTTTTGCTTTTTAAAGAATGTCTTACAGTATGGAGCATTTTCATATCGGCTTCTTTCACTCAGTAATTTTCATTTTAGGTTCCTCTATGTCTTTTCATGACTTGATAGCTCTTTTTTTTTTTTTTTTTTAGTGCTGAATAGTATTCCATTGTCTAGATCTACCACAGCTTATTTATTCGTTCATCTACAGAAGGATATCTTGGTTGCTTCCAAGATTTGACAATTATGAATAAAGCTGTAACAAACATCTGTGTGCAGGTTTTTGTGGGAATAGTTTATAAAATATCCACTTTCTCTTTCAAACCCTATCTAAAACTGAAAGCACATCTCTCCCCAAAATAAAAAGGCCAGAGCACTGTCTTCTCAGGTGCTACTGTCAGAGACGGACCAACCGAATCACAAGGGATCTGCAGGAAATCAGGTACTTGATAACTCTGAATTCTGTTTTCCGAAAGGGAAGGGTCTCTGAATGTGAGGAAACTAGAAAGGCCCACTGAGGATAGACTGGTGTTTGGATGGGGGTGGGAGAAGATCTGAAGATTGGGGTGATTGCAATAGTGGGGATTATGTCAGAAGCCAAAGCCACGAAGCCAGTTCGGTGTAAGAAATAGTCCAGGTAGGGAGGTGAGGTCAGACTTGGCAAAAAGGAAAACATATTGAAGGACAGAGATGCACTCTATCCATCCCTCTTAAATTTAAAACTTAATCTTAGATTGTGCAATTTATAACCCAGGATCCTCGGGCAGTACTGTTAGTGCCTGTGTCTCATTCCGACCCTGTGCAAAAAGCCCTCCTCCTTCCTACAGTTAGTGAGGCCTATATCCTCATGCCAGCACAGGAATATACTTAATTTCCTCACTTCCCACCCAACTTCATGCACACACCAACTCCTACCTCTCCTTCCAACCAAGAAACCCAAAAGCTTCCATGCATATTAGCTCTCCCTGACATGGTGAGAGTTGACAAAGTCGAAAGATATTCAGAATATTGACTTAAGTTTGAGCCCCAGGTTAACAAAACTTTGAGAAGAATTGATTTTTTTAAATATGTCAAAGGACTCTCAGTATTCTCTAAGGGGAAGAAAAATGTCAGGGCCTGTGAACGATCTGCTAAAATGTGATCTGTTTTTCTCACTGGCCATCTGCTTGACATGTAGACATGCCTGTGACCAGGATCAGTTGTTCATTTACCAGCCCCTTCCTCAAGGCCAGAGGTCAGATTTACCTTCTCCCTATGGGTAGGACCCAGGCAGAGCTGTTTACAGAAAATCCTGGTTAGCCGTGCAGGAAGCAATGTAAATAGGAGCCTGGACTTCTAGCTTTAAAGTAGGGATCCATTAACACAGAATTCACTCATCGGCATACTCACAATGCAACTAATGTTCATACCTCACTTTCATTATCTTATATTTATTTGCAGTTATTTTTGAACTTGGAGATGACCTCTCTTCTAGCTATAGTAGTTCACTTGTTAATCCTCACTCAGTGGCTAACACAACAGGTAATATACACCACCTATTTCCACCCCACATCCTGCTGACCTCGCTTTCCCATTTTAAACTATAGAGTTCCCATGGTTGAGTCTATGGCTAAGACCCATTAGAGAGCATGAATCTGAAAAGATTTTATAAACTATTAGGAAACGAAACAGTAACAAGGCCTAGCTTTTTCTTTTTGCACTACACATAGTATAAGACTGTCTTCATATGTGTACCATACATGAGTCCTATGCCAGGAACACGTCAAATTTCATGCTGAGCAAGAAGTCTATGCTGTGGGCTCTGGGAAGCATCCAGTACATACCGGTTCCTCAGTGACTGGGTCAAGGAACACTGCCTCTTCTTTACAGGTGACTGGCCTGGCATGGCTAGCCAAGTCATGTCAGCTAGGCATGGCCAAGAATGCATTTGATGATCAGTGTGAGGGCTGTACTGAAGAAATGGAAAGAAAAGCACCCCAGTTGTTAAAAGAAGAACTGAAAGTGGATAGAAATTTAAAAATTGAATGGGAAATGGCAGAGACAAAGTGGAAGTAAATAAAGAACAGAATAAAGTATTCAAATCAATTCAATGATTTCCATGGAACAGCTCTAGTGGCCTATACTGGGAGAATTGCAACAGAATTTAACAAAGCTGTAAGAGAATTCCATCAAAATTCACATAAATTTCAGTTCAAATCCTTCCATTATTATTTGACAAGAGCTCTTCAGATTCTTGCTACAGGGAACTGTTACACAGTTTATAGAGGTTGTGGCACCAAGTTTTATTATAGTGGGAGAGGAAATGTACATTTTGGCCAATTTACCTCATCATCTCTGGATGAATTTATAGCTACTTCAAAGTATTTAAAAGAAGGAGGGACACTATTTATCATTAAAAACTGCTTGAGTGTTAATATCACAGCATTTTCTATGAATCCAAATGAAATGGAAGTGCTAATTCCAGGCTGTGAGGTGTATCAGGAAGTCACTGTACAAAACACAGATTAAAAAAATACAATAAAATTTTTCTTCAAAGTCCCCCCAAATTTAAGAGTAACATCAATTGCTTCTATAGTTCCACTAACAATCCAAGAATACAAGACAGCAATTTCAACAGCTCAGGTAAGTCTGGGTCTGTGTTTCAGGTGGGAGTGGTGGGGCCATCATGAAATTGAAGAGGGGGCGCTTTGCCACCAGAAGCCACCAGGGTGAAGAAAATAGGGCATTGAACCCACTGCTGAAGAATATCCTAAAAAGACAGGGCTGATGTCCTAGAATATAGAGCAGCTCAGGGAGTTTCTAGTCCAGCCATGCTCTTAAATTCCTTGCTGTGCAGAAAGGTCAGAAAGATCTGCTGAGCACCAGGGAACATGAGTTATGGAAACTACTTATGTCAGGGGGTATAGGAAAGGTTTAGGGGAGTTGGGAGACCTGGTTCCAGGCAGGACGGTGTGGTGACTATAGGCATCCCGCCAGGAGGTGAAGGTGCCTAAACTGAGCAGGTAGCCATGGTGAGCAAAGAAGGTTGAGCAACTGGTGTTCTCTAGGTGTTCTAGGAGAAAGAGAGTGAAAGCTGAGTAGGGGGAGAGTATGGTCAGAAAACAGGATGGTGGACCTTGAAATTTCCAGTGTGGGTAGTTTACAGGTTCTGAGTTGATTGGAGGACATTTTCATCGAAGCGACTGGCTAGACTGAAGAGCAGGCAAATAGTGTTGGAGCTGAGGAAATCAAAGAACTGAAAGGCTTTGCACAAATGGGCCATACAGTAGTAGACCACATGCATGGGATGATGCCCAGTCTGATAAAGGTTAGAGATGGTAAAACCAGAGCACACAGACCCCAGTGAAGGCATATCGGTAATGGATAGAGATAAAAATAGAAAAAGGCTATTAACTGTCCAGCCCTGAGAGGAGTGAGAAAGTGCCATCAGAAGCTGCCTCCACTTTACCTAACCTTTCCCAAGGTGTCCTGGCTCTCAGGTTTGAATATGTTTATACCTATCGCTCCTTCTGGCTTGAAGTCTCTTTGACCTCATGCCATATTTCATTCAATCTAAAACACTATTAATTTAGTACAGTAATTATCTTTCAAGATCTACCTCAAATATCATTTCCAGTGGTAAGCCTTCATTGATACTTTCAGGCAAAATTAAATATCGTGCTATGCTCCGTGTCACACATTTGGAGTCAGAAGACCTCAGTGATAATCTAGGCTCAACCCCCACTAGCTCCGTGACTTTGGGCAAGTTACCTGAGCAACTTGTGTCTCAAATGCCTCACTTGGACAATGAGGATACAAATGAATACCTCAGTAGTCTATCTGTGAGAATTAAAAACGTTCTTAACTTATTACCTGACACATAGCCATGGCTTAACACACACTGTCTTTTTTTTTTTTTTTTTAACATGGAGAACCTTGTTTGCATCGCAGCCATACACCCACTGTCTTTATGATAATAATTTGCTTACAGTCTGGTGATCTCTTTAATGACAGAGACTTTGTTTTCCTGTTCCCTCTTCACCCAGGGCCTATCATGAATGCCTGGCTTGAATCAGGGCTCCAGTACATGTTGTTGAAGTAAGTTAAGTTTTGTTAAGATGCCATGGTCCAGCCAGAAGTAGATCTGAGCTAGAGAGGAAAACAACAAGTTTTAACCAAATTAGTCTTTATGCTATGAAGGGCTGCTGAGAAATGTTTGGTGTAGGAATAGGACCACAGAGAGTGATTACTGGGGGACTCTGAGCTTTTACATGTAGGAATTTTGAATTTAGGTCAAGCTTATTGTAACGAGATAGCCAGGTAAACTATCCAGCAGAGGAAAGCTGCTGCCCACCATCTCATGCCCAGCTGTTGCTGTTCATTCAGAGTGAGGAAGGCTGAGCTGAAAACCCCAAGAAAGGAAGCCAGATTCCACTCAGAGGCAGAACTCCAGTTAACACTGGTTAGTGGAAAAAGGGGTATACATGCTGCTGCAAAAGATGAACTTCAAAGAGGTCCAGACCCAGAAACATCGTCCTGGGTAGACAAGAACAAACATGGAAGGGCTCCCGCAGTGGCCAGGGAGTTGCAGGCCTCAAGTAGGGAAGGCCTTTTTTATGGAGACTCCTGTAGCTGTGAGCACAGGGGCCTGGGAAGTGGTGATGGATGGGAGGAGCTGAGGGGCCCATTAGACCTGAAAGCTCAGTCCACTCGAGGTGACCTTAAATTCAGAGAACCAAAAGGATGTATCCTCATAATTCATTCTCTCTCTCTGGTATTCCTGAGTACTCCAGGAATCCCTGAAAGGCAAGAGGACAGTCTAATTGCTGGCCAAGTATAGGGAACACTAGAGCCCACTCTCTTGGTTTTTTGAGCCTAGAGTGAAGCTGGAAAAGACGGGAGGCCCCCGTCTTGAGAAATCCCATAGAGAAACCTTTCCTTCTCTTCCTCCCACTGCAGGAATGAGAGAAAGCCTTGCATTCCTCCTGTTGCTGCCTGGCCTCCTCACCCTGCTGTTCCTTCATGCTGAGCTGTAACCCTCCCCAGCCTAGTGCCTGATTCCGCGTGGGGGTATTGGGAAGGGTGGGACACAGGATTGTTTTGTAGCCTGCATTAATGCTCATGTCTCCCAAGAAATCTAAGGAATCTACTGGGTCTGACTGCAAAAGTGTGCTGTCTGTTTTCCGATTTACTACTTGAGATAAGTCCCTAGTCTCTTGACACTTAGCTATGATTAAAAAGCAATGTTTTTATGCACTGTCAGCAGTAACAGTCTTTAAAATGCAATTTAATTGTGTCAAATATTATAATCTAAAGAAATAAACCATTTATAATCACACTTTGCTTTTCTGTGACTAGATATTTTTATAGACTGTATTATTTGCCCAAGAAATTCTCCCAAGGCATTAGATGTGAGGATGGCATTTTCGTAGTTGAGAAGGTTCACGTTTTATATGTCTCACAAATATCCTTGCAGCTCTGATTGCCTGAACCAGAAATATAAGAGCTGTGTTAGATAAATCCTTCTCCCTATATCACTTCACCAGAAATCCAAGCACTTAACAAGCCCTGTCAATTCACTTGAATAATAGCTCCCTATTCATTGGGGGAGTATTTCTGAGATAAGGACAAAAGCACAAACTGTAAAGAAAAAGATTCTGACATAGTAATCACAATATAATTCAAATGTATTGGGTACTTACTGTGTATCAGGAACTCATTGTTCTAAGCACTTTACATGCTTAGTCATTTCGCCCTCATAATAACCCTATGAGATAAGTTCTATTATTTTCCAATTTTACAATCCAGGCACTGAGGTTATGTAATTGACTGTCAAAGAATAAAACAGAAGTAACAAACAAGGGAAGGGAATGTACCAGGGAGTTAATTGTTAGGAGGGGTTATGCTAATTAAGCAGTGAAAACTAGCACTACTGGTAGGATAGAGTCCATAAGTCCGCACACAATTGGCTACAATAAATGCTATTGTTCTTCATCAGTTAGAATCTGGCTGGCATACAGGGATCATTAAAAGTTCATGATTGCTGATCAATTTCAGCAGAAAAGAACCACTTGTGATGAAATAGAGCATTCTGTTTTGATACATGCTGGGGAAGTGTTTGTGCAAATCAAAGTTTTCCTTTTACTCAGCAAGTATAGGAAGTTAGGATCAAACATTTGAATTTCTAAATGACAAAAGACACTACAAACTTAAGATGTAGAAGCAGAATGGGAAAGGATCTTTGCAAGATTTATAACATGTAAAGAATATATACAAACCAATAAAAAGACAAACAATGGAAAAAACATATGAAGCAGGCAATTCACCAGTGAGAAAAACAAACATTTTAAAGTACTCATTTTAAGGCAGATTGAAACATTTACTTCATCTATAAGACTGGCCACTAGACCTTATCAAGCTGTTGCTATTTAAGCAACACCTTATTCTAGCTTTGAATCTGCATGAGATTCCATATCTCGTGTTCTTATATTTTCCTTTTCAGTGGACATTGTTTATTTAACATCCAGGGAAGAGAGTTTTGATGCATCAAGACTCTAGTTTATGGAACATTTTATAAGCAATGCCATAATGTAAACTTTTATTTTCATACCAGTGCAACATTTTATACAATTTTTTGTTCAAGAATGCACAAGCTCAAGAAGTATGTGATGCCTCTTTCCTTTTCTACCTTCTGCTTCCAAACATCCATGACCTTTCCATTTTCACCTTGCATTTATCAGACCTCATTTTTGTGGGTTTCATCAGAAGTCTCTTTCCCCTTCTCTGCTTTTCCCTTTCCATGACCACGACACTTCTTCAAACTCCTTTTTGTTTAAGTCTTTGCACATCTACTCCCTCAGACATTAATTTGTTGCATAGAGCTGTATTTTATTCATTTTCATTGTTCTAATATATTCCATTGCATGGATATGTGACAATTTATTTGTCCATTCCATCATTGATAATATTTTGTTCTTTCCAAATTTTAGATATTAGGAATAATGCCGCTATGAACATTATTGTATTGTACATGTTGTATGCATGTGTACATATTGTTGTGCACATCATTTCTGTCGTATATATACCTAAGAGTGGCATTGCTGGGATATACGATATTTATATGTCCCATGAAGTGGTGGTCAACTTTAGTAGATACTGCCAAACTATTTTCCAAAATGGTTCCGTTAGTCAGCATTACCACCAGTACCACCAGAAGTCACGTTTCTATTGCTCCATTTTGTCATCAGTACTTGCCATGCTGATCTTTTTATTTTTTATATTTTGGTTTTTATTTTATTTATTATTCTTTTACTATGCTGATCTTTTTAATTTGGCCATTCCGGTGGGTATCTCGTTGTGTCTTTATTTGCATCTCCCTGATGTTCATGGAGGTTGATCATTTTCTCATGTGCCTGTGGGTCATTTGAATACCACCCTTTGTGACTTGCCATCATATCTCTTGCCCAATTTTCTATTGGGTTCTCTGTGTTTCTCTTATCACAATGAGGGAGTTCTGTACATATTCTTTAAACAAACCCTTTACTGGCTATACGTGTTGCAATTATTATCTATGCTGTGGCTTACTTTTCTACTCTCTTAATGGTATTTTTTAAAATAGAAATTATTCATTTTAATATAGTCCAATTTATTTAGTCATTTCTTTTATGATTGATGTTTACTGTGCCCAGTTTAAGAAAATTTTCTCTGCTTCAAGGTCAAAAAATTTCTCCAATACTATCTTCTAGAAGTCTTGTTGTTTTGTCACATATGGGTCACCAACCCATTTGAAATTGATTTCAGAGTATAGTTAAAAGAGGAGTCAAATTTCATTGTTTTCCATATAGAAATCTAATTAACTGCAGGTTAGGGGTAAAGTAGAGGATCAGCCTGCTCCTCTGTAACATGGCCAGGAGCTTTCTGGAATTTATAAAATATTCGTTCATTAAAAAAATTAAATACTCTTAAATAATATTTAGTGTAAGTAACAATAGTGTAAGTAACAATAATCAGAAAATTTGAAATTTCCACTTAATTCAGCTTTTGGAGAGAGATTAAAAAATTAAATTTGAAGTCTTGCAGGAACTGAAATACCACATATTTTTATTTCCCACGGTGGTAAAAGGACAAGACCTATAGTCATCTTTTAACTAAAATTCACAACATAATTTATTTGATCAAAGGGTTTGCTTTGACTGAGACTATTAAGGACACAGGCATTAGCATTTAATTTCCTTGTATTTATTTACTTTTCTATTTTATGTCTGTTTATTTGAGAGCTTTGCCTGTAAAACTCCTAGTTGATAAAGGCACATTGTTGCAAAATACCTGAGGAGTAGGTAAAGCATAATTCTATCTGATAAAGGATGAATACAGGCAAGATTAGATGGCTGTAACATCTTCTTTTTTCTTCCTCCTCCAAGTCACAAACAGCAGCTGATTTCAAAGCCTCATCTACTCCATCCAGCCCCACTCTGGCGGTGAGGGCTTCTATTACACTTGTTACGATTAATTCCACAACTGCAAGGGATCATAGAAAATGCACATTCATACCCAGAACACGTTCTTCCCCCTGAATATGAGGATTCTCAGAGACCTGCACAGATCAAGAGTCCACGATTCAGAATTCTGGCAAGCTTCTTGGTCAAACAAAACCAACATTCAGAGGACACTCCACAAGGGTGAGGGTGTGAGTTATTGGAACAGAATCAGTAGTTGGTCCACACCGTTGAGTTGGGCAGTGAAAGTCTTTCCTTCCTTGGAAAACACACTCTGCAGGAGAAGCTGAACTAACTAAAATACTACATACTGACTCAGTGGAAATCGACATTTTTCTCTTAGAATTCAAACAACCAATCGTTCCAGATATTTCATTAGAAAATGACAAAATGAGAAACATTCAGGAGATACCCTGGCTGAAGTGTTTGCGTACAGGAGAGGATAGAAGCGTTCCCACCCACAGAGTATCTTTATGTGCAGGTTGGAAAATGTTAGGGTGTTCAATTAATTGAGGAGAGTGAGGGCTGTAGCCATCATTCACGTAGGAGCTCCTCCAGGAAGTACCAGTAACTGAGTTTGCTCATTAGCCTGTCACCATCAGCTCAGCCACCAGGGGGCGCGGTGTACACTTTCACCTTCGGAACTCCCAGAGCATCAGTCTTTTCAAGGTGGATCTGGAACTCTCAGGTAGGCCAACAGCTTGTTCCCTTGACTTGGTTTCCCAAGGTGAGTCATCAACTAAAATTGGGGAAAACACCCTTGAAGAGACTAAAACTAAGCTGAAGAGCAATGTCAGTGATTTGTGTACACATTATCATTTACTGGTAATAGTTTTCATGTAAACAAGGGACAAATTGCTTTAGAAAAACGTGAACTCTAGAGGAGAAATGAGAGAGCATGGGGGTTGCTAACAGGAGAATTCAAATGAAGACTATGCTGAATCTCTGTCTCTGGTGAAATATAAGCTGGATGGTGGTGTCATGTATGTGAGAGCAGCAGAAGGAAGTCCCATAACTAACAGACCCTGGAAGGAAGAACCTGGGCCATGTCTCCACACAGGCCACTTGGCAGAGAGGATCAAGGGCTTCCTTAAATTTGTTTTATGGAGTAATGGAATTCTCTAAACCTTAGCACTGAAGGGTTTCTTAAAATCTTCGTGACTAATTAACGATTTTTGGCCTAATGTTAATTTGCATATCATTGGGCCTGATCTGCATGTTTAATTTGTAACTCGGCAGGAACCTTGAAGCCATTATACCAAAGTTAGATTTTCCTGTTTCCTATCCAACAACATTTTGAATTAAAAGCTTAGATCTGAAAGCAGGAATAGAGTTTAAATTTGTAATAACAACCCAGTTTTACTTTTTTCCCATAGTTATTTACACATTGTTTTGTTCTTATAAGAAGGTAAAAGTTACCTTTTACCAAAAGGGTTTAATACTCAATTGAGTTATTTCATTTTTTTCACTTGGAAGCTATTTTTTCCTAAGTAAAAAACTGTTAAAAGACTCATCTTTTTGAAGACTAATTTTTAAAATCTATTTCAATGTATTAACATAAATTACAGAGTGCAATTTACAACTCAAGTCTCCTTGTAAACATAGTGTCCTGTGATTTGGAAGGTTTTATTTTCCTCTCAGCCTGGAGGGCTTTTCATAAAAGGCTAGTACATTTAAAGTATTGTAGGTGTGACTTGATTTCTTAATATTTTCCCCCTGGAAATATTGAATCCCTTTATCTTAGATTTATATAAGCATTCAGTGGTCTCCTGACACCAGTATAAATAAGAAGTCCACTGAGGTTGACAGACATTATGGAAGTATTTTATACAAACCTACAGAGGAAGCCTAAATAATTCAAAAGTTTCTTTGATGTCAAACTCATTTCTGTGCCATTCATAGTATGTCCAGACCAATCCTCCAGAAACAAGGAAGCCGAAAAATCTATTGGAACTTCAATTCCTTGGATTCCCCACTTCCAATCCCTCCGTTCATACCAATTCAAACACAATGCAGCTGGGCTTTCACATGGGGAGCAAATCTCTCACTCAAGCAACAGAAGAAACAATAATTTAATTATTGGACAATCTCAAGACTAAGCAGGAGCACTTTTTCTCTAAGGAGAAGAAACCGTGCATGCCTTTAGAAAGCACACCGCTGCCCTGAGCGTCCCTGAACCATTATGCACACAGTTATCCTCTAGGGGGCGGTAGTTCTCTGTTGTCGGGGAAAACAACCTTCTCTGGTCCAGAGTTTTGCCTTTTGGAGCCTCCAGGGAAAATTCACTTAGCTGTACCTTAATTCGAAAAGAAAGAAAACACTTCAGCTTCGAATCAGATAAAATTCTAATCCAGAAACTGGAAACATTCATTTCAGGAGACAGAAACACAAGAGCTCTTTTGTCTGCTCTGATTGCTGGCAGGCTCACAGATAAGACTCTACCTGTATTATCTAGATTCATAGCCATGGACATCTGGCAAAAGCCATAAGACAACAATCCACAACAACAGAAACAGCCACTACAATTTTTCACTTCCTGGTGCTCTATAGATGTTCTTAGCCGGTTGCAACTTGATGTCCTTATATCGAACTGATTAGAAACATCTCAGAAACAGGCATGTACCCCAATGAGACCTGAAGGGATTATCATTGCCTGGGTTCTCTCCGAAAACAGAGCCTAAGACAAAGACTTGCCTGAAGGGGATTTATTTGCGAGGTGACCCCAGGGTGCAGGAGTGAGAAACAGGTGGGGTAACCAGCCATCCCTGTCTGCTGGGGACTGAGGGGTTCCCCAAGATGTGAGACTTTCAGTGCTAAAATCAGAGAAGTCCAAAGTAAAACGGAATGAGTTGGTCACTACAAGAACTGAGGAACTAGCCCCAGGGAAGGAGAGAAAGCCAGCGCAAGGCTGAGTCGATAAGTTGGTTTGCTCTCATAGCACCTTCTGAAGTGCGTCTCAGAATTGGGGAGCATTTATCCACCAGTTCTCATATCCTATTAGTCAAGGGTTGCCCCTTGGGATGTTAATTCTTCCCACATTCAGGGCTCACATGCATGAGTGCCAGTGAGTTCCCATAGGCATTTCCCACTGTGGCTTCGGAGAAGCCCTAAGCAGGAAGTGAGAGAAACACAATGCAGCTGCGGCCCAGTGCTGTTCCGTTACGCCTACACAGATCTGGTTGCTGCAGCAATGGCTAAAGTCAAAACCCGACTGACGATGTGAGGCTGGGCACAAGAAGTGTCCAATACATGAAGGTTAATTTTGCTTCCATTTGGTTGGCTCATATTTGAGCTCCACCTGGAGTCACCAACCTCTGCTCTTAGCTCCCTTTTAGTTTATTAATTTAGATGAGGTGAAACTCTGAACCTCTGTTTAAGCGAGAAATGCTGCAGAGCGGTTTTATTCTCCCATGTAAATTGAAAAAGATGCCATGCCAGTGATCTCCTCCTAGCAAAAAAGAGAAAGTTTATAGGGATTTGGGCCTCCTTCAAAAACCGAGTTGTCCATTTAAATGTCATCACCAGTGTAAAACATTAAGACAATCAATCAAAATCACAGACTTCTTAGAAGTTAAGGTGTCCTGTCACAAGACATAGCAACACATTTTAAAGTTCAGATGTCTTGCAAAACTTTTTGGAAATCATATTTGCAAGGATGATTTATATGTATTTTTCACTTCCATAGTTCTTTTAAACTTTTTATTACAGAAAATGTTCAGAATCCTCTTAAACCATCAACAACCATCAACCTTTGGCCATGCTTTTTGTGTCTCCCTCTATTAAGAAAGCATGAAGCAACAAGCAAGAGAAAATCTAATTACATGATCTTAAACAAATAAAAGCTCTATTTGTCTCAGATAACATACGGTCTAGATATAGGCAGTCCAGGATGGTGTAGAATTGAATGATGTCTTCAAAATAATCTCTTTCTAATGCTTTGGTCCTCCATCTTTAGGATATGGTTGCAAGATGGCTACTAAGTCCCCAGAAATCACTTATTCTAGGAAAGAAGAATGAGAAAGGGTGAAAAGGACCCAAGAGTATGCCAACTGCCTTAGGTTTCCTTTGTAAACCTTCCAAGAAGCTCTATTAAGCAACTTTTACTTAATCGCTAGCTGGGGCAGGTCACATGGTCTCTACTTGCTGCAAGGGAGTATGGGAGGTGAACAATTTTAGCTGTGGACATAGCCACCCTGAACCAGATCAGGGTCCTGTTAATCAGGAAGAAGGGGGCTCTGACCTTTTGCCTATGATAATTTTCTCTCTGCTTTCAATTCCCTCTCCTCCCTGGACCACTCAGGTTATTCCTTTATTTAACAAATATTTGTTTAACACTCCCTTCCTGCCAGTACCAAAGCCAGGTCCCAGGGCTCTAAAGAGAAATAAAGAGTAGTGTTTACTCTTGAAGAGGTATTAGTCTAATCTATAGCAGGAAGCTAATACACAATATCTCAACCTGATAACTGCGGAGTCACACAAACACATTACTTAAAGACATAGAAGAAACTTCTCGAAGATATAAAATCAGAAATGACTTAAAGGGGTTGCCTCTGGAGACCAGACTGGGACAGAAAGGTGTGGAGCTGGGGACTGTTGATACCATTATAAGCTCTTCCATATGGCTCGGCTTTTTTTTTTAAACCATGTGCTTACATAACTGATAAAATATATAAAAAAAAAAAGAACTCTGAAAAATAATACTGCAGTAAGCATCTTCGTGCATAAAGAATGGTTGCCATTTTTGGTTATGTTTTCGTGATATATTCTTAGAATTTCTGTGTTAAAGATTGCAGATACAAATTTGTTTCCAGAAAGTGTGCAGGGGGGTTGAAGGGTTTAAACGGAGTGACATATATAAACTACCAAGCACATAGCAGGCATTCAGTACACATTAGTCAGAAACAAATAAATCATCCAGCATTTTGTCTGGATTCCAACCCCTTCCCAAGAGCTACCACAAAGAAGTATAACTCTCTTGACAATGTCCCTCTGGGTCTTTTGCTAACACAGACAGTACTGCAGTGAGCAGTTGTGTGCCAGTGTCAATTCAGGTTGTTGCCCGTGTATACTTGGAATAGGTTCCTAGAAATGGGTAAACGCCTATGTCGTTTTGCTAGACATTGCATATCCTCTCCATAGGGGCTGTACCGTTTTGCACTCCCCCAAGTGATGTGTGAGTGTGTCTTTTTCTCACAGCTTCACCAAGAAAATTCGTTGTCTGTAGGATGTATACTCATCTGATGGGTGAGAAATGGTCTCTCGGTGTAGTTTGAATTTGCACTTCTAACTGGTACTTGTCATTTCCTTCTGCTACTGCCCCGACTAAATTTCTCTTGCCCTTAGCCAGCATTTCAGTTGTTCCAACTACTTGCCAAGGATGACCCAGACCTTTGTCCCTGAGGGGTTTGAGCCCTTGGTGGCCTTGCCTTTGTCAGGCCATCAAGGCCTCAGTTGCCCTTGCAGTGTTATTACTGAGCACAGAAGCGCCACGATGCAGCGTAGGGGGATCCCCCGAGCTCTAGATAGTCTCCTTTCTGCCCCACTAAGTGTCAGCAACCCTGCTTCTTCATGAAAATCAGGGCTGATCATACCCTGCCACCGTCATAATCCATTTTGCTTTCGGAACCATTGGAATGGGAATCCAAAGTGACCAGGTAATGGTTGTAGCTTCAGATTAAGTGGAACTCCGCTGTGTCCCTTGGTGGAACAGCTCACCTCTCCCTAAGAACCAGGACTTCTTTCCAGCAGAGACTAAAGTTGTAGGAACACAAAGCAAGGCTTCTACAAGTGAGTCACTGGAAATGATGGTAAGACAGGCCTCACTTCCCTCTACCCTTTGGTTCCTGAACCTCTGTATTCCCACTGATGGAGACAGAGCACTGCAAAACAGCCATTGGTTCAACACAAATTGTACACCCTCCAGGGCAGCACTTGACCCCACAAGTGTCATTCCCAGGCTAGCACCCTCGCTAAGCCTTTCAGGCCAGGTACTTCTAGGTGACACGGTCTATAGGAGGATCAGTGGATCCTGTGAAAGAATGACTTCCTCCTCCAGGTTGGAAGGGATCTGACGTAATCAATTTGTTCGATCTTCTTGAGGGATGGAGCCACACTGCGTACTCTGCGGTTGGCAAGTTAGGTAATCAGCACAGAAAGTAGTTAGATCAGCCTTGGTGAGTAGGAGCCCATGCTGCTGGGCCAGTGCACAGTCTCCACCCCTGCCACTGTGACTACTCCATTCATGAGTCTAGAGCCCCAGCACTGAAATGGCTAAGGACAGAAGCTAGCTGGCATCCACCAGAGTATCCTTCCTGTCCACCTGGCTGTTGAATGCTT